>NC_092863.1:64741103-64833946 GCF_032062135.1 Pyxicephalus adspersus
AAAAAGCTGTCGGATAAGCGCGGCTCCGTGCGCGAGCTTTTCCGGTTGTTGAATAGCGCGATCGCGCGCGATTCCGGATCGCTAATACGAATGCGCGACCGATAATCCGATTTAGTTTGATGAATCAGGGGCTCTGTGTGAACAAGTAAATGGGGTGATATGATCTATATATCATCTGACAACGTGTGTATCTAAGTATTATCATTGTGCATAGTGTGTCGACCTGATGCTGGTATTTTGCTCTTTTGTACTTTTACAAAGTAATAAACTTTTTAAGAAAGGCTGTTCCCAAAAGGAACAAGTTATGTCCAAGTCCATGATGGTCTATTTTGTAAGGATAATAAAACTCCAAACAATGAAAACTGCAACGTGGAATTTGTGTTGTTGTTTTTATGACCGGATTGTGCACCCCTCTATTAAAAATCAGAGATGGGAAAATGCAGCTTCTAATTAGGATGCTTTAAGTACAGGGTTATACATCCTGAAACATATAAGTCCGGGCATGTCCTGTTGTTTTCTTAGGAAACAATAAGAATGGCTCTTTAATTCAAGTCAAATTGGATTTTTATTTTATGGGGAGTATTTGTGACCCAAATATACAGAATTATTTTTGGGAAGCAATAGTTGTACAGTGGGCCAGGTTATATTACATTTATTAGGAAACCCTGTATACAATTTACAATTTACATACAGCACTGTTCTGCTCTATGGAGAGGGGAAGGAAAGAACAACGGAGCAGCACCCCACTGCGTTCTCTCACCTTCACTTCTATTACGATCGTTCGCCCTCCATCGTCCGTGAATGCGCCAGAACGGTCGTTCAGATGATGGACGAGGAGCACTGTACACACACAAGATTCCCATCCGATATCAGCCCTAAGCCGATTATCGGACGAGAACCACTGAACGCGCGTGTGTGTGTACCTAGCCTTAGCCTCACATATGTTTACCAACAGAAACTAATCAGAAGCCATCCTGTACAGATCTGCATCAACAGAGGAAATGTTTTATTGTTATTGGTTAGTGCATGGTAAAGATAGCACAGAAGAATAAAAAATCTTTGTT
Source organism: Pyxicephalus adspersus (assembly GCF_032062135.1). Taxonomy (NCBI): domain Eukaryota; kingdom Metazoa; phylum Chordata; class Amphibia; order Anura; family Pyxicephalidae; genus Pyxicephalus; species Pyxicephalus adspersus. Next base: position 64,742,168 of record NC_092863.1, read on the forward strand.
AAATATGGATGTAAGTAAGCTATGGCATAGAAACGTATGTAAATGTGCAGGGTAATGTCTATTAAAAATGCTGACTGTTCACACAGAATTAAACCATGTATGCAATTTTTTAAAAATTATTCTATTACACTTTTGATTATATAGTCCCTCACCTAGATTATATAGTCCCAGCACCTAGACTGATGAACGTTTATCATTTATAATGAATTCCATAATTGTTCAAATTGCATGAAAGTCATTTTTAGTGGAATGCTGTCACATATGTAATAAATACTGTAATAAATTCCTACATAGTTCCTTTACTAATAAAGGCAAGAAATTGATTAAAATGAATTATAAACCCAATAACAGTTGCAGTGGTCATTACTATTGAGCTACTTTCTCAGTTTTCTGCTAACCATCTCGATGCAATAAATATTTAAATTAGTACCCATGGCTGATGAATTTACAAATGTATTTCATATTCAGTATATAGTACAGTATTTTATGCTCTGGAAAATTTATAGACAAAACGAAATGTGATAAAAAGCCAATCTGTTATTTGGTCATTACAGTACCGATACTGTGCTAGTCAATTCTGCTGCCAGCTGAATATTGATGTGATTTCAGTAAAATGTGACTACAATTAAACTCATGAAAAAAACAACTTATCAGACTTTCTACAGCAGTTCTTGGGGAACCTCTTTAAAAAAAACCCTCAGGTCTTCAGGGAACCCCTATTTAAATTTACTATATTCAAAACTCAGAGTGCATTACTGTGGTGCTCAGTAGGAAGAATGCCTCTTATTTGTTGGCCATTGGGAAGAATGTCACCATTACAGATAGCCAAATATGTTGCCGCTATATAAAACCTGTTTATCATCATCATTATTATTATTATTATCATTATTATTAATATTATTATTAATGGTATTAATATTCATATTAGCCCAAAAGATCAATGGTATAAATAAACTGACCTGAGAGTCATACATTTTTTAATGTTCAACGAACACCTAGCAACCTCTGGAGGAACCCTGGGGGTCCATGAAACCCTGGTTGAGAAACACTGGTCTAGAGTGTTATAGTATCACCACTCCTGTTTCCCTAATAAGAATCCTAATCCCCAGACTTGATTGGACTCAAGGACATGGAAAGCCCTGAAGCTACTGGATCATTATGGCAGCCTGGAACTAGCCTGGAATTCGAAAGTTGAACTCAGTAATGAAAGATACGTGTTTACACAATACAGATTTCCCCTAATTACAATATAAATGACTGAATAAAAAGAAATTAAACCCGAAACTGCCCAAAAAAAAACACTTACCTTCCATCCCGCAGGGCAGTCTGAGCCATCTGGGGGTGTCTTGCATCTGGTGCCGCGTTGTCCCGGCATCCGCCCCGGAGCCGGAACTCCGGGCGCCGCTATCCTCTCCTCTTCTTCCGGCTTTCTTATACTATGTCACCCGACCCAGGCGCAAGATCAGGTGACGTAGGATGAAAAAAAAATTGCAGATCTCACTGCGCATGCATGAGATCAGCAAATTCTTCTATTTGCGCAAAAAGGCTCCTGCTGCGCATGCCCAGGATGCTCGGGCATGCACGGAAGGAGCAACCAAAAGCCTCCTAGGATACATGACGTAGGTATCCCGGGAGGCTTTGCGTTCCCATTCATTCTTGATCGCCTAGGCAATTGAGAGACAAAATGAGTGTTGCACCTAAAAAAAACAAAAAAAAAAACAGAATTTTTACCCTAATTAAAAGGGTACCCTTTTATGTAAAGTGAAATTTCTAAATTTAGGTATGCTTTAATTTGCTTGTTTAATTATTTTGTTTCAATACTGTGTTATTCAATTCTGAAAAAAAAGACTTCGGAAATACAAGAAATTTACCCACCTACAGCTGGCATATTTGAAAGGGCCACATAACTGGAATTGTGGACAATCCTGGTTTTAAAAGTTGCTTTCAGTGCTGGTTCATCAAAGCACGGGTAAACTGTCCTGGCAGATGACGGTTCTAGCTCTGATCCCACTAGGATTCTGCAGACAGAAATAAAGAACCAAATTAACAGATTAGGAGCAAGTGTTCTCAAATTAAATGCTAATACATTTTGTGTCAGTTGGAAATCCTAATATATATTGTGTCAGTTGGATTTGTGTCCCTTTTAGATGGACAATATGATAAAGTTGTGTCCTTTTCAACCTTTTACTATTAAATGAGTCATTTATACACAGACCCCGTGGTAGCGACAAATCTCCAAACGAAAAGTTTGTTAAAGTTCAAGCTTATTGCTCAGCTCCCACCAGCCTTTAATCTTTCCCTTCAAATGTCCCTATCTAGGAGTATCTTCTTTTTAATATCTGGCATTTTTTTAATAGTAAAATGTCATCTGGGTTGTCATCTTCATTCCCTCTGCTTGAACGGTGTTGGGTGGTCATTAATGATCCATGGGATTTAGGGTGGCTGACGATGCCTCCACAGGGACTGTATCCTTGACATTGGGTTTGCAAGAAGTGGGTTGGACAATGCTGGAAGTCATTTAATCCAGAGAAAAGTCAGCATTTGACCACAAAGTTGTGGGATCTTTGAAGGCCAGTGATGGGGCAAAAGTGAAGGGTAGCTAAAGTTGTTTTTTCTTCAAAACTTACGGGCAATGGATTTTTAAGAGAACATTGGAACTGGTTTTACTGTAATAAATATAAGTTACTTCTGTGGGTACAGTCTGTGCCAAGGATAAGGAAGGATTTTATTCTTTCCCAAATCTTTGAACAATGCACAGCAGAATGTACATTTGTATCAGGCTCTAAACCTTCCTAAAATGACAACTGCTGTGTAAGTTCTTAACTCTTTCCATTACGTGTTTTTTAATCTTTAAAGCTATAATTTTAAGATTGTGCCATGATTGCTCATATTATTCTTTGCGTACTAATGACTTTGCACCTTGTTGAGTTTTAATCCCATATCCTAATAACTGTGAATTACTATATATCGCTTACAAGGATCAACGAGAGCCAAATTTCATTCTGAAAGAACATTCTATTCTAAATGTAAATGTTTTACAAAAAATCAAAATTTTTCCTATTTTCCCATTTAGAACTTTAGAACTACTATAAGATATATCAGTGACTTCAATGCATATCATAACATAAATATTTAGAGTGTTGATTCCAGGGAATGTCAGAGAATAACAGCTGTCGTCTGTATATAATGTGTGATTTGGTGTCCCTCCAGTAAATTCTCTGCAAATGTATGTTAGTAATTCATATAACACCAGATACAGCCATGTAAATGTATCATTAAAGGATTCCTTACTGAGAGAATTAAAAGGTTCTTTTTGTAACCTGTCATTCTGAAAATGCTAGTTCTTTTGCTATCATTCAGTTTTAATCTCTTCCAAACACCCAGACCTAGTTGCAAATGTTTATGCTGCACAATATTTGCCCATCAAACCTGAAATAAATATGCTAAAACTAATTTTGGAACACACACTAATAATATGATTATGTTTTTTTTTATGTTGCAAAACTTAGACAAGACAAAACTTTGTCAAGTAAATAGAAATTGTAGTAAATTGAAGTAAATAGTAAATTGTGTCTGAAACAGCAATGCAATGAAAAATGCTGATACTTAAAATTGTCCATAGCCATCAATGTCCATAGAGTTAACCATGGATAAAGCTCTGAAATGATTCCACGTGCATGGCGATACACAGTATGTGTTATACATTGGATGTTTACCTATGAATGTATGCTCTGGTGGTACACATAATTAGGTATGTGCATGGGGGCAGTGCTGTGGATCACTTCAATTAAAAAAATAATTAATTCTTTGCAACATTATGTTTTTATTAGTTTTATATCTTACTTCTTATTTATTACTTACTTCTTATTTATTACTGCATTTATTTGACTGCTGAACCCCTAGATGATAGTATAGTGCAATTGGTAAGTCCCTTGATTTGTTTTATTTGTATTTTTTTAATATTATGACTATTAGTTTTTAAGCTCACTCTTTTGTTATTATAGAGGAACTGGGAATCCCCTATATTATAGTGTAGTGCAGGCGACAGGTCATTTTTCTGGAGACATAAGAGGTCTTTTAAACTCCTGATGTCTCCCTGCAGAGCTTACAAACAAATTAAATACATGTTTGTATGGTTTATTGAATACTTGTAGTTGATAGCAAGAATCATTTTAAATTTATTGTAATTATTATCTAATATTTATTGAAAATAAAAAAGAGAAAACTCACACACTGTATGCCTTGCACATGGTGGAAAGCTCCATAGAAAATCAAGATATCCACATGAAGATTCCAAAAAACATGCAGATAGGTCATTACCTTACCAATATATATTAGATTTATTTAATCCTGTTTGGGCTTCCACGATATCTGGGCTTTCTATTTCCATCGATTGGATTCATCTTTACCTTGATGGGGTTCAAAGAACTCTCCGATCCTGTATTTACTTCTACTTGGATGATTTCTGACCCTAAAAGCATTCAAAAATTGGCCCTTTTGTTTTTCAGCCCTGTAGTGTCCTGCCATCCCTACGCCCCCAGCATCGCTATCTGTGGTCTGTAATCTTGAAACTACAGGTTCAACTTTGTTATCCAACCTTTATTGTTATATATGGATATATGATCTCTGCCAATCATTCCTGAGGAAACAGCTAAAATTGTTGAATGAACCCCCCTCACTGTACAATGAATTTGTGAGAGATTTTCCCTTTGGAGGGGTGATTTTTTGTTTGAAAGGGTACTGATGATATTGAGATAAATAAACCATAGGTATATTGATACTGATCTGTTTTTATTGTAACACATTGTCTTAAAATGTTTGAAATAAAATGTTCTTGTATGATTTTATACTTAAGTAAGTCCTTGAAAGTTACGCTTTTCTGAACCTCTCTGTTCTTGTTCTTATAAAATAATCCTGTGTACACACATCAGATAATCGGGAACTACAGTCGTGCTTGTCTGACAAGAATCTGATAGGCAGCGGTTGCCCAATTTTGTTGATCAATCTGCCATGGTGGATCAATGAACAACAATTAGGAACAACATGTATGCATTTCAACGGAGGAAAGCACAGCGGGGAGCCACACACTTGTCTTCTTCTCTCCCCTCTGCATTGAACTGATGGCAGAAATGTGCTTGTTCATTTATCTGTCACTGGAAACAATCTTTCATGATTTTTTCCAATGACAAAAATGCTATGTGTGTCATTAGTCTTAGGGGTCAGTGACCCAAAATAATAAAGCCGGAGGGTTAGCATGACAGCCAAGTAACCAGTAATTTCAGAATGAAAGGTAAGCAGTGGAAGTTCTATGTAATCTCAAGACAAGTTTCTTTTCAGGGTTTGGTCACAGCTGTGTCAATGTGCATGCATTTACAACCAGGGGTCCCCAACCCCCAGTCTGCAGCCTACTGGAGGCCGTCTGACAGGTGGGCTGCGGCTCTGGCTGGTGCATCCCCCAGCGGGGTCAGGGGAAGGGCCCAGCTTGGGGGGGGGGGCACCAGCCAAAGCCGCGGACCATGTCTTCCGTATTCATCGCAGGCTCAGGAAAGTGGGTGGGTCCAGAGACACCCTCCCATCGCAGGCTCAGACCTGCAATGGGGGAGTGGGCTGGTTCTGGCATTATGACATCACACTGGGGGGGAAGTTTCTTCCCCTTTGAGTGACACACGGTTCCCTACGCATTTGCAGTCCGGAGCCCGTGAATTTAGTGATCTGTGAGCTCCAAAAGGTTGGCGACCACTAATTTACACAACACATTTTGCTGCACTAAGGGATGCTGTGAGAGCAGCTCATGCTTATTGAACAGGTTTGCAGCTTACCTTAAAGTGACTAGAAGATATTTACCTCTCCTGTCACTTGTGATGCCGAACACCGTCAATATTGTGACCTGTAGTTATGTTGGGATTGGTATGAGAAACCAATTAGAGCAGCAAGGAACATTGACTGACACTCTAGGAAATAATGTTTTTCTGAAGAAACTTCAGCTTGGGATTCCTCTTCAATTAGAGTTTGATTATTGGCAAGTTTTATTTAATAAAATTTTTGCATTAACATTCTAAAAATAGGCATGACTTGTTTTTGGGGCACATTACATTAGTATTATGACTTTTTTTGTAAAAAGTACATTACCAATAATCTCATACGTTTTTTTTTAAGTGCAACACTCTTTTCTTTTCTTTAAAAGGGTGCAGCCCCGCCCCTAATTGAATGAATGGGAGCGCAAAGCCTCCCAGGATACCTACGTCAGGCATCCCGGAAGGCTCTTGGGTGCTCCTTCTGCGCATGCCCGAGATGCCTTTTTGTGGAAAAAAAATTGCCAATCTCACGCATGTGCAGTGAGATTGGTAAGTTTTTTTTTTAAACCTGCGTCACCTGATCTCCCGCCTGGGTCGGGTGACTTAGAAAGAAGAACAGGAAGAAGAGATAAGGATGGCAGCACCCGGAGTGCCGGGTCACGGACGGAAGCCACAAAGACATGGGAACTGACCTCTGGATGGATCAGACTGTCTTGTGTGATTGAAGTAAATGAATTTGTTGTTGTTTTTGGTACTTTTGGGTTTAGTTCCTCTTTAAAGAGGAAAGCAAAAAAATAAATCTGTGATCGGGCAAGTTCATTACTGTAGAAGGGGCAGGTGATGTCCTGGGGGTTGCCAGGATTATGTCATCCCAGCCATACCAATCAAGATGGTCAAAGATCATAACTGGGAAAAGGAGAAGAAATAAGATGGTGGCACGCACAATGAAATGAGGACAGCTAAGGCTTAGTCTACATGGACTGTTTCCCCAGCATTTAACCCGAGGCTTTTAAAGCCCATGTTTGAAATCCCTATGCATTCCAATAGGCTAATCTACACCAGGACACATCAGGGCACGTTTGTGAGCGTTATCTTAAAATTAAAACGCTGGATAAAATGAAAATGCTTGAAAACGCTTCCATTGAACTCAATGGAGGCTTTTTCAAGCGTTTTTAAGCTTTTATGAAAGCTTTTATTGAAAACAATGGAGGCTTTTATAAACATTTTTCAATACATTTTAGAAGGACTTTGGACTCTGGAAGCCCCCTTTAATAAGGAGACTCCAGGATCTCCACCAACCCACCCTGAGGAATGAATGCAAGGGTACATAAAACCCCTTACTCTATACCTGAAAGGGTTAAAATATGTGTAAAAAAATCGGATGAGGCTTTAATGTTAAATTATTTTTTAAATGTATGTGTTTGTGTAACTAAACATTTTTTTTACAGGTTATCCCAATGACAGGATGATTTCCAGGGCTGCAATGAGCACAGCCCTGGGACTCTTCTTGACGGTGCTCTGTGGTTACTCCCACAGCCCTAGAGGAGCTGTGACATGTGTTCTATATCTGTAATACATGTCACAGCTCCTCTAGGACTGCGGGAGTAATCAGGGGAGCAGAGCTGTCAGCATAGCAGAGCTCTGCTGACTGCTCTGCTCCCTGATTGGCTGAAGAAAGGGAAATCCTGATGATGCTTGAGCTGTCATCAGGGTTTCCTATTTCTCAGCCAATCACAGAGCACTAGAGATGAATAGAGAAGAGCCTCCTCCAATTTTTTACACATATTTAACACTTTCAGGGAATGAGTAAGGGGTTTACGTACCCTGTACTCAGTAAAACTTTTATAAATGCTTATGTAAAATCGCGGCAATTGGCGGTAAAACGCGTCATAGGCGTTTATAAAAGTTTTTTTGCGTTTTAAAGCTGTTTTTAAGCACTTTCACAAGTTTTAAACACTTGTAAAAGTGCTTAAAAACGCATATAAACGTTATAGGAACGTTTATTTGCGTTTTTAAAATAGTTCATGTAGACCCAGTCTAAGTTCATTTTACAAATTGCAATCAGGCAGGGAAGGGTATTATATTACAGGAAAGACATTGTTATTCCTGCTGTAATAAGAAACTCTGCATGATTGCAATATTTAGGGTGAAGCATTTAGTTCCAATTTAAATAGGGAAGCATTAAAGCAGGAACAGTTTTAGAAAATTTTGGGCTCCAGGCAAATAAGAAATGGGGCCCCACATGAACAGCATTGAACCCCTTGCCATTCTGTCACTTACAGCCATTAGAAAGGTGGCCTGCTGGACATATAACTGACCCTGCATGGGAGAAGATGTAAAAAGAATCAGAGGGAATGTTTAGGTAATACTAAAGCTACGTACACACGTCAGATTTTTATCGCCCGATAATCGGCATCGGCCAATTATCGGGCGAAAATCTGGCGTGTGTACAGTCGGTGTCGTCCATCGTCCGGACGACCGACCTGCCGGATCCACGGACGATGGACGACAGCCGATCGTAATGAAAGTGAAGGGGAGAGCGCTCAGCAGGGTGCCGCTCCGTCGCTCTCCCCCTCCCCTCTCCATAGAGCATGAACGGTGCTGTATGTACAGTATCGTTCATGCATCGTGCACTCCCTTGTCGTTGGAAAGGATCGTGAAAGATCCTTTCCAACGACAAAAATTGGCAGTGTGTACACAGCTTAAGTATAAAAGGTCACATACATTTTTTGTGAACTTTCTGAAACTGAAAAAGGGTAAAGGCTTTCACCACTAAATAAACTCACAACTCCACAACTAAACAATGCTCTGTTTCTCATTAATGTTCTGTACAAGCTGACACCAGAACCTTTCAAAATGCTGTAACCTTTTTTTGTATAACTTCTTGGATATAATTATACTTTATAACTAGTCGGTCAGTACAGTATTTGAAACAGATTATTTTCAGCAAAGAGGTATAAAACGTTTAATTCGTATGAATAAGAACAGAGGTTAGAGGTCCTTCTGATACAGCTGTGAGATTTTTGTACAATACATCCAATGCCTAGTATATATAATATGTACAAGAATAATAGAAAGAACCAAAGCACAAAGTACAGAAACCAACCACCAGCTTCCTTTACTACTGATTTCTGATCATTGAAAGCTCAATGTCTGGTTTCTTTGGGTTGCTGCACTGTAATTTGCCTTGCTGAATAATCCTGTTCCCCTATGGTGTTTCTAGAATTAAATAATCTATGAAAAGAATCCTCATGTAAAATGTTTACTAGCCTAATCTGATACATTTGATAGGATGAGAAGCTAGCACAAAAGTTCTTGGTGTGCAATTTTCAGAACTTTTCAGTACTCTAAACAGTTAAATTCCTTTGAGTGTTACTAACATTCTGATGCACCCTAAGACTTAAAGTAGAAGTAAACCTTTACAGTTTTTGGAATCCCAAATGTTGTTTTTCATAAAGTGCATGTATGATTTTGTTACACAGTACATTTGCCCTATGTTGTAGAATAACCTAAACAGAGTGATCCCTCCAGTACTAACTAATACTGGTACGTTTATTTTCTTCTGGTCTTCTTCTGGATTTAAACTCTTCAGCCTTCAGGATGAATGCACAAATTTACACATAAGATTCACTGTGGTGTTTATTTCTGCTTTAACCCAAGCCCCCCCCCCCCCCCCAGCTATCTGAACCATTACCACATACACCAATCCCTAAAATGTATACTGGCTCTTAATAAACCTTTTAAAAATAATTAACTCTTAATCTTGTCCTCAAAGGGAAAGTCCTGACAGATCCATGTTCGACTGACCACAATAGAGGTGAAGGAGGAGGGCACAGTGAGGTGCCGCTCGCTCATTCTCTTACCTTACCTCTCCATAGAACAGAACGGCGCTGTGTGCACAGTGCTTGTTCATTCATCTGATACTCATGAAACATTGTTTACAGTGACAATAATTAAGCGTGTGTATACAGCCTATAATACCATGTATTGTGGGCCGCAGAAATCTTGGGCTACAGACACAAGTACTTTGTAATGAATATTTTGTCATGGGTAGTCCATTTCTGTATCCTTACTTTGTACCTTTTTCTTGGATCCAAAATGTATGTACACAAGCATTTTATCCCCCATATCTCATTCCTATCTCATTTATAATAAATGGGCTGCTTTATTGCAGGTTTTTGTGTACGTGTAACACCCCCCAACAGAACAACTGAGTGCGGCTGAAGTTTCATCTTGACTTTACCAGCTATACATTTTATTGGATTTTAAAACTACTAGCTGAAAAACAGTGTTTGTAAGTTTTGCATTTTTGGCACAACAAACTGCACAACTCCACAGTAGGGAGCAGATAGGAACTACTTTAAAGTTTTTGTCACAGTATTTGTCCCTTTTAGGGATATTGAACCAATGACAGGAAGTGAAATCTCTCCATTATCAATGGACGTTTTAAACCTAACCTACTCTATCTAAAAAAGGTAACTTCGTCTTCAGATATATTTTAGGTATTACAGTTAGGTCCACTCCCTTCTCCATCCTGTTATTGGGCAGTGACTGAGCACATATGTAATTTTCTAACACTTTCTTTTATCCCCACCTAAATTGACCTAACATAATCCAACTAACTTTTACCTTCCACATTTCCATACTTACTAAGGTCCAAAGAACCAGGTGTGGCATATATTTACACCCCTTGTCACAAGTCCTGTTCTGCTGTTTTCTACTCTTTTCACACCTTTAATAACCCCTCCTTCTGCTTCATTACCCATGCTGCATCAAAAACCTTTTCTTCAAGATGGCCAAGTATAGACTGCATCAAAACTGACAACCTATTGACAATTCTAGATAACTGCATGTCTCTAGCTTCAATGAGATCAATGGCCCTGTAGAACTGATTTAAAGACTTCTTCTGGGCCAATGATTGAGTAGGTACACAAGCTGCAAAACAAGTGGTTAAGGGTTACAGGTAGCTACAATGCCTATGTGGCATATTTACTAAATTGCTTTTCGGATAGATTTTCACATTTTAAATTCACTTCTCTGAAAACAATAACTTCAAAAGTCATGGTATAGATAGAGTTAAGAATGTCATGACAATCTTCAAATCCAGAGATAATAGACACAAAAGCCTCTATACATCAGGTACAATTATTATTAATAAACAATATACACAGTGTTGGAAATGTGACAAAAATCAACAATTTCATATCTCCAGGAGCTACAATAGATTTATAATACAGATATGTATTTTCAGTACAGACTACCTGTGAAAGCAGTTTCTATTTTTATGTAAAAAATAAACTTCCCTCCATTAATCTTGAAAAAATGGCACAGGAAAATCATGTACCTGCCAATTTAATAAATAACACTGCACTGGTCATAACTATGGAAAGATATTGAAGCTTTCAGACAGATGATATTCAATTATATTAATGTTGCAATCATACAAATGGCCATCATAACAAGCGGGAAAAAACATTTTGTGGGAAAGTTAACATCACCATTTTCATTTACTATTTCAGAAATACAAAACATTCTTTTCATTCTGGTAACAATCTGGTATATTAGAAATTAAATTGTTTTTGTTAAACTTGAAACCTCAGCTTTACATTTGAAGTATATGTTGTGATCTATGGTAATTTTTTTTTTTGTTAAACAGATATGCAAATATAATTAAAGTAGAAATTGTTCCAAACTGGAAATATGGTAAAGCTGGCATTTGTGAGGACAGTCGAAACAAACTTGACAGTGCCTGTAAAGCTCTGAAAAAATATCACACAGCAGATGCTGGGCACCAGTAACCATCCAAAGAAGGGGCATTCTTCCCACTGAACTTCAATATAACAGAATTTTCTTCAAACTGACTACCTGTGTAAAGTAGCCCTTCATTCATCAATGCAAAAAGAAGCCTCACCCACTGACCACCAACCTAAAGGGGCATCTCTCCCGTTGCTAAATGCATAGGATTAACCTCTCCCGCTGACCACCAATATGGAGGCTTGATTGATCTTTGGTGTTTGCAACACTTTAAAACAACCAGTTGATTACCAACAAAAATTATACAATTGATGAACAATTGGGCATTCAGACCAACACCCATCCCTTGCATAAGAATGGCTGCACATTAGGCAGATGGTGCATCAATGCCAGAATCCCTGTGTTTGCAGAACATAGCCCAGAATTATTTGCCAGAACAATTAGGGAATCATGTCCTGTTGATGTACATTTTCTAGCATCAGAAAGTAAGATGCAAGTCTAGCAGCAGATAGAACTAGGAAATTCATCGCTGGGCAGATGATTCCATTGCACACAGGGGAATGCAACATACTCTGTACAGCCATAGAGACGGTAGGGTCACATGGGGTGACCAAATTCTTTTGTTTTTTATTTCCACAATTCCTTGCAAAATCCTTCATTTTCCCCTTAAATGCACTACAAAGAAGCATCAGACATTTCAAGGTGCACAACAAATGAACAACAGTCAAATGTGAGCATGAATTAAACATGCATGATGTTTGTTGGAGTTCAATATTCAAGCCTGTTTGATAGCTGGCTGAACTAAGCTATAAGGGAGCTCCTTTTATTGGTCACTAATGTAGGGGGACATTTCTGTATTGACCATCAAGATAAGGGGCACCTCTCCCATTGATCACCAGTGTAAAAGACACACTTGCACTGACCACCTATGTCAAGGGAAACCTTTACACTGACCAACAATCTAAGGGGTCACCATTACACTGGGCACCAGCGTAAGGGGGACATCTTTACTTTGACCAGGAATGAAATGGGACATTTGTTTCGGTGACTTCCAATGTGAGGGGCCTTTTCTTTTACTTTTTCATTTTTGCTGGCAGCTAGAGGCAGCAAGATTTAACTTGGACCTCCAAATCTCTGTTCTCTACCTCCCAATTATAGACACTTTTTACTACATTGCTACTACATTGTTTTTTCTTTTATTAGGTTCCTATTACCGGCTCAAATCAACAAGAAACCTATGCACACCCAGTGGTACACTCTTGGTCCACCTCGTGGCATTCTTGTCAGTCACTCAATATTGTTAAATAAGTATATCACTCATCTGCTCTTAGTACCACCTTTAAATGTACCTCATAAAATTACCAAGCACTGCAATAGGTGCAAAAGAGACACCTCATTTACATTGTCTGTACAAGCATGGCCCTCTCCATCTCACAACATCTGTCCCTGAGTAAATACCAGCTGGGTCTTTTGCTTAGGTTGTCTTGTAGCCACTTTCACTCCATTCAGGTATTATCAAAAAAAAGTTAAAAAGTCTAAATTAGAATTATTAAGGTTTAACAGTATATGGGGAGAAAATATGAGTAAAGAAGGAGAGAGCTAATTAATACACACTGAGAAGAAGAGATAGTATAAGGACATGTTAATTAGGTGCTAGCTGTAATGTGTTATGCACATTGGCTACCAGGCCCCCACTTAAATAAACTATATTTGTGTTTTTCCTTTGGTTAAAAAAACAGTAGAAAGTTGGTAAATTACTCACAGCAATCTTCTGCATAACATAATAAGAGTGTAAGCATGACAGATGGGCAACTAGCATTTCTTGAGGTTAGAAGGTACATTTAATGATTCTTTTGTGAGAAGTTTGCTTTAAATCCTGTTAGTACAGGAAGTACAAGTTTCCTGTTTTTGGAAAAACCTCTTTATGATTTCCAATGTCCTGAAGGAACTGCAGGTTTCTTTTGCCTGCCTGAATATGTTTAAACATATATATATATATATATATATACTACTTAACTAAACTAAACTAAACTTAACTAAACTTAACTAAACACTTTAACTAAAACTTTAATTCCCTTAACAACTAAACAAAAAATGAAAGTGAATATCCTTAGAAACAAACACGGCTCTTTGTGTCTCCTTAAATGATTTTCCCATCTTCCTTTAGAAACAATAGGAATAATAGGATTCCTGCCAGTGTTTTAAAATTAATGCTATTCTTAGAGATTAGAGCTAAAGAACCCCATGGTGAAAAGCTATTAATTTAAAACTTTATGAAACAGAGTGCCGTATTGTAAATTACTGTTAACTATTCATATTAGGATCACTGAAATGCTGCGGGTGCTGGCTTCCTAAAAAAAATACTTTAACGTGCAGTAGGGTTTTGTAATAAAATAAATCCCTTCCCTATTATTCAGTCACTATCCATACCATAAAGGCCAAGGTTGGAGCAAGGACTAATGCACTCTTACTTCTATTTCAGAAAGGGAAGACAACAATGGCAGTCTGCTGTTCTGTTTTTCTTTGAAACATTATAGAAGTGCATGCTTCACAAAAAATCAACAAAGTACATACCATTTCCAGACTATATTGATACTGTGCATAAAAAACATCTCTGTTCTGTCATTAATAATTCTGCTTTTTTGCTTTTCTTCGCAGAAGAAAAGTGAAAAGGGAAAAAAATTGCCAATCTCACACATGCAAAGTTTTTTTCCAAACTCTTCACCCAATCTCACGCCTGGGTCGGGTAACGTAGAAAGTAGAACCTGACAAAAAGAGGCAAAGATAGCGGCGCCCGGAGTGCCAGCTCGGCGAAGGAGGATGTGGGGCCTGATGGGAGACACCCCTGGACCAATCAACTGTGCTGTGGGATTAAAGGTTAGTGTATTTTTTTAGGTTTTGGGTACTGTTGAGTTTACTTCCTCCTTAAATACCTAATAATTTAGTTCTGTCATTCATTTATTTTTTTTTTGCATAAAATTAAGTTAAAGTTGGAGGCTTTAAGTAATAGAAGCAACCATCAGATTAATTTGTTAATGATTTACATAACTTCCACCCAAGATTCACAAATGTTCCCTACTGAATCCAAGTGAAAAAAGTGTGAATCATGAGTGAAAACATTAATAAATAAAACTCTATCATTTCCTAGTAAATTTTATGCTAATATAAAAAGTTGAAGAGTGAAACGGAACAAAGTTTCCTGACATGCAGAGATGTGAATACTCATAAAATGTATTATACCTTATGGAGATTTAGATTATGTGCTCAGATTGCCTTGCAATCAAAGGCAAATTGAACTGATTTAGCCGTTCTGTATGTTACTCTTTCCTTCCTGCCTCTTAACTTGCCATGCACAGTATGAAATGGTTCTCTTGGTAAAGAAACCGAATGGCATGCACATCAACTGCATAATTTCCAGCTATTTAAAATGGCATTTGTGGTAATTGTAAATGCAAAAAAAACACATCATTATACTGAAAAGTGATTTCCATCATATTCAGCATGCAACCTCATCTTAATATTGAAGCAATTATAGTTCAGGTTTCTCTCACTCCTGATAAATAAGCATGGAGATTTTAAATCAAAACCTCCTGTTTCACTTCAGTGCTCTGTAAATGCAGAACATCTACAGTGTGACACCTCTCAATGTCAGCAGCTGCACTCCAAAGAGAAAACTTCAATCTACAGGGGGTACCCAGATGCTGAAATAAAGAAGTATTCTTTCTTTTCTTCACAGTCTCAACCACATTACTTGAATCCTAATGGAATATATCTTTTATGTACATTTAGAGTAATATCAAAATGTATTTTTGTTGAAGATAGTGCTCACAGCCATATTGTGTTTCTTTTTTCCCTCCGAGAGGAGTGTTTCCAGTTTCTTCTTTATTGTAGGGTTCTTGTGCATATGCAGGTATAAACATTCAGAGAACACATTCAGAACCACCTCCCTCTCTGCATTTAGAAAGTCTCAAGCCCCTCTCTAGTGGCTCCATCTACCCTCCATGATGCCTAATGTGTGCTTCCATATGCAATGTTCTTCTTCTTCATCATGGAACCTTTACCCCCTTTCTCTGAGTTACTTATAGTGTGAAATAATGTAGTCCAGTGTATCTCGACCTTTTTAGGATTTGGGAACCTCTTGAAATAACTTTCAGGTCCTCAGAGAACCATTATCATAATAACTATATCCACAGCTCACTGTACATTAGCGTTGTGATCATTTGAAAAAAAAATCCTTCTACATTTTTGGCCTTTGGAAGGAATTCCACCCTTACAGATAGTCAAAACGGTCATTGGTGTCAGTTAAACTGAACTGACAGTCACTAACTGCTCATTGATTAGGGACCCCCTAGCAACCTCTGGAAGAGGTTAGGGAACCCTAATGTTCCATGGAACCCTGTTTGAGAAACACTGATTCCAGCTAGTAATTCTGTCTTACAAGCTGTGGTCTGCCATCCACGGCCTGTGCCCGAAGTTGGTTAAACCTATTATTCTCAGTAATTTTGGTTCACTGCCAATGCTTTTGATCCCAACAGCCAACAGAATCATACTCCAAAACCATATAGACAGTAAGATATGCATGATACAATCCTAAAGGTCAACTGTACCCCCACACCAATGGATGCCACTATGACTATGTCTCTCCATAAGTATGTCATGCGGCTGTGACACAATTTCCTAGCTGCTTGCATTAATAGTTACAGTTCAGCCTGCATATTTACTAATGTGCAGCTCTAATAGCTCCTATTAGCATAGGATTTGAACCTTCATTATTTATTGTTTTAGCATTATTAGAGGTTGGCAGACAGTCATTTATAACAGGTATAGATTGTGAAGGAATAGGACGATCTTGGACTTTCACATCCATGTTTTGGAGACCTATGACTAATATTAAAGTAGAGCGGTAGGAGAGAAAGCAGTTGGGTACATGAACAGACAATACTAAATTTGTTTATGAAAATCTTCTGATATTTCTGAACAATTCTAATATAGGCAGATAGATTTGTGTCTAGTTCTGAATGATCACAAGCTTCCATCCACCATACCAGAAGCCAATGGTATATCAGAGAAGAGTGGGTATTCCAGGCTAGCCAATTTCTAACTTCCTTCTACAAATAAAAGCTGCCTAGATCTGCTTTTTTGAGTCACTGGCTCACAAAACATTGTTTGCTAATTTTCTTATTCATTCTGGTTTAGTAACCCAAAGATTTTAAGCTATTTACTTCACATTCCCTTTAATACTATCATCGGGATATTGATTGATCTAGATGACTGGTAATGTCAGTTTATTTCAAAGAAGTTTCATGTTTAAATTTGAGATTTTGCTAATAACAATTTTTTATTATAATATTTGTATACAAGAACACCTATAAAAGGTTTAAAATGAGAAATGGTAATTTACTATTGATTGCTTACACGTGTTGACTGGATTTATAGATATAGGTGGAACATTCCGAGTGCATATAAAGCTCAAACCCATTCAGTTTAGTTTTTTAACTGCACATTGCTATATTTTTACTGGACTGTTGTTTTTCCCTCTTTTAACATGTAAGCAGCACTCTCAGGACAGAACTTTGTTAGAGCGATTGTCATCTTTGTAATGATAAAGAAGATGCAGAATAGATAAATGTGTTGTTTTTTCACCTGAATCTTGCTGGACTAATTTATTCAAAAGAAGCCAATTAATACGTGTTGTATAAAGAGGTGTCTGCCTAGCTATGCAACACCTATTATTTTTTATTATAAAACCAATGATATCATGAGTGCTGAGCTGCCAGATTTTTTTTCTTGATTTTTTTTTTTTTTTGGTTTTTGCTTTCTTTTTTATTTTAGAACAAAGAGTAGCATATAATTTATTCCAGGTTATTTACTTTAGTACAAATACAAACTTCCATGCAGACTTTGTTAAAATGCCTAGGAAGAATATTTATAGGCTTTAAAATAATGGTTTTCTAAAGAGAATGATGTGACAGCATTAATAATGGCACTGGTAGGTGGCACTAAGTGTCCCTAGTTGTTAAGCTTATATGCAAGTGGCTTGGTGATGCTCTAGACCCATGTTGGCTACAAAGAATATTACCCTGGCTGTGTAAAACAATGAAAAAAAGAGGTGCATGGTCCTTTTTTGGTTATGTATGGTTTTGTTTAGTTAAGTTAAATGAAATGTATAGTATATATTATCTGGGTCTGAAGCAACTTCCTTAGAACCTCAAAACCTCCCAGTGACATTTCTACAAATAAAAAGGAGTCATATGCCCCACCCCACAGGCATGCTGTCCTGGTGTCATCTATGACTGTAGACTTTCCTGCATCTGCAAAATATGCCCCTACAATTATAAATGCTGCAGTTAAACTTTTATGTTCTTCTCTGTAAACTTCTCTGTAAAATCTGCTTTTCTTCATCTGTACACTTCATCTGATTAGTACACTGTTTTATATTTCATTCCAGAATCAAGCTACTGTATTTTGCATTAAAATCACTCAACTGCTCCTGTCCTACTTACACTGGTGACCTGATACATTGATACACCCCTCTCTATTCTAAGACCTATTCATGACTTTCTCAATGATAACCTCTTCCCTTGTACGACTTCAAGACTTCTGTAGAACTGCCCCTACTATCTGAAATTCCCTCCATCTTACTATTAGGCTTGCCTACCCATTCCCCCCCCCCCCCCCCTCTCTCTCTCTATTAAAGAGAAACTAAACTGAAAACAGCAAAAAAAAAAAACAAAAAACACCTTCAATCCTGAAGGGGAGCTCGATCAATCCGGGGGTGTCCTGCATCGGGTACAGCTTTGTCCCCCCATCCATCCCGAAGCCGGTGCTCCGGGGGCCGCCATCTTCATCTCTTCTGGGTTCTTCATCCTATGTCACCCGACCCAGGTACGAGATCAGGTGACGTAGGATGGAAAAAAATTTGCTGATCTCACTGCGCAGAAGGAGCACCCAAGAGCCTCTTGGGATGCGTGACATAGGTATCCCGGGAGGCTTTGCGCTTCCATTTATTCTCGATTACCTAGGCCAGGGGTCGGCAAACTCCCCTGGCCGATTCGGCCTAATGCCGGCCAGCAACCGTTCCAACTGCCAGGGTGCAGTAGGAACTACCAGAGCTCTGGTGCCACCTCCTTGCTGTTGCTCCCCTGTTGCTCCTTTACCGTGGCTGGCGTTGATACTTTCGCCGCCGTGGTAAATAGGAAAAGCTCCCTGAAGGGAAATCCCTCTCCTCCGCAATCCAAGCAGAGGAGAGGGATTTCATTTCAGGGGGCATTCCCTGGTGGTGGGCGGAGCCATTACGGTGGGACTCAGAGTCCGGCCTAGTGTGCTCCCGTCCATCTCTGAAATGGCCTAGTGGCCATAAAAGTTAGCCGACCCCTGGCCTAGGCAATTAAGAATTAGTGGGCGGTGCTGAACTTTTTTTTTTTAAAAAAACAACAGAATTTTTACTCTACATAAAAGGGTTGTCTACCCTTTTATGTAAAGTGAATTTTCTGAGTTTAGGTAAGCTTTACCATCACTAATAAAACCAGGGTTTAATTCCCCCCTTATTGTTTACTACAATCCTCCATCACTTAGATTATAAGCTTGATTGCCTAGGGATAATAACTAAATACTCTTTAAGCAGTTCAGGAAAAAAAAATAGAGGTTAAGTACTGCCCATGACAAAAACATTTTTTCACTATTCTACACTAGAAAATGAAACAAAACAGAACATCTATACAAAGTGGTTTCATATGTCTTCATTATGAATGGCATCCCAATGAACTGCCAATCTCATTCAATCCTGTGCAAGAAAATGCAGCCTGACCCATTTTCAGATGCGTTGCTGTGTGTTTTAGCCCTCATTTCAAAAAGGCACAAGGCAATGTGTATCAACGCACAACAATAGGAAATAGTGAAAAAAACCTAAACCCCCACCTGCCTAGAGCTACTTCCACCCAGCCTAAAATAATTCAAGAAGGAACACTGGAGTTAAATGGCAAGAAGTTAACTTGGTTACAGGAACAATGCATATTTTAAATATTGGGAATTACTTTGAAAAATATTTTTTAAAAAGGCATGCTTTAATTCTCCCAGGTACAGGGACTATCTTTAACAAAGTAAAAACACAAATTGTAGGACAATTAAATCACTTCCCTAAAGTGGTCACCCTGTTCAGCAATGAGGAGTACCCTTTTCCATCCCTTCCTCCAGCTTCAGCGCCCCAAGTGCAAAAAGGAAAAAAAAAATACTAAAAGGCATCACAGGAGGAGAATATTGTAACTTTATTCATGGTAAATCTTAATATGAAATTTTAGCAATTGGGTTTACTTTAAGCCTACAGTGGTGTGGTTAGGGATTCTTCACCTATAAGATGTTATAAGCAATCATTAGCATTATTCAGCCCTCTCAACTTCAAGCTGTGAAAAAGTATTACTAGGCTATATTTAGAGAACCAAACTGCTCTGACTTTTAAAACTACACAAAAAAGCTTTGGATTAAAATGGAGTTCTTTAAACATACTTAAGATAAACACAACCTATCCTTAGACAAAAGCTTTCAGAAAACAAATGTGTTGACAAGAAGGACATTTGGTCTTTATTTTTGGCATATACTCAGTGTATATATTAATATAATTTATTTTTGATGTTTGACACTTATCACTGGCAACAACAAATTTATCTGTTTAAGTTTAATATTAAATACTGCAGAATTCAGGTTTAAATATGATCTGCTGTCATATAGAGCTTTTAACATATTTCCCAGTGGTTCCTGGGCCATTTGCAAGCCGACTGCAAGATATAAAAATGTATTTACAACAATTATTCTAGCAGCCAGATAGTTTATGTTACTGTCACATACTGATAAGAATATATGTGAATCCCCACTGCCAAATAAAAGTATTGTAAAATCTGCTAGAATATAAAGAATGTAAAATAACTTGGGTGGTTTTTGTATACATTTAAATATAAAGGAGATGATGGATATATAGTGTGCTAACAAACATATTTCCACCCGAAGCTACCAGTAAGGTTACAACAGGTATATCTACAGTCAGTGGTTTGAAATTGAAATAAGGATTTTTACTGATTGCTATAGGCAGCAATACAGTTTTGTTGTAACATGACTTTTTTATGAACCCCCAAGTGGTAAGAGCTCAGTGTAATATCCTTCTGACCATACATAGTGCCTGATGTAAAAAAGTAAGGGTTAAAGCTGTTATGTTACTCAAAATTAGTGGTTTGTCCATGGTGTATAAAATTTATATTTTCTAGCCAACCCAAGATCTTCTTACAAGTTACTGCATGGAGTCACCAGTTTCCCTGATGTAATACTAAGGCGTTTCCCATTTTCTTTTAATGAAAATGTACACATTGTAAGTGATATAATTAACAAACTAACAAGAAAATATTTTGCCCCGATCCCCAAGCAAATTTAAGGACAATACCATGTTTAGGGGCAATGCAAGCAACTCAAAAATTGACCATCAGAGACTTCAATCAAATAGATCTAATATTGAAAAATTGAATTTCTGCAGTAACTTCATTGAAAAGTAACTTATCAAAACAGCCATTTCGAAACAATTTTACTGCTCGTCCCCAACAAATGCCTTTTTATTCAAATAAAATACATGTTTTCATCTCTCTGCTCATGCTGATCTGTAGTCTCTTCCTATCTACATTAATGCCCCTTAATAATAGCTGCACAGCATATCTGAGGGTGAGTTGTCTAATGATGAAAATGTGTTGAAATGCCACTATGTTGTCACTTGTGACAGCTGACAACATAGATATACAGTCAGAGTGTTGTCACCCCATAGCAAGAAGGCCTGAACCAGGACCTTGATGGCACGATTGATATGTCATATTTTAATAAAAGTTGCCGATTTCAGGATACTTAAAAAGACTTTTTCAATTACCATAATAATGATTATATGGTATCTTATTGAACAAGTTCACTATAGTTATGTGAATAACTTTGAGCAGACTGACAGCCAGTACACTCATGAATATCCCCTTCCCCTTTTTAAACCTGTATTTTATGATCACATTCAAAACCAACTCACTGGCATAAATGCAATGACTGTAAATTATTTCGTGTTTTGAAGAAACATTTTCAAGAATTCAGTAGAAATTGTCAACTGCAAGCTGTTAATTGCCATTTTGAGTAACTTGCAATTCAATGATCCCTAATTGCCTCGGGAATCATTACGGAATTTGTAAATGCACACTGTAATAATTAGCAAATACACCAAGTGTGAGCTGGCAAAGTCTCTAGATGCAAACATATTAGAAAAAAACATTAGTTTGGTGCAAAAGATAAGCTGATTTCAATGTCGCTCTGCTTACTTCAATGAGCACAAATGATGTCAAGATTTATACTAGATAACTAAAAGTGAAAATAAAGATTGCCTAAAGCATTAAATCTGGTGTGCAGATCCATTGATAAATTATGGGAAAGCTAATGTTGTGTTGTCAGTATTTGCAGAGGATTAGTGTTCTTATGAATGTAAAACACATAGAAAACCAATACAAAGACAAGCAAGCACCTTAAAGTACATACACACCAGATTTTCTATAGCACAATTCGGGAACCCCAAATATTAGTGTAATGTAACATGCAAACAGCAACCTGATCCCATGCGTGTTGACTTTGGATAGTGATGGGTCAACAGGTGGGGCAGAGTAGGAGGACAAACCCCTTGGAGATGGCTGTTAATGGTTTTTAATAGCTTCCTAGTATTGGGGTTCCTGGAGCACTCTACAGATAGTAAGGAATGACGTATGGACAGGCAACCTGCTATACAAAGTAGGAGAGATTTTCCTATGCAAAACTTCTAAGACAAAGGTTTGCTATAAGGTAGAAAAGACACTGGTATAAAAATGCCTATTCTAATACAATGTACAATACATAGGGTTCTATTTATAAAACAGATAATATGACATTACCTTGTGGGAATCTTCCAGGTCTATGAGTTTTAAATAATTAGGGAATTCCCATCTTGAACTTTTTTTTTTAATAGAACCCTATGTATTGTACATATCAGAGAAACTTATGTCATTGTTGGGTCAGTTTGAGAACATCATCACAGGACCGTAACACACCTACATGTAATGTTGTCTTTTCCCATTTTCCCCACTGCTTTTGGGTTTACACTTGTGTAGCAATATGTAGCACTAAATGAGACAAACTGAACCATGTATCCAAAAACAAAATACAGTATATGGTTACTTTCATGGTTGTTTGACAATTTAGTAATCACAAATCAAAGGATGGCAACATCAGGATGGCCCCATGGTCGGAAGAGCACTGGACAGAAAACTCTGCTGGTTTGTTGTCTATTAGCCATAAAGGTCTGTATGCAATAAAACAGTGTTTCCCAGGCAGGGTGGGTGTCCTCCAGAGGTTGCTTGGGGTTTCTTGAGCAATGTGTGCCTCTCAGATTAGTTTAACTGACACCAATGATCTTGACTATCTGTAAATGTGATGTTCCCACTGACCAGTAATGAAAGAGGCATTCTTCCTACTGACCAACACACTAATGTACTGTGTGCTGTGAATATAGTAATTATAGCAGGGGTTCCCTTAAAGCTAAACATTTTTTCAAGGGTTCCCCAAAAAAGGGTCAAGAAATGCTACGACAAAAGGTGGTGTAGAAAGATGCAATTCATTGTAACTATCCATATTTATTTGTACAGAGTGGAGGAAACCTGTGGAAAGTAGGAATGAGCGTACATACAAATGTGAAAATCCATTGACAAAATGAGCATTTAACCCCTAAAGATGTAGTGTGACCCTACTACATGGGAAAACTTACAGAAGCCCAGAGCTTGACTATGACCATTGTCTGTTCTTTTTGACAAATAAATACTATAATAAAGGCATATACTGCAACATACAATTCCCTTCAGAGTATGTTCCTTACCTAAATAAATAACAAAATATGTTCTGTCTGTTTCCTCATTCATGAGTCTTGGTGCCTGTGGTTTAGTCTTTGGTTTCTGTAAAATGACAGTTACTAAATTTTACAAAGATGACTGTACAAACTGCGGTGAAACTGGAATAAACTAATGTGGTTAAAATGCACGTACTTTATGTAATTCTGATGAGTGTTCACACTGTTTAGATTTTCATTTGCATTGCTCTTACATATATGTAAACTCAGTGGCAGCTGATGAGAGATAACATGATGACTTTCAATAACTGAATCACATGACCTATTCCAGAGTTTCTCAATGTTTTTAAAATGGAAGAACTCTTGAAATAACTTTTAGGTCTTCAAGGAAATCCTGCTATAATTACTATATCCACAGCTCACAGTATATTGGTGTGGTGGTCAGTGGGAAAAATGCCTCTTACATTGCTGGCCACCCTTACAGATCATTGGTATCTAATAAACTGACCTGAGAGACACAAATTTCCCATTGCTCAAGGAGCAATCCCTAGCAACCTCTGCAGGAACACTGAGAAACACTTACTTATTCTGTTCCTTCCATTACCGAACAGACATTGGCCACTATACAAAAAAAATGCAATTTGTAATGCACAATTACAGATTTCTTGCAAACAGCATTTTGTAGAGATTTTTTTATTAATCTCATGACTAGAGCTGTACCCTAGTTATAGAAGAACATATAAAGTTTCTTTTACATCTGTATTGATCAATATTTCCACTACTAGGACACAGATATAAAACTAGCCTTTGAATCCTAGGTTCTCCCACTTTGTGAATATGGCAGAGTTCAGTCCCTTCTTAAATTCCTTCTTCTCTGCACATCTGCTTTAAACTTCTAGATAGATCCACGTTTTCGATCAGACTTTCCTGATAACAGCCCACATGGCCTACATGTGCTTCCTATTTATCACACATTATCGTAAACATAACATGATATTTCCCCAAAACAATAATTAAATGTGGTGGACAGCTTTAAAAAGGTTCTCCAATTTAAAGTTTAAACTTAACAGCCCCTTCAGATCTGTGGATTGTGGTAACCTGCAGTAAACTGTATGTTTATCTTGTATTATAGCCAAAGTATTACAAAGCACTTTGGGTGGTGTATTCTGGTGCCGTTAATATAGAATTTCATATTGTAGGTGCTAAAAGATCCCCTACAATATGTACACATGACTTCCAAAAAATTTTGCTGGATATCAAAGATCTGTATCTATTGTCATTAGCTGGTAACCTATTCAGAAAATGGATTTGTTCAGGCAGAGAGGTTACCTGTCATTACCGCTTCCTCACACCCATTAACTGAGTTGCCTCCCGCACGAACCGACACATACACCGATGTCACGTACCGACACATACCCGGAGTACGTCTCTACAGTCACTGGGAGAAGATCGGGAGAAGAGAACGCCGCCCGAGGACCTGCACGAACAAGTAGGACGCTGGGGGATGCCGATGGGACAAGGTAAAGGGTTTTTTTCATGTTTTTAGCTACCTCGAGTGTAGCTCAGGGTTACCACTTTTTGCATGTTTTTTTTACCACGAGCCACACTCGGGAACACCGCTCAGGGGATTACTAAGTCCATGTTGACTGTGGATAGGAATGCCTGTCCTATACAGAAATCTATTTTATTGTTTACCCTATGGCCCAAAGTAGATGGAGGGTCATTAGGAATATTGGCAAACAAAACAGCACATTGCATTACATATCGTCTCTTTTAAAATAAAAATATTCTTATATTAAAAAGGGTTATCTGAACATTAGGTTTAAAAGTTAATTTCTGGTGGGCCAACAGCTACCTCACTTCTCTATTGGCACCTCAAAGTGATAGAGGAGCAGTAAGGCTCATGAGTCAGGAAAGGTCACTGCTCAGGTTCTGCAGATTATAGGCTGCTAATGAGGATGAGGTTATTTAGGACTGGGCATTTCTTATACTACTTAGAACAATATAGTAATTTTCTTTTGAGTATACATTTACATTAAGGAGAAATATGATCTAGCAGCATCAACCAACACTAACAGCAGTCACCTGACATGAATGAATGTGTAACATAAAAACAAGTCATGCTGAATTACTGTATATGTCCAGCCAAAACTTTTTTCTTAGTATAGGATAGAGTAGGGAAGGGTCAGAACATACCAGGTTTTTACTGATATCCAGGGATCTGGTAAATAGATTTACCGTACAGGAAGTGAGGGGAATTCTCCAAAAGCAACACTGACAAAAATAAAATATTTTAACCAAGTAGTGAAAGCCTGGAACCCCTCAGAGATTTTACCCCTGTCTGTTTTCATATCTGGTCAAACCATTGTCAGCCAGATAAGTAATGAGGGTAAAGCTTGCAAATAAATTCTCATATAGCAGCAAAAATTGACATGAGAAAGTTTTATTATTTTTCACTTTTTATCCAAAACTAGAAAAGTTTTTAACTTGACATACACTTTAACATAAGTATTTATTTTGTCCTGTTTAAGCTAACCAAAGTTAATTAATTTGTAGACAGTGGGTCATAAGCGTGTTGTCAGTAGATGGTGAATATTTTCTTTGACTTGTGGTTTACCACCACTGTTTTAATTGACAATCCTGTTATGTACAAACAGTAGTAGTAGCGGTGTGTGAATGTACAGAGGGCATCACTGTGGTGAAGCCGAACACTAAGCTCTGGTTTGGTGAATGTTGTTCAAAACAAGAGGCATGGTAATGATAAAATACTTCAGTATGTGAACATGTTAATCACAGCGTCACCCCCCACATACACTAACACCACCATGTCAGGATCTCCGGTTGGCAGCTTTACAGTTCTGCTAGCCAGTTCAAAGTATATATAAAAGCTTACAATGGTTTCTCCTATTTGTTACTTTTGGTCTGTTTAATGACATAGTTACATAGTTAATATACCATTGAAAACATTTATACCTTTTTGAAAAGTGTAAAAAAGCCATTTTTTGACAAAAAACATGACATCCCTTGTCCTGTGCACACTTCCTAGGTTATCCTACCAGTTCTTATTTTGTTCTACGGGAAATTAAACTCTGTTATGAAGATGAGAAAACAAAGGGATTTCAGCAGTTTAACTGGGCAGGGCTAATTTTAATTTATGTGATATCAGTTCACAAAATCCTTTGCACTGCCAGGACAGAGGGGGAACACAGAATAGAATGAGTCAGCCATGACAGGGAGGAAGAAAGCCAGGATATAGAGGAGAAGCCACAATACACCCTCATTTTCACTCCACCTACCAGAGGATTCTAATTCCACCAGTACCCTTATTACCCTGTGACTGCCATTTCATCTTTCTCCCTGATACAGTGGCACAATAGTGCACTCATTGAAGCACTAACATTCCACAATCCCTCATTACTGATGGCAGATTCGGTTATTTTCTGCCAAAAGAGGGACTTGCCCATGTCCCAACCTGGTCCACCCCTGTGCTGTGCTCTCCCTTACTACCAGGAAACAATCACCCCTTGTGCCCAGTAGCAAACTTGGCCCTGTCCTTCTGATTGGCTGCCCAGTGGTGGAGTCCTCTCGGAAGCCAAAAGCAGAGTCTTAAAAGTGATGTCAGCGTCATGGGCGCATCTATTGTGGCAGGCGAGGGACTAGGATGGTTGATTTTGGTGAGTAACACTGCTGAATGGGTGGGAAAAGGATTATTTTTAACCAAGAGATAGAGGTTAAAGTATATCTAAATGCAAGATCAACATATAATACAGTTTAGCAGTCCTTAGATATAGTGGCTGCATTACTTATAAATGATTTTTCCTTTTTTTTTTACTGGCTGATTATGTCAGTAATACATCATAATCTACGGCAACATTCACCATAGGAGAGAAGAAGTGTGTAAAAAACTACAAAAACCTTCCCCCATCTCCCTATTTTCATGACCTAAAGTAAAAGTGTTCTGTATTTCTTCCTAAGAGCCAGGAACAATGTAACTGAAAATAATGAGCACATACAGAGAGAGCAGTAAGTTACCAGTAAATTTCTGGCAAGATTAACTGGTATTTTTCGCACTTACCGAACAAATATAACAAAACTTCTTTTATTAGTATATTTACAGGGTGAATATGAGAAGTTCATTGTTGGGGTATGAATATATATTTATTAGGTGTGAAGTACTGTATAAATAGAGAACAATTAAATCACAAAAAGGATGAGAAACAAACAGTATAAAAGAGTCAAGACATACAGGAGTGAAAAACACAAAGTAAAAAAAAGTAATGGTAATTTCAGAGAAAATAATAAAACCCTCCACTGACCCTCCTAATAACATTGCCAATACAATCACCAGGTAAAAATAAGGGTGGGGGAACTAATGATGTCTCTTGACCTTAAGACTGGTGAGCTGCAGTTTGTTTGCAATTGTTTTTGTTTTTGGGTTTTGATACACTAAAATAACTATTATAATAATAAACAATGAAAAATGTGATGGTTTACCAGCACAACACAAATATTGATTTTACAATTATACCACAGTGAGTTAGGAAGTGAAATACCAGTGAAATCTTTACTGGGAAATGTTTTTATAAACTAAACAGAAGAAAAAAACACATTTCTGTGATTGCTGGTCACTGGGATGTGGGTACGTAGGAAGTACAATGATTTCACCCAGTACAATACAGTATTAGGGCACAGTTCCTCCAGTTATGATGCCAACACATGCAGCTCACAGGTGAATGGAGATGATTAGCCAGTGACTATGGGACTATTTGCTATGGAATTTTTCTGCCCCTGTGCTACATCATTACAAATATTGGATCTCTTATATAACATATTTCATTTTCATTTGGTTTAATGCTCCTTCAATAAAAATCAATCTAAACCCAAAATATCTCAAAAGCTTTAGCAAGATATATTTATGATTATTGAACTGTATTTATATAGCGCAAACATATTACGCAGACCTGTACATTAATTAGGGGTTACAAATGTCAGACAGATATAGTGACACAGGAGGAAGGGAGGACCCTATCTAAAGGAGCCGCAAGTTAATATTATTTCAAAGTTTACTTCATTTACTTTCTTGTCATCAGGCACTTCCTTTTTTGGGGTGACAACTATCTTCTAATTGTGCTCCTGTGTTGCAAGTTAACCCAGTCACATGCAGCCCTGAATATACTGACACATATTTCCCAAGCATAGACAAGTGTTGTCACTGTCAGTAAAATGATCTTCAGCAGCCCATGCTGGACTGAAAGTATATAAACAACATAAAGAGAGAAAAGTAATTATTGTGTACCACCCCCCTTCCCAACACCACCCCCACCACCCACCAAATCACTTACTTGTCCTCATCATTGTCCTTGTAGTGTGAGATGAAGAAGCCTGAGTAGTCATCACTTAGGAAGCCTCTGTAGTCCATCTGCAGTAAGTAGAGTCTTCCTGCCACCAATGGCCTCTCTAGGTGCAGCACCAGGTAATGGTACCTTGCTGAATGCCACAAGTTGGTGATGCCAATGTTCTGCCCATCCTCCATTGATCTGTCACCTGTCTCTTGTATGTGAGATCTGCTCTGGTCCCCATCATTTACTTGTAGGAGTTTGCTGTGTGCCTGGCCAGCCTTATAGCTGTTCTGCCCATTGCCCATCACAGTGATCAGTGCCTGGGTGATGTTGAGTTTCTGGGTATGCAGCAGTACAAGGTCTGTCCCGTCCACACAGCTGATGGTGATGTTCACTTGCCCTGAGAAGGGATAGTTCCCATCAGCATCAGGCAGCATTCTTGGCCACAGCTCCAGGTCATAGTGCACTGGCACCAGGTTATGGGGCAGTCTTGGGTTGTCCCAGATGCCAGGGGGCCCAGGGGTATCTGTAGGGAAGGTTAATAAGAAGGGAGCGTTGGTTACATTGGAGGTGTCCAGATCCAGCTGCCCCTGGTGCTGCTCGGTGCCTCCAGTCCTGGCATAGAGAGCTGCCAGTACTATGAGTGCCAGGAGCAGAGCAGCCAGGAGCAGTGCCAGCAGAGCAGCTGATGTCCTGCTCAGGTAGAAGCCAGAGGAAGTCTTGGGTCCCATGGTACAGTGCCAGAGTAGTCCAGCTTGGTGTGTGTGCAGATTTATCCTGGCTTTTCAGAGCTGGGTGTGTCACAGGGTAACAGAGGAGGGGGCACACTCCATCAGATTTGTCAGAGGATCGCACACAAGGAGTACACATACAACTCCAGACTACAAGCAGCTCTGCAACATCAAAGAAACACAATTAGAAAAGCTGGGAGGGAATGGGAGGGAGAGAGACTGGGACTGCTGGAACATTACCCAGACACTGAGCACTGCATGGCTGGGATGGGAAGATCAATGTACTAACAATAATTCCCCCACCACAAGTCCACAAACAGCTCAGAACTACACAGCAGCTTTATAAATGGGACACCAAGGCTGCAGAACACATGTAAGCCGCATGAACTCTATTCTCATACTTTTATTCAGAGTTTTGCTGCATTTATAGCTACCAGGCAGCAAGTGTGTCAAGTGTTTGGGTAAAGTGTAATACTCCCAGGGGTGAGCAGTTGAACTATCTACTACTTCTTTTAGGATTTTAAAGTTCCACTCCAGGCTGAGAAATCACCTTATTAGGGAGACCCCTGCACTGCAAGGGTTAATGCTGCCTCAGACTTAGAGTAGAGGAATAAGTTGTAATAATTAATTTATTCTTTGCTTCCGCAAGTTTCCTTCCAGCTGCATGACCGGTCCCCCTGAAGCCACGTTTGCAACTCCAATGGTAACAGGATTTCCAACATAATCAGGTACCAGCAGTCCTGAATTCCTGGTAGGACTGCAGAGTGCCCAGCTAGGAATTCAATGGTAAATCAATTACCCTAAGTAACCAGGTTAACTATTTTTATAAAGAATTCACCATCTGTATAGGGAGTCATACCTGCTAGTGTATTGTGGAAGTGTGTGCATTACCACAGTGTATAGCAACACATGCATTGGTTGATGGGTTTGTACTGTAGTTGCATGAATTTTGGAAAACTCGGGGTACAGACTCTTACTTATAGAGTTAACCCTAGAAAGTTTCACTACATAAAAAAAAAAAAAAGTAGGCTGAAATTGTGTTTATGATTGGGTAATATATGATTTTAGATTTTGGGTTTAGTTATGCCTTAACTATGTGTTGCCCCAGTGTGAATGGACCCTGACGGATCACCTCCAGCTAAATACACCAATGTAAGTACATATATCTGAAATGGTTTGCCTGCTATTGGATTCATAATTCTGTCCTCTCTGTGAGCTAGCATTGTTAGGTTGGTGATGCCACTTGCCAATACAGGTAATTATTACACCTGAGACTTTCTCCTCTCCAGGTTACAGTGTAATGAAGTAGATTCTGAATGGTGTTAGGTGCTGTTCCTACTGTGCTCATAATAGGAACTGTGTCTGACTTCTGATCATGACTCTTCATTGTACCGGGTGAAAGGAACATTTCCAAAACAGTTTTGTCTGTAAAGGGTTTCGTGAACCAGGTGGTGATAAGTGACCATTAAAAATGTTCACACTTAATTCCTACTTGAAACATTTCTGTCTTTGATGATGAAATAATTGGTGTTATCTTGATGAAATGACTTGTAAATATATCTAACGTAGGAGTCATGTGCTGTCACTATTTAAGGTGTTGAGGTTTGTTCCTTATCAGATTTCTTTAGAAGAGTTCAAGGAACTTTAAAAGGGCCCAAAGCCTTCAGTCTCCAAGGCATACAAAATATTGGAAACGCTTACAAAAACACATGATTATATCATTAAATTCTTTTCCAGATAACATCTATATTTGCATTGGCAACTATGCAAAAGTCTGTCTATAATCCCATTATAGCAAAATCACTTATCCAAGCAGGCCCTGCCACTGGATTTTATTTCTGCTACCTGGAGGCCTAAATCTATTACTGCTGTGCATTTTTGGGCAAAATAGAAAGTGGTCAATGTTCAACTGGAATAAAATTTTATTAAAGAGAAACTGAAAATGAAGTTTTATTCAAGTAAATAGATTCCAGGTGAATCATAATAAAACAATAATAACAAAATAAAACATGTTCAAAGTCTTATAGTTTGTTTATAGCCACAGTGTGATTAGAAAAAACTTTGAGCAATAAGAAAACATATTTCTGTGATGGATCTCTGCACCTATTCTTTGTTACAAAAGCCCTATTCTCAAGGGGTAAAGTAACACTATAGTTCTGCTTGCAAAAATTACAGATAAGATTTTATTGGGGAGTGACGATGTCCTTTCTGCAATGAAGCATACTTAACTGCCCGTTCGCTATCTTCCTTTTATAAAACGCTATGCACGTAATGCCCAGGGCATTTTTACATTTAATTCCACTTTAAAGACTTGTTTAGGTCTAGGGGTAACATAGAAAGCACATGTAAGTAAGGTTCCTTCTACATCTCATAGCAGTCAGATGAAAACCAGGTGTGGCAGCCACTGCCAGAATGATGGATTGAACAAGTAAAGGTCTCCCACTAGACCTATACAAGCATTTAACTCACGTAGGAGTAGCCACTCTGAAAGAGTATTTCTTTCCTGTCTACTAATAGTAAATCAAATCCTTTTAGATTTACCTAAAACTCCAGGTTGCAATCTTACTCTTTTTATTACTTATTGATCTGCACATTTATTACATTGATGCACCCTTCTGAATGTGCACATATAACTATGCATATTTGTCTATTGAAGGAAATCACACATGTCAATAGAAACATAAACAGTTGTATTGACGTGCTTTAAAGTAAATATAAAATTGAGTTTTTGTGGTACTGGTTCTTCCCAAGGGTACATTTCATAGGACACACAGTGGTCCTTTGTCGAGGCTAAATACAAGGAAATAAAGGAAATGAGTGCTAATGACCAGGATACAAAAGTTGCAGAACAGCCTTGACCAAAAGACTTAAAATCTATTTCTACTTTAGGTGTGTTTTTGAGCTGAATTCTAGCTTTACCATTTTTCTTCAACAGGTATCTTAAACCCACCACACTTTATCTGGACGATTGCCGGGGAATGTTTGAGGGAATGCCTGATTCTCTGTTTTATGAATGCAGCATTATCTAGGAAAGACTGCCTGCAGAGATGCCTACTCCTCCAACCTGAAACTTGTCTAAGATTCTAAGAATCTAAATAGGAAACTTTATGTATATGATGGGACCTCAATGGAGCAATGGAGTTACAACCTGATGTATCTTGCAAAATGCTCCAGAAGAGGCACCATCTGAAACCATTACTGAATACAATAAGAGAGGGCTATCTACCATTAGGAATGCCCCTGATCATGCTCAACTTTAGAGACCAAATACTTACTCCAAGCCTATATAACCCTGGTAGGTCTCTGAATTTCTAGCAATAGGCTCTTTTCCATTGTATGACTGACTATCACTATACCACCAGCGAGTTCTTTCCAATAAGACAGCAATTGAGGGCCCTTAGAGAAAGCACAGGGACTATGCTTGTTGAGCAGAAGTTTTAGCAAGCATTAGGTGGGTCCATGTGGATATTATTTTATGATCTGAATTTTTTTTTATTTCTCTGGATAATTAAAAGTTTTTTATCTGTGCTGGGGAGATGTATAAACCTCCCTATAAGTGGCTTTGTAGGACTTGGAGGGTCAGAGGAACTACTATCCGTATAGGAAATTCTATCTAATGTGCTCACACCTCTGCCAAGTTTGGTTTGGTAACTTTGTTTTACTGTATTTTTGTAATGTTGGAGAATCTGATACTTTGCCTTTCTCTTTTTCAATTATGTTTCTCCTGCTGCCAATCTTTGAATTGTGGCTGGTTTATGTTATATAGCCTTTTTATCCAAAATAAAGAATATTATGAAAAAAAAGTGGTGTCTCCCTCTGTCCCTTCCTGTTATGGGATAATAGAGACAAGACTGACACACAGAATGAATCGAAATTAATTAAATCTCTGTGACAGGAACTACTCCAGTTGTGAAATCACTTATCACCCACAGTCCTAAAGCTATTAAACTATTTCTGGTTGCTTTTCACAACTTTATTTTATACAAGAACAGGAAAGCCACATTTCTGTGTGTGTGAATAATAACATGCTGTGATACCAGGCTTCCAAGTATAATAAAGCCAAGATGACCTTATCATTGTGTTACTCCCAATTCTGGTGTAATTTTCATGCCAATCATAATGTGTCATGCAGCGTTATTTAATATTAAACCCGTGTTAAGTTTCACGCAGATAATACTTGCTTGTATCCATTATTTAATCACTTTGGCCACCAGGATAATACAGGTCCTAATTTTACAGTTAGAAAGAAATCTTTTTTTCCTGCAGTGTTATAATCATTTACTATAGAACACAACCCATCTTATTCTTGCCAGCGTGCCATCAAATAAGCAAATCTCTTGACTTTTACAAAATTCTCATTTTTAGGATCTGAAGGAAGCTGGTGAGTATATTATGCTCACGTGTTACTGTAAGTGGAATAATGTGTGTCTGAATTATAACCACACATACAGTTGTAATTCTTACATGTGGACTAAATTGTCTGCCAAAATATTTGTAGTTCTTTTCAGCCTGTCTTGCAATCCATACACCCCTGTCAGATAGCTCAGCAAAATCTTGGACATCTTTGCAGACAACATTCAAAGAACCGTACAATACAGCCTAAAATATAACTCCTATGATTGGAGTACATTGATTGGACATTTGGGCTCCTCCTGAGCCTAAGTTGTTCTGGGAACAACTCTAAAAGGTAGAATGTTCTATCATTTACTGCCTCCTGGAGTGGGTGAATCTTCCCAGACTGCAATAAAAACTTGTCATGGGTTCTAACTGTTTCCAAATGTATCCAAAGCAAATAAAATAAAAAAAGTTTTGACTTTACATGCACTTTATTGTGGTTGAAGTTAGTAATTAAGCTTCTGATTCTTGTCACACACACCCATTAATCTCCTCAGCTTGCCTATGTGAGCTGTAGTGTTATTTGACCATGTACAAAGGGTAATTGGGTAATGGCACCATACCTGTCATCAGCAGCTTCTTGTGCAGCTCTGCATTGAAGGATCTGTCGTTTGCTCCTTCCCGCTGGTCCTCCAAATAAATGTGAGATTCATTTCATAACAGCAGCAATATTTTTAAAGGGTACTTTTCTTTTTTTTTTAAAGTTTGTTGAAAAAAAACTGCATTCTAAATGTGGCACATTAAATGTGGAAACCTCCTTTAGTATACCAGTTTCAGACTATAAAGGGTTTATATATCCTTAAAGGGTAAAACATTTTAGTTCAAAATTTAGCCTCTTGTTACAGCAGTGATGTAGTTAAAGGCTCACCATGTAACAGCTGTAGAATGATCGGTGCACCCTATTGAGGATGGATATGTTCTTTTTCTTCTTAGAAAACATTTCTCTCCCCAAAACTAATGTTCTGAAGCCAGACCCAGGAGGACAATATCCTCCTCCAGATACTCAGCACCTTCACTACAGCTGTTTATCATGGAGAAAACCTTTCACAAGCTCACACACTGAAATATTGTTCACTGTATCAAGTCTAGGGTAAACAAGAAAAGGGCTTTTAACGTTTATATACATAAATTCCTTTACACACATGTAATGCTTCATACTTTGTTTTTGTTAAAGTTTTATTGTACAAAAGTTCAGACCTGAATATTGCAGAATAAAATTGAGGAGCTGCTGAAATGATTAAATGTAATTACAGCATGTTCTTGACTTATGCCAAGGTTGTGTTCCAGGACACATCTGTGCAATTCAGATTAATCTTAATTTGTTTCCCACTAAAATGCTAACTGCTATAGTTGTATGTTAGGTGCATAATTTTCAGTTGTTCCGTAAAGGTGTGAGTGATAGGATGTGGCACATCACCAAAAACTGCTTGTCTTAAAGAGTTGACATGCATGTACAGTACTATACATTGTATATGTAGTTGTCAGAGTAGCAAGAAATGGGGTATATGAGAGATCTGTATAGTGCTGTAGAGTGTGGAGTGCAATGGATGCTGGCATAGTATTATAAAATGTAAAATATACTGTACAGCAGGTTGCAGGGGATGCCCATACAGTATTGTAGGCTTTATATTGTACTGAACAAGGAATAAGGCTATGGGTTGGAAGGGATGTATATTCAGTACTGTAGACTATACTGAACAAATAAAAAGACCATGAGGTATAGGTGATGCCTGTACAGTACTATAGACTGTACCAAATGTACCAAGAAAGGATATTTTGGCAAATCTTGCAATACAGAGAACTGAAAGGGTCTACAGTACTGATGAGTTTGGTGTACCCAATTGGGGTCTATTGATAAAGAAGTGAATTTGAAACATTCCCTGGTGCAGAATATTCTAGATGTTTCAACTGCAGTGGCTGATTCTCCACCAGGGAATGTTTCACTAATTGTCAACTTCACTGTTTTAGGAATAGACCTCAATATGTCCTTGGTGATCAAATCCAGGTATAAACCACAATCAGTGACAGCAAAAAAAAAAAGACTAATGGTCAGCTGAGGTCATCCGAGGTGTTTTTGTCATGTTTAAATTAAAGAACTGCCTCTCTTCATAACATCAATAAAAATAATACATCCCCATGTTTTTTTATCTTAGTTTCACATTGAAAATACCTCTTGACCCATATTTACACCCTTAATATTGAGGGTTCCACTCAAGTCCCCCCTTTTTCCATAAGTATCTTACCATTATGTGGTAATACACACAATGAGGTCTATAAATAAACCAGCGAATCTGACATTCACTAAAACAATGGCAGTAATTTATTCTTAACCAGGGAATGTTTCAGTAAATGTCAGATTCACTGCTTTATAAATAGACCCATCAACTAATTTGTAAAACAATAATAAAGCAGATATTATCCACGTGTCTGCCATTGTTCTATGGAACCCATAACTTATATTGATTCCTGTACAGTGGGTGCTGTTTTTTAAAATTATAATGAACTTGCTAGCAACTTGCAACAAGAAACAATGAAATCTAAAGAATGAAAGAGAATGATGCTGGATGTCAATTAAAGAAGATCTTCTAATGCAAATGCATGCAGGATTTAATATAAGGATGTAAATGTATTTTATGTCTTTTTTACAACAACCAAATAGATCAGAATTCGGCCTTATGTATGTCCCCAGGCCAGCATTTAGTCATACGAATGATAACATTTCAGAGTAATAATGTGAATCACAAATACAAAGAGCAGCGACATCAAAAGCATTGTGCAAAACTAAGTTTATATATTAAATCTGCTTAGTTTACAAGGAGTTGTCAAGGACATTTGTTGACTTTAGGAAATGTTTGTTTATATAACCTCTCTGTTTGAATCTTGCTGTATGTGCATGCTCTCCAATCTCGGGGCCCTTTGCATTGTATGTGACATACTCTTTTAATGTTGCATTTTTCCAGAGGCTATCTTGTCACAAAACAGGTCACATTGGACGTTCATTAGTCCATAGCCTAATACACCTAAAAGGCAAGAGTCACTTTGAATCAGAAAACTCCTCTACCTTTAAGGAAATTCCTCTTTGCAACCTACAAAATACTATTAGTTAAAGTTTATTCAGCACAGGGAACTTTTTTTAATAACTCAATACTGGGTTACTAGTGTCAATCCAGGGGACTGTATATTTCATACATCACATATCACAAAAGTACTGCAATTTATTCAATTCTCCCTGCAGCTCTAATAATATGCATCATTTATATCTGAATACACATTTGGCACCTAAAGAGTTCTGAAAGATCCTACCAACTAGTTACCAGCTTTAGTTCCTGTTGGTGCAGATTTGCCATTTCACCTTACTATTGGTGAATAAGTCCCCTTTCAGACTTGTGGTTAGCCACACCTGTGTGTCCTTATATACACAAAAGAGCAGTCAATTGCAGCATTTATCAAACACTTTGTTGTTCTGTTTAATGCAGTTGAATGTGGTTACCACACACAGGAGGAAAAGCAACCACATGGAGTGTAAAGGTGAGGCAGCTGGCAGACCAGGAACTGTCAGACTTCAGGTGACATCTGACCACTTGCCTGCATCAGCAATGGCAAATTCAATATTTCTATCCTGATTGGGTCATTTGATGAAATGGGAAATGCGGTATACCATTATAAAAGTATTTCATTCCATGCAGTTAGACTAATTAATATTCTTTTTTCAATTAACAATGCAAATTCGTGTTTCTAGTCCATATGGGGTAAAAGGTTCCAATAAAGCAATGCCAGGACTTTTTATAACATTTTCATAGCAATGTAAATGTCCTGTGTGGAAGGAAATTATGGTTAATTTTGATACTTTTGCTTACCAAAAAAATGGCCAATTACATTACTCACTATCATTATCACACCTGCAATGCCATTCCCTCTATAGGAACATGAAAAATAAAGGATGCCTGAATTTGGTGCCACAGTTTTACCTTTAATTTAGAGCTCACAGAGCTATAGTCACAGAGCAGTACTAGCTATACAAACTGCCTTCATTATTTTGCGCAATTGAAAAAATGCCAGCCAAGAGGCTTTCATTTCCTGAATCCCTTCATTCTGGTAAAGTGCTACTTTAGAAAAGATATACAGAGAAAGTTGCTGTATTTTTCCCAGTAAGTTACAAGCTTGTTGTGAAGTTTACTGAATACGGGTGCTTTTATTGTTGCCATTCTTTTAATCTTCACAAATACTAGCAGGGAAGTAAGCCATGTGGTCTACATATTGCTTCTTATGTTGCAGCACCTTTTAAATTTATTGCATACATGGTAACATCAAAGTCATTATTTAATGAGATACAAATGTCATGCTTCTATTCGTAGGACTCTGCATGCCAGGCCTTTAGTGAATGTAGCTGCTTTTTGTACCTGCTGGTGATTCCAGCAACTCTTCATTGTAAGCTCTAGGGTTGGGTAGGGGTATTGAGAGGTAGGTGAGTGCATATTCACTTTTTTTGTGGCCTTGCTGCTTCAAATAAGTGCATAATATTTTGTGTATTTAAAAAAAAAACCTTTTTATGTTCAGAACTGAAGGAATACAAAATGTTTGCGAATATTTAATATTTTCAATTTGCAGTTAACAGATGGGGCACTAGGACTAATCTCATATGTTTAGGGAAACAGTTATTAGATATATTCACATGACCATTATTATTATAATGTGAACTGGATATGCACATTTTCATATGTTTTAGCTCTTTAAATATTGCAATCACAGGGGAAAAAATTGGTTTATCAGAAATTGAGTATGTGCCTAATTTACTGGATTAGTAACTATGCCTTTGCTGCATTAAATTCCAATAAGCATTGACAGCTTCACCTGTTGAACAGCAGTGTACTGTCTATGCCCCGTCCTCCTCCATGGGAATACATAAACTTCTTGCCATGCAAAACAACAAGACACTGCCCTAACTCCAAAAAGCCTGGCCACACACTGGGGCTTACTACTATACAAATGTAGGCTGTTCACAAAGGAAGATGAATTACCCTCTTGCTTAGTAAATGTGGTGGAAATGCACTTGCAAAAAATATTTTAAAAATAATAGATTTTTGCTTGCACATGATTGAATGGTTGAAATCAATGGAGCTTTAATTCATTTACTAAAGTAATTCAACCCCTCTATGTTTAGGGAATGGTGTTTTTTTTGTGGATGTAGCTTCCTTTGGGAATGTGAGAGTAATTGGTTCTCCCCATTCTTAAGTTGAGCCGTACTGGAATAATTAGTCCATATGGAGTTATGGAGAAGGAAAAGTCAAAGAGACTGCTGACAACAGCTAACAAAATGCTATGTATTTTCAGCCCACAATATTACTTAAGAGCAAAGTTTATTTCTGGCCAATCAACAGGTATTGTTCTCTACTTGAAGGATCTTTAACAATATAAAACACAAAGAAAGGGTTATGTATTGCAGAGATGTTTTTATAGTGCCCTTACTTACATTTTACCTTTTATATTTACATGTTATCTTGATTTTTGGATTTAAACCTGATTTATACTCACTTGGTGACTTAAAAAAGGGCTCTGCCAAGTGGCAGCATGTGAACCAACTACTATGCAAACATTTTGGCCAGAGCAGAGAAATTCACTCACATAGCAACCTGCACAGTTTTCCAGGTACATATTTCCTTTTTTTAAACAAATGTCTTCATGCAGTAAGACAATAAACTCAATTTGTGATATCATTCATGGGACATTAACAGTAGATCTTTGGCTCACAAACAAACCTTTGGGAACCATACAACTAGGTTCTGATAAGGCATGAGTGGAATCTCTAAATGACAAATAACTGTTTTTCTTGGAAGATGAAATCAGGTGCTTGTGTAGCAATACAGGGTTATACATGGACACAGACAGCATCTGACTTGATGTTCTGTTGTAAATTGTGACACTTAATCATTGACTTCTGCTTCAAATTTCCAGCAAGCAGAATAACATTAGCTCTGTTACAGGCATGTGGCGAAAGACAGGAAATGAAAATCATAGCTGACCTTAGTGTTGCATAAGGCTAGAGATGGCATCTGCCAAGACACGTTGGAAAACGAGAAGCAGAGAGATGTTCCTACTAAATAGACTCTGGAATTTTAATATGGAACAGATTTTCTTTCCGTAATTCATTTTAACAAACGTATAAAGAAAATCCAAGGAGAAGGAAATGCCTAAAAAAAAAATGGTGGATGGATTAATTTATATATCTATAAAAAAAAAAACAGTATTAATCATCAATTTGCAATGTTTTTCCAGAGAAGAAGACAAGATATTGTCACTATGAACATCAACTATGCTTTGTGTTTGTGCAATCAGCTCCCTTTATCAGTCCCCTTGTTCATTGGATCAACACAGCTGGGAAGTCATCATTCAAAATTTTTTTCCTAGTTGTTATTTGAACATTGCATCCGTGTACAACACTGATTTCTTAAAAAAACATAAATAAGTAAATAAATATACCCTCACCTTTATAATTCTATAATTTTTTTATGGTTAAGCAAAACCATTTATAATCACAACTAGGATATTATAGAAATTTATATTTTTTCTGTTTTCTGACGTGTGCTCAGTGTCAAATGTCCTGTTGCCCAAATTAAAAGAATATCTTGTTAGTAAAATGTCTCTGTATCTCATTCCCAGGAATGTGTTAGCTATAAAAATCAGAAATCTTCTGATCCAAGTTCCTAAGAGGTATAATATTAAACCACTCCATCTACTTACCAGTTGGCATCCACCAAACTTTGGCACATCTGTTTGGCGAGAAGCAAGCTCTTTAATCAGTTTTGTATAAAAATATTGTAGTGATGAAATGTAAAACATAAACAAGAAACTACATGGAGATACAAGCAAATCCAGCATTTTCCTACAAAAAACAAAAAAGAAATCAATTTAGCTGTTCTACAGATGGTGCGGAAATTTCTACGATATCTGTGGAATGTCATTGGATAGGATTTTTTGTACATTTTAACTTGAAATATACATTTGCTAATCCATGCAGAACAAGACAGATAAGAAAAACCAGCTGCACGTAGGATGAATTTTATAGAACAAAGCATTCCCATTATCGTTTCACTTCAAACAACATGGGTAAGATATATGGTCATCTCATAGCAGAATCTTAATCTGTGGACATTCTTATGTAATAAAGTATGTTACACTAAAGCTTGTTTTTATTAAATACCATTTTATCAAATTGACATATACAACCACTGAAGAAGTGTACTTGTAACATATCTTCTATAATAGTATTACAGAACTTTAATTAGGTCATTGACTTTGCTAAGCTATTTTTGAACTATTTTTGCGCTTTTCGGGTTGTTGTGACTGGACTAGGGGTGCTGGTATATATTAGAGTAGGAAACACATAGCACCTGATCCTGGAGAGGATACACTTCATCAGTGAAGCTAGGTGATCCAGTAAACCTGGAATGGATTTCTTAAAAGTAATTTGCTGTTTGTTAGCAAATGATTCCAGTCCTGGATCAGATCCATTTGAGGTTTGCTGTGTCACACGGCTTCACTGATGAAAGTGTATCTTCTTCAGCCTTGGAGAGTTTTAATAAACCGGGCCCATAGAATATAGGCTTCTTGACATTTACATGTGGCAATGTTTAGCAATGTCCCAAATGGTTTTGATGTGTAAAACCTTAGAGCTTAAAGGGAATATATATGTTTACCACCAGGAAATGTTTGAGGGAATATCTGATTCCTTTGGTTATGTAAATGGAGCCCATAGTGTATTCATTTTTTAAGCTATTTACTTATTTTTTTTAGAGAAAAAAATATATATTACTTTTTAGACAGGTAAATATAAACTACTGCATATACATATTTATTTATACATTTTCCAGCTAGCGTGTGGTCTAGTCTCATTTTCATATGGTAACCAGTTAATAGTTTTAGAGCCTAACAGCTGAAGTTCAAATTCATACAGAAAATGTAATCAATTATTTCCTTATTTGACTTATCTATCATGTAGATTTATTTGTAGAAATAAGCTCTAAAAGCAAACAGTGTCTGCTGTGCTCATTTTTTGGAAAATCCATAATCCAACATCATTGTCAGCAAGTTATCGTTGTGCCCCTATAATAAAGCAGGAAATGTAGTGGAAAGCTATTGTGGAATTGACTTTGAATGTGTACATTGAAAGGAACATGTGCAGTTCAGTGTACAGAGCACACCCTTAGCGCTGGCATTAATTTACTCCCTTGTGCATGGCCGGGAGTTTCATGGTTCCTGGCCAGCCTGGCGAAATGGGCAAACATACTGAACTCGGGGGAAGACCAGGCAGTGAAGAGCTCACTAGAAGGAACTAACTTTAGCTTTATGTATATATAAATATATTAAAAAAAAACTTTAGTATACATATATTTCTTTTTCCAGTGGCATGTGTTGGCACATCAGGGTTTCAGATGTTAGGCCAGGGAGGATACTGAGTGAGAGAAGTGTTGGCTCTGTAAGGCTTATTCTACACAGACGTTTTCCAAAGCGTTTAACCAGAGGCTTTAAAAGCCCATGTTTGAAACTCCCATACATTTCAAAGGGCTAATCTACACCAGGACGTTTCCTTGAGGCATGTTTACGAGCATTATCTATAACGTTGCTTGCAACGTTATAGATAATGGGAAAAGCCCAAAAACGCAGGTAAACACTTCTATTGAGTTTAATGGGGCATTTCCCCATGTTTAGCACTTAAAAGGTAAACATGTTAAAAACACAGGGAAAAGCAGCAAGGCAAGCTTTAAAACGCTAATTAAAATGCATATCAATGCAGTAGGAGCGTTTTTAAAAACATCCATGTAGACCCAGCCTTAGCTATGGAAGGCTGGGTCTACATGGACGTTTTTAAAAAAGCATGTAAACGTTCCTACTGCGTTTTTATGTACTTTTATTAGCGTTTTAAAGCTTGCTTTTAAAACGATGGAAAACGTTTATACCTGTGGTTTTACGTTGCAAGTA
Organism: Pyxicephalus adspersus; assembly: GCF_032062135.1. Classification (NCBI taxonomy): domain Eukaryota; kingdom Metazoa; phylum Chordata; class Amphibia; order Anura; family Pyxicephalidae; genus Pyxicephalus; species Pyxicephalus adspersus. The sequence continues at coordinate 64,785,033 of NC_092863.1, forward strand.
ATGTTTTAGATAACACTCATAAACGTGCCTCAAGGAAACGTCCTGATGTAGATTAGCCCATTGGAATGCATAGGGATTTCAAACATGGGCTTTTTAAGCCTCAGGTTAAACGTCCGTGTAGACTAAGCCTAAGATAGGAACTATGATTAGAAATCAGGAAGATAATCACCAATAATAAGGAAAAAGCAATAAAAAAATTAGAAAAATTGCAAATTAGTAAGTGGGTGATACACATAACCTTTATAGTTTCTTCCTGAACAGATTTTCTGTAACAAGGATTTTGTTACAAAACATAGTACTACAATAATAATAAAAGTTAATAATAACTTTAGTTTATACAGATGGCACTTTCACACCTCAAAAAACCATGCTATTATAATAATACAGCTAAGCAAAGTATGGGAACATAGATTTATTCCTTTCCTATAGACAGGGACTGTTTGACTAAGGTATTTGCTCTGGTGCCATGTTGTATTCAGTATTTGATACTAAGGCTGATCATTGACTGAGAAAAAGGGGATTACCATTTGGCAGTAAATGTTCCCCCCTCCACTCTTCACACACATGCACATTTTTAACATAACGTTGTCAGATCGCATCAATTGTCTCTCTGCTGATTTCTGAAGTCAAACAAAACAACATTATCTGTCACGAAGTTATATTAAACACAAGGGAAAACTCTCTAAACAGCAACTCTCTCTAAAGTCAGCAACCAACATTCTCTAGGTAACAGAACTTCTGTTCCTATTGTTTGCGCTCTGCTGCCCAGGTGACCAGTTTTTTGTTTACTTTTCTTAGTGTCATTAGAATAAAAAGTGAATGGAGATCTTCTCTGTGAAATATGGATATTAATCAAAACAGTAGTTCTACCCCTATCGTATTCTACTCAAATAAAATGTTGGGTAGAGATGATTGTTTGGGTTTGCTTTTGACAGCTATGAATTGTTACGACTGTGCATACTTAATATTATTATTATTACACAGTATTTATATAGCGCCAACATACTATGCAGCGTTGTACAAAGTCCATGGTCATGTCAAAAAATATGCTTCCAGCTAACTTTGTCTTTTTGATGATACGTCATGGCAACTTCAACACCAATTCACAATGATGTCTATTCATCCTCAGCAGTTCTTACATCTTATCCAATGCTACACGTATTCTGTTGGATAATCCATAAACAGCATTACTACAAAAAAGCAGTAATTCTGTCATCAAGTGTTCCCCCACCACTTTAACAACTCCAGTGCCCTTTGTTTTCCATAGTAAATAGTCAGGTGTCATTTTTCTTATGTTGGCATAGTACTAGGCACACTACCATTAATGTCTGCTAATTGGTCCATTGTGATTTTTTGTTCCATTTGTTACCTTTATAGCCAACAGTGCTTGAAAGTATAATATTGTGTGTATTAGCTTGAAAAAGGTTTTCTTGCTCAGCAATCTACATAATATAACATTTCCATCAATAGCCAGAGAGCAGTTAGCCAGTTTTATATTTCAAATGAAACAATGAAACTGAGTGGTGGCTACAAGGAGCAGCTCCACTTTTCTCTCTTATTATTAAATGATCTACAGAAACATAAATAGAAGTGTTTGCTGTTAAAGCTTATTGTTTTTTATTCTAAATTACCTTTGATTTCCTTGAGTACTAGTTCAATCACTACATGGTAATTATAAAAGAAACAATTTGCATTATTATTTGTATTCTGTTCACAGTTCTACATTTTGAACACATTTTTCATTAAGGTGACCATTTCAGCAGAATCCGTTATTAGTTTATTTATCATTAATGTTTTATCTTTAATACATGATACATATTAACCACTGTTGAATACATTAGACAAATACACATAAAGCAGAGAATGGAGAAAATTACATTTTTCATATTCAATTGTCTAGATTTGGAAGGAAATAAATATTTATATTTGAAGGTTTCTGTATTAATTAATTTAAACATAATATTACTAATACCAGTTATAGATAAATGTGCTTTCAAGTTACATTTTATTCATGATGATTATTTTAATTAAATGTTTATGTCATTTATTTAGTGCACTGCTATTTTCTCTCTCAGATTTTAAACTGTAAGACATTGTATGGCATTGGAAAGTCAGTTCTGTGTATAGCTTGTATGATGTATCATGTTTACTCATACTTGTGTCTAAGTGAAAGTTTATATACTTTGCTTGTTATTATAAGCTGCAGACTCAGTTACGTGTAGTTTTTAAGGATGAGTGGAGTGACTTTGGTGAAATTGATTATTTAAGAGGGACAACTTAGATACATTACTATGTGTCCTGTTTACATTACCCAGACTGTTTTTTAGTAGGAGGGATTATATTGGTTGGGTGTGCTAAATCTTCACCGGCAAACTATATGCAGAGTTTTAAATACTGTAAGTAGATGTTTCTAAAGACACTCAAGGATACAATATATCATGCATTATAATATCATCATATTTGACTTATTTACCTGTTATACATATTTTTCACTATACTAATCTTTATATAATAGATTGTGTTTAAAAAGTTTGATGAAAAAGATTCTTTCCACAAAACGAGTCACTTTACGGGCTGTGTAATGTAATCTCAGAATCTTGAAGGTTGAGTGTTAACCCTGAATGTTATTCAGATTTGGAATCCTATGTGAAATTAATTATTCCCAGTATTATTTGGAGTAACAATTTTATTAAGTAACCTGTGCCCCAATAATGCTCAGGGGCTGAACACTAGTGAAGCTGGCACAGTGAAGGTGGCATCAATCCTTCTACTTAAAATGTTAAAGCTGGGTGATGCAGCAAACCTGGAATGGATTTCTTAAGTTATTTGCTATTTGTTAGCGAATGCTTTATATCCCAATCACCCAGCTTCAGAGCCTTGGAGAGCTTTAATTAATCAGGCAGTAGAAATCATATACTTGTGTGTTAGCGCTCGTGCTAAAGCCATTAGAAGTGGTTCCAGATATAAGAAGTGTTTGGGTGGTCATCATTTGCCCATGCCTTGAATATTAGTTCTTTGTATCCTTCTTTGTAGTATTACTCTTTGGGTATTGTTATAACACATTAGTAATATTAGAAATACCTTTAGGTCTGGAATATACTGCTTGGTCTAGCTTCTTTGAATATCTATTCAAAAGAATTTCATGCTATCAATAACACTTTAAAAATAAAAGTGTTGAGATCATTAAAGCGCCTAGTTTGCAGATTTAGCAACTGCAGTGTAAAACTGCCTTTCCTAACAAACAACCGGTAAATGCTTTAATTATCCCAACACTTTTATTTTATGAGTGTTAGTGACAATATATTCATTCATTATATAATTTTAACAGATGTATTTAACCATACTGAGTAGTATACATATTGAATATAGAACTATTAAGTAAGTATTGGTCATTGTACAGCAATTTCTCATAACAAAAATTGACCTTAGATTTGGAAAGCGTGCTGGGGACAAATACCAGCTAACATGATGTGTCATTAGAAGTTATAGATAGTAAGGTAAACATATTGCATAATATAGAGTATGGATTGCAACCATAACTATCATAAATAACCTATATATTGTGCAACTATATATAGACTATGTTACACATTGTACAAAACATATGGCTAAACTAGATATGTGCTGGACATCTTGCCTACCAACAGCATTGCTAGGCTACAAGCCTCATTCAATATTCCAATATTACCCCAAATCCCCTTCTCTAGGGCATCAGGCCCTTTTCAGGCTTGCTGTAAAAAATGTGTGGTTAGCCACTGCCAACCTCCCCCATATATATATGTCCCCCATGTCTGCGTGGGTTTTCTCCAGGTACTCCGGTTTTCTCCCACATCCCAAAAACATGCAGTTAGGTTAATTGGCTCCCCCCAAAAAAATTGACCATAGACTACATTAATGACATATGACTATGGTAGGGACATTAGATTGTGAGCCCCTTTAAGGGACATGACTAAGGACTTTGTACAACGCTTTGTAATATGATGACGCTATAAAAAAAAACTGTGTAATAATAATAATATTAATTAAAAAAAAAAAAAAAAATATATATATATATATATATTTCAATGGGGGCAATAGGAATTACAGCCTTCAGCTCCACTGTGTGATGGTTGGCACTTTCTGCACCTATTTAAATGTGCTTGCTCAATTCTTTTCTCTGCAGGGCATTGCAGTTTGGGCAGGGTAGTGCTATGTGAACCAATTTCAAACCAGGTAAATTAGAAAATCTATGGATTGTGAGTGTTTGAATTATTCCACAATTCCTGGTTTCCTAAAGAACATTTACAGATTAGATAGATCTTCGTGGAAATACTCAGTCTAAAATAGTAAGTCGGCTATTCTTCTGATTAAGTCATCACTAGAGGGATGTTAGTATTTGAAGACATAAAATGTATAAATGGCTTCATCAGCTACCAGCTAGAAATAAATTCTGCTGGAAAACATAATAAAATACCCGCTGGAGAAAATAATTGACTTGCACAATTGAAACTGCTGGAGAACATATTAGACCTGGCTTATTCAGCGGATAGTAACAGTAAGGAGAAAGTGAAAGGTATTATTTGTAAATGTAGTTAATGTGCCCACATATATCAAAAGAACTATAGTGTGAAACAAGTGCACTGAATCTTTAATACGAGAATATTATTGTGGGAGGAGATATGTTAGTGAATATACTTTGCTACTTCTAAGCCTTTATTTGCCTAAACCCACTGATCATTTGGAATAATAGTCTACAAAGTAATAAATAATACCAGACATCCTTCCTGCACAGTTACTGATACACTGATACTGATATTATTAGCTGTTTTACATGTAGCAGTAACTATATTTATTTTACATTTACTTATGTTAAAGTCTGGATGGTGATGTAAATTGAATGAAGAAACATCTTCTTTGGTTCCAGGTGTCTAGACAACGTTTCTCTCTGTTGTGATAGTGTAACATGTTCACCATTTGTATTCTAATATACATGACAAAATGTACAAGATACAAATGTTTTTACACATGGTATTCAATTCTAGTAAATGTTAAGTTCTATAACTGTTTGTGCTGGTCAGCTTTTAAGCAAATCATCTTTTTTACACTGAGGCTAAACCCAAAATCAAAAATGTAATATTGCGTAATTTACAGCTATTTATGTCTTATATAAATGTTTGAAAATCTTAAAGAATGTTTTTTAAAAAATGTAATAAAATACAAATCTTTTAGATAAGGTGGTTACATTAATTGTCATTTTTGTTACGGTTTTTTTTCACGGGGGGGGGGGGGGCACTGTAGTCCACTGTATATAAGATGTAAGCCATGGTTGCTACCAGACTTTATACATGTTTGCCTTTGTTCTTCTCTATTACAGGGTCAGAAGATAAAGTTTATAGAAGGAAGATAACATATTTTGCACCTTCAGTTCAGTTTACAAAAAGTGACAGGGAAACTACAGTTCTAAGAAGATCAAGATGAATTTTCTGTACTTCAAAATGTTCTTAGCTTGAGAAATGAAAACATTTGCAGCCACAACATTTAAAGATTGAAAGCTGCAATAGATTATACTTTTGTACTGGAGTTTAAACATACATTAAGAATTGCCAGATGAAAGGGGAATGCAAGACTGCCTGTGCAGGTGAGACAGGTGTTTAAAGGACCACTATAGCAAAAAGTATTGTATTCTTGAACGATATGTAGTTTATACCCGTCATGATAGTATTCATCATATGAATTGCTTTTTTATTTCATACTTCTTTTAGACATTTCTCTTCATATTGCTCTGTTCAGATTAAACAAAAGTGATGGTTATATGTATTGGGACAAACCATATGACGCTGATGGGTTTTTTTTAAAGTAAGTTTATATTTATTTATATATTTAAATGTTTTGCCAAAAACACAGCTGTGCTAAAATGTGTTTTCTGGTTATTATGAGCTTGGTAATTGGTCCTATTTGTCTTGATACCACACTATAGCAATTACCCACACAGCAACAAAAAACCAAAAAACTCAATATTCCACTTTCCTAAGAACCTGAAAACCAAAGTGCCTTTGTTGAGTGCTCTGATCTGCTATCTTGTGAAAAGGGTTGTAACTAATATGTACTGCAAAACAGTCACAGTGTTCCAAACGCCTGTTCATCAGGGCTCTCGCCAACACCAGCCAAAGGAGCACAGGCCCTAACTAGCATGCCTGATTCTCTGGAATCTGTAGAGCAAGGGTGTGAAACTCTGGCCCTGGGACAAAATATGGCCCCCAACGTCCTTTTTTTTTGGCCCCCAAAGGAATCCTAAATATGAACTGCAAGTGGCCCGCCGCTGCATTGAAATAGCGTAGCTACTACAATTCCTGGAATCACTCGCGTCTATAGACCAGCAGGCTCTCTGCCTATACGTGGCCCCGCATTGGTCTGTTTTATAGACGCAAATAATGCTGGGAATTTTAGTAGCAGCGCTTTTTCAATGAAGAGGGAGTTTCAGCGGCGGGCCACTCATAAGATTTAGCTCCGCATTGGCCGCGTCTGGCATTTCCAGCACTCCCCCTCAGCTGTACTTTTCCTTGCTACTCCAAGGCATGGACTTGAATGGTTGGATTTCCATAGAAGAATATTGTTATTTTTTTTAGCCTGTGCAAAAAGATTACAATTGGAATTTAACTCAGAAGGCTACAAATGGAGAAAGAGGCATAAGATTTTTTTCCTAAATAAAATAAAAAAAAATGTTATGCCTCTTTCTCTATTATAAGCTTGTTCCAGATTGAAAGTGAAGCAAAACCTCTTTGTTTCCATATGAAAAGGGTTTATATCTAATAAGAAGGAAAAACGTCCTCAATTTTTTCAATTAATTTCAAGGTTGGCCCACGACTTCGTCTAAGTTTTTAATTTTGGCCCTCTGTGTATTTGAGTTTGACATAGTCTGCCTAACAGCTCTACTAATCTCAGCAGCGGTACTGTGTCTGGGCCACATCTGTTGAGATCAACAAAGTTTTTAGAAGTAGAGTGAATAGTGATCCAGCCTGTGTTTGTCTAATAGAAGATAGCAGGTCTAATAGAAAAAGTTTTTTTGGATACATTTCATATCTGATAGCTGGAAAAGTTGGTTGGCAAAAATTCTGCTAAAATATACAATATTATACTACATTATATCATGATATCAGATAACCAGTAGAAATTGTTAGAATATGTGATGGCAGAAGTACTAGTCCAATGATTGTTGCCTTCAACAAGAATAAATCAGTAACAATAACTGCACTCACCAAATTTAGATAGCTATTAGGGAAGATGGGGCAAAATCTGGAAAGACTGAAACACGGCCAACCACCTGTGTTGCTGCTCTGCATAGACATACAAAAATCTAAATCAGTAAAATCACAGGACAATCATCACAAAGTGGGTGCTTCCTATCAATATTAAAACAATACATTTGAGTTATTCTGAGAATCTGTGCTGTACTGTAAGTAGGAGAGGACAAACCATTTGTCTTATTAGTAGGGCTCAGTAGGATTTAGGGTCTTTAAGGGCAATTAAGAAATTATAACATTCCTAACGCTGCCCTATCCTTTCTAATGGCTTGTAAAATCCAAATGGTGTTGTGCAGCAGTTACACCTTTCACTCCAAGCAGGCACTGAGATGCGTTGAATACCTTCTTCATTTACACTTGACACAGTTTGGGCAGAAAGTGGAGGATGGGGATTAGTAGATTGATTTTGTCAAAATGCTTTATACTTTTAAAATACTGTTTTCAGTGTTCCAAAGCAAAACTTTTTTTCCCCTTTGATAAGAGAATGAGGTTTTGTTTTTTGGAAGGTAGTGTATATTTATGGTGGTTTAATTTATTTAAAGTTGTGTTTTATGGATTTAATGTATATGTACTGTTTTTTCATTTTTTAATAATGAGGCTAATGAGGGACTGTATTCAGCACAATAATGGGTCCACCATAGATAAAAGGAGCTTCTGTAACCCTTAAAACCTATTAACCTTCTGCAATCCCTAAAAGCACAGCAAAGCTCACTGTTTCCTTAAAATAGTAAAATTTGGGCAAAATGTCTAGTAACTTTCACTTCTACTTATCCCCAGTGGAGTAAATATTCTGTGACCTCATATCATAAGTCATATAGGCTGTTGGAGAGTTTAGAACATCACTTCATCAACTTTCTTAATTTATGTACACCACTGAACATAACCTGAAAGTAGTATACCGGCCCATTACCATGAGCTAGTGGTGTTTTATTTTTGAAAAAAGGATCCAAGAACTAAGATGTTAAGTCTGTTCATCAGGAACCAGTGTTACCAGTATTCTATGTACATATTACTTTATTATACGTAACATTTTCAGCTGTATGGGTTAACTATACAGACATACATTTTTTTACTATCTATGAGTATCTGGAGAAATAATACTTCCTTCGGAATATGTTTAAAATTACATATGTGCAATTCTAACTAATCAAAGCAATTAAGTAACACTCATTAAGCAGGTGTAGCATTGCAATTTCTCATTTCACTTTGCTTTTAATTATTTTTTAAGGAGATTGAGGCCAGGTGTAGAAAAAAGTAAACCATTATCAGCCAAGCAAATGTTGTTTGCAAATACAATTTACGTTGTTAATGTGACTCAATGACTTTCTCCTGCAATATCCATTTTGAATAGCGTCTTACAGACACACAGAAAAACAGATAGCTACGTCACTATTATATAAGATGTTCTCTCAGGTTTATTCAGTCATCTAGAGAGTAATTCATTAAGTGCACTAACTCATATCATCTGAATTGTAATTCACTTGATCTGACTTCAGCAAAATAAAATCTCATTGATTACGAATTAAAACAAATGAATCCGCTATATACTATCATTGCTCCTTGCCTGTTTCTATAAACCTGAAGCTCTACAATTAACATACATACATTTGATAAAAACCTTTACATACATATTATTTCCAAATAGAGTGAACTTAACAAGGTATTATCCAGATTTCCAAAAATGCATATATTAAATGTTCATCATAACTCTTTACATTAGTTACATTTTAATTGGACCAGTGAGTGCATTGTGTCTGTTTGAGACAGAACTTCGGTATCATTATGGAACCCTTAATAAATTGCTTCTGTCTAGTCTAGTTTTTATGGGTATCTGGTGGCTGTATTATACTATTAAAAACATAAAATGTTTGATTTTACAGGTTTTGGGAGTCCATAGATACTGAAAAGGTATATTGGAACCTCACATATCAATGAAGGTCACTTATATCATCACAATTCAAATACTAACTCATGCTTTACCTGCAAATACTCCGGTTGCAACCCCCAAGTGCAGGGTAACTTTTTTTGAGTTTTTATTGATTTTCTTTGTATTTATTAATGTAAATAAAACTTATTTTGATACAAATTTTCTGTGCATATAGATATGGTCATTGAAGGATATCTTTACTGCAAAATGGATTATTGAATGTGGTTATTTTCATGATTGATGTACCGTTGAGAATAATACAGGTAGTCCCTGGGTTAGGGACATCCCACATACTGACGACTCCTAGATACAAACAGGTACAAATGGGGCTTCCCTGCTCCCTTGTGTGCAGGACAGAGGCTTGGAGGGGGCTGGTTTGCATGACATGCAGAAGAAATGTTTTTCTAAACACAGCTGAGACTGAGCTCTTCTGCAAGCTCTTGTAACTATTTAATGACCAAGACAAACTCTTCAGTTGTTTCTTTTTGCATATCAAAGCACAGCTTGCTCCAGAAGTTATTGAATGTCTAGGCTCCATACATTTTTTTGCTTTGTTTGGGATTAGCTCACAGTGAGGATTTTATACACTATGAACAATATGTTGAGACAAACATCTGTCCTAATTGTATTTATTAAAATAATATACATAATGTACCGACTTACATACAAATTCAACCTAAGAACATACCTACAGACCCCATCTCATATGCAACCCGAGGACTACCTTTATATTTATTTTAATGTCTCACTCCAGGTTTGCTGGATCACCCAGTTTTCACTCTGCCTTGGAGAGCTTTATTACATCCGGCCCTATATGTGGGCTTGCTGACCCCAGCTGCTTCTGTTTTGGATCAGACTATCTCTGCACTTTCTGTCTCTCTAAAGCCAATGTCAGCCCCATTCCCCTTCTGAAGTATTTGTTTAATCTTTAGAACATTTTACAACCTCAAGAGGATGCACAGCTAAGAATGTCATACAGAGACACAACCTCTCACCCTTTAGGTGATACTTCACCATGTCACGTCATGCACACTATCAAATCCATTACAATGGTGGATTTATAAATATATTATCAACAGGAAATGTCTATTTCCAGTAATGCAGGGGCTGGGGATTTTTCTCAGGTTCTGGATCTCTGCCATTCTTAACACAACTATATCTTAGAAGTTTCCTCTTCATAACACACCAAAGTCTTCCCATAAACATAATTTTCCCAGTATGAATGTTTTTCAGTTTGTTAGATATCCTTTAAAATGGATTTCTACTTTAAATTATATGTTTGTTGTCATGTAAGTTTCCTATTATTATTTTTGCTATTCCCACAGCTCTTAACAATCGTTTTATCCATGATGGCAGGAAAGGAGAGGTGTCTGGGAAAGTCCTGGAAGGGATTCACAGCTCTTCCAGGATTTTGCTATACTGCTCTTAGATCTGTCCAGTCTTGGTTTTCCTTTGATGGCTCAGCATTTACAGGTATACTTTTGAACCCTTTCCTGTCCACCACTAATTGTCCTAATAACAGGATTCTGTTAGCAAGCTGAAGCATTTGATAAGTAGCAAAAACAATGAAATCCTGGACTCTAACTCTGGACTTTAAAATCTTGCACTGCAGCTAATGAGGTGCAGTACTAGAAGTTTCTGTGAAGAACTAGAAGTTTCTGTGCTGTTTCTATATACGAGGGGATGCTGAGAAGTTCCTGGCTTTGCCCAAAAATAGGAGAGCCAGAGTTATGAAATAACACATTTATTTAACATATTCCCCCCTGAGACTGATGCACTTGGTACAGCGTAGTTGCAGCTTTTCTGGACCGTTCAATTAAAAGTCCTTTGGTTGGGCCGCAAACCAGCTCTCAGCAGCATCTTTTATTAATATTATTATTGTTATTATTATTATTATTATTATTATTAATAATATTATTAATAATAAACAAGATTTATGTAGTGCCAACATTTTACGCAGCGCTGTACATTGAATAGCGGTTGCAAATTACAGACAAATACAGACAGTTATACAGGAGGAGAGGACCCTGCCCCAAAGAGCTTACAATCTAGTAGGTGGGGGAATTTACACACAATAGGATGGGAGATATGTAATGGTGGGAAGTAGTGATGGTTTCAAAAGACAGAAGAATATGGGTAGGCAAGTTTTACAGTATAATAAAAATAGTATGAGTATAATAAAGATAAAGTTAAACACAAAATCGTGCAAAAACAATAAACTGAATAAATTAAAAAATCTGATCCGGCGGATCAGGTAAGCGCTCTATTTACTAACCTTCCCATAGGTTAACATACCCCGAGTGTGACTCGGGGATACCACTTTTAGCAACTTTTTTCTACCCCGAGGCACACTCGGGGTTACCTCTAGGGAGGTTAAATGAGCAGAAAGTAGGAGCAAGCCGAATAGGACGAGGAAGACCATTCCAGAGAGTTGGGGCAGCTCTAGAGCAGTCTTGTACCTGTGCCTGTGATGGGGTTATGAGTGAGGAAGTCATTAGTAGGTCATTGGAGGAGCGGAGAGAGCGGCTGGGGGAGTATTTTTTTACCGGGTCAGAAATGTAAGTGCGACAAGAACTGTGGAGGGATTTGAAGGCAAAGTACAGGAGCTTGAATTTGATTCTAAGGTGAAATGGAAACCAGTGTAGAGATCGTCAAAGAGATGCAGCAGAAGAGAAGCGGTGGGAAGGATGGATGAGTCTGGCTGCAGCATTCATAATAGATTGTAGAGGAGAGAGTCAGGTTAGTGGAATACCAGAGAGGAGGATGTTACAGTAGTCCAGACGAGAGATGATAAGAGCATGTACAAGGAGTTTGGTGGTCTCAGGGGACAGGTAGGGGCGGATTTTGGAGATGTTGTGTAGATGAAAGTGACAGGACCTGGAAATGTTCTGAATATGGTGGGTAAATGAGAGGGCAGAGTCAAAGGTGACACCAAGACAACGTGCCTGAGGGGAGGGACGAATACCAGTGTTGTTAACAGTTAGGAATTTATCAGGGGGAGATTTGGATATTGAAGGGGGGATGATGATGAGTTCTGTTTTATCCAGGTTGAGTTTCAAAAATCGGTCAGAAATCCATGATGATATGGCCGACAGGTCAGGGGTGGACAGATAGATTTGAGTGTCATCAGCATACAGATGGTACTGTAAACCAAAGGAGGATATGAGACTACTGGTGAGAAAATGGTGAGTTGTCAAGGAGGGTGAGATTGCAGAGTTTTGAAAAAAACAGGTCTAAGGTAAGTCCGGCTATGTGTGTGGGGCCATTGATGTTCTGTGTTATTGAGTCCAAATGAGAAGGTAATGGAGAGCAGTTTGGCTGAGGCGGGAAGGTTGGGCGTATCCACTGCAACATTAAAGTCACCAAGGATGAGGGTGGGCAGGTCTTGGGAAAGAATGTGTGGGAGCCAGGAGGCAATGTTATCCAAAATTTGTGATACTGGGCCAGGGGGGCGGTAGACAACAACAACAATGAGGGGTAAGGGACTAAAGAGACGGACAGAGTGGACTTCAAAAGAGGTGAAAATAAGAGAGGATGGGGTAGGAAGGACTCTGTATAAACAGTTAGGTGAGAGAATGAGACCAGCCCCTACTTTGTTGCCAGGTCTAGGGGTATGTGTAAAGTGCCAGAGGAGGAAAGCCAAGTTTCAGTAGGAGAAGGTTGTGTATGGAGGTTAATTTATTGCCAACAGATCGGGCTTTCCATAGACTGCCAGAGAGAGGGGGTAAGAACTTATGGGTAGGGTGAATGGGGATGAGGTTAGGAGAAGGGAGTGTCTTGCTGAGAGTATATGGAAGGGGGAGGCTGTGGGGGGAACCAGGGTTGGGTTAGATGTCACCAGAAAGTATTAGTAGAGAAAAAAGGTGCATGAGCACAGACCGAGAAATAAGGAGAGTGAAGGTGCAGAGAGATAATGAGTTATCAGACTGGGGAGGACAGGGAGTAGTGGCAACAAAGAGAGAGCAGGGTGAATAATACATTTTTACAGATAATTGCGAACCATATTTGTACATTAAACAAACAAAGTCTATGAGAGGCAGTCTAGTAATATGGGTTGAAGTGAGGCTTGTAAACTTGCTGAGTTCCAGGCGTGGGATATGATGATTCAGTCAAAGAGATGGTTTGATGAAATTTCAGAATGACAGCAGCAGAGAATGTGTTGGAGTCCAGGTGGATAAATCAGTCCAAAGGCAGGAGATGGTAGTAGCAGAGAAAAATAGTATGTTCAAATCTGTTCCAATTCCTGCTTCTATTCCCTGGATTAATTCCCATTGCACTTATAATTTTGGCACTTTGACATCAGAAATGTTCTCAAAACGTTGCTCCTCCAGGTGTTTCTTCAAATTTGTGAACACATAATAGTTCAATTTGGCAGCCACAACGTTGGACATGTGCACAGGTGCATTGTCTTGCAAAAAAAGGAGCCCTTTGGTCAACTTTTCACAGTGTTTCGTCTTAATTACCTCTTTCAGCTGGTCCAGAAGGTTAGCAGAATACTGTCCAGTGATACTAGAGCCCTGAGGTAGGTAGTCCACCAAAAGAATACCGTCTTTGTCCCAGAAAACGGACGCCCTGACTTTTGTGGCCGATTTCTGTGTTCAGAACTTCTTCAGCAGCAGGAACCCACTGTGTCGCCATTCCTTTGACTGTTCCTTGGTTTTAGGAACATAGATGGGGAGCCAGGTTTCATCCTCAGTCAGGGTCAGTTGAGGTTGGGGGCGCCCACTGCAGGGCTCATCTTCAACGGTAAAATGCCCAGTCTTGAAACAAGATATCCAGGTTTTGCTGCAGGAAGAACACTTCTCCCTCAGTGTTTGTGACATCTCAGTGTGAATGTCCTTTGCTTTCCCTGGAGAAACAAACTGTCCCTGACTTTCCCTGGAGAAACAAAAACTTTATGACGTCCCGTAACACCAACGGCGTGAAACTTGCTTGTGCCTCTGCCATCAAAGCTTCTCACTAAAAGAAAAAAACTGTTTTAGGAATTGCAAAGACCTGATATTTGCACAGTTACATACTAAGATTTTAGGCTAGCATATGCCCCTACACTCATGTTTCGATTTCATCCTGGAAGGGGGCAAAGCCAGGAACATCTCAGCACCCCCTCATAGAAGTGATCAAAGGTAAATGATCCCTCCATAAGCCTGGGACTGCTGAAGGCATGATCAGGATAGCAGGTCACTTTAGAGGGTTACTATGTTAGAGCTATCCCTCCAGGTAGCAAAATCCTAAAGGTAGCAAAAAATGGCACAACACAGACAGACATTCTGGCTCCCTGTCCTGATCTGCTTAACCACCTAAGCGATAAGCCCGACCTTGGTACGGGCTTCAACAAGTTACAATTATCGATATGCCCGAATATTTCTCACTGTATGAAAATACAGTGAGAAAAGTTCGGGTTTATCGATCACTTACCTGGTCCCACTGCGATCGTCCATCGGTCGTGTTCCAGCGTCGTCCTCCAGCGTCGGGTGTCCTCTCCGGGAAGAAAAAGCCTTCTTCTTCTAAGCCGGCCGGCCAGTTTCTTCTTCTAAACTAAGCCAGCCGGCTTCTTCTCCCTCCGTGCGATGATCCAGCGTCAATCGCAAAAAAAAATACTCACCTTCTCCCTCCGCTCCTCCGGACACGTCTTCTCTCTTCTATCTTCATCCGGCGAGTGCAGTGACGATCACCGGGGTTTCCCGGTGACGTCGCTGCATGCGTCGCTGCGGGAGGGAGGCGGGGCGGGAAATTCAAAGTTTTGTATTGAGTTCCTTTGCATTGAACTCAATACAAAAAAGCTGTATTGAGTACAATACAAAGAAATCCTTATATAATATATAAATAATTGTATTATATATATATTATATAGGCTACAGTACATTACATTATACACTATTTTTTTTTTTTAAAGATTTTTTTTTTAAAGGTTTTTTTTATGTTTTATAAAAAAAAAAAATTTATTATTAAATTTATAAAATTTTAAACATATTTTGGTGAGTTATGCGGTAATTCGGTGAATTATAAGTAATTATTGAGTAATTCGGTGAATTATAGCCTACAAAGTAACACTTTTTGCATGGAAGATTGGAAAGAATTAGAATACCCGGGGTTCGCGTACGCGTCCCTTGGGGAATCCTGATGATGTCCGTGCGTGCGCCCGTCGATGGGGGTCGTAGCGGGAAATTCAAATATTTTGTATTGGATTCATTACAAAGTTCTGTATCCAGTCCAATACAAAATAATACAAAATATATTTATGTGGTTTTGTCTATAGGTATGTGACGTTGGACAGTTGGACACTAGGGAGGTGTTTTAAAAAATATATATTACTATACAGTATATCGAATTATCACATTTTCAGTATTTTTCATTTATTTATGTATTCTTGTTTAAGCTGATTTTTGTGTATTTTAATTTTATTAAAAGTATTTTTTTTTTACATGATTGTGTGTTTCAAACATTTTTTATATTCATGATAGAACCCTGTTCGGACATATTTCTGTAAGTTACAGGTCTACAATTTAAAAAAAAAAATTCATCAAAACCTGTAACGCTTCTGGTACAGAAATCTAGACCTCAGTGTAACGCCCAGGTGGTTAAACTTATGGGCAACATCAGGGGTCTAATATACATTACAGCCTATTCATTCAGAATTGAACTAAAATTATTCTTCTACCACTAGCATATGTGGAGAAGTGGAATACGTCATTAGGGTTTATAAAAGGAAACAAATCCCAAGTGCATATGTTTTGTAATTTGTATGTGTGGGTAGGTAAGATGCATCTCTTTTTTTCATTATTTGGTTATATTTTGCATTTAGACCCTGTTACTTATGTAAGCACTGTTAGACCCCCATGCTTCATTTTTGCCATTATTTTCGTAAGCACAAATAATGTTTAATTTAGAAATATATGTTATTTATTAAGACAACACAGTCTCATCTTTTTAATTAAAGTGTTTGCAATAGTCTTTTCGTATAACAATGTCTTCCCATGAGTATAGATGTCTAAGAGTCTGGCAAGGGGTTTAAAAAGATTGCCAAAGTTAATCATTCCACTGCAAGGAAAATAATCGACAAGTAACATAGATTTTAAATTACTGTCAGTTTGTCCAGGACTGTCTGGTCCAGTAAATTCAGCAGAATAACTGCTTGGCGCTAAAAGAAGTTTTCATGAATCCCAATATTTTAGCAGGAAATACTTTCAACAGTTTGGTCAAAGTGCCAAGCAACTACAATCAGAAATAGATAGCTCCAATTAAATCCACCAGGAAAAAACTTTTGGTGTCCAAAAATTCAGGCAGATGATCTGGGACAATGTGCTGTGGGTGGAAGCATGGTGGTGGAATTATTATGGTTTCAGGTTAGTTTTCTGCATTATAGCCTGGGCAGCTTGAAGTCATCAAGACAAATATGATTTCTGGATAATATCAAATGTGCCTAATTAGAAAATGAGGTAATCTTTCTGATTTTGAAACAGAAAAAGATCTCCTAACATGATAGTGATAGCACACTAGCAAATCTACAAAGAATAGGTGAGTTGCCGACAGGCCCAATCGAAGCTCTAAATTTGAATAATATTGACAAGTTGTAGAGAGATTTTAAATAGGCATTTTAAGCAAGAAACACTGGTGTGATGTTATATGAAATACAAAAATCGTTCCTGCTAAAAAAAGGCAATACTAACTATGTCCAAGGGAATGCTTAAAAAAAGTGCATCATTATTTATAATGTAATTTTTGTCTGTTTAAATATGTTGAAAAAGTGAACTTTAAAATAAATGTTTCACTATTTGTCCCTTTTATTTTTCCTAATTTAGCAACTTCCAGTTTGGCACAACTTTCCCAGGTTTGGCAAATGTTCAGTACACTAAGAAAAACTGAGAGGGAAGAAATATAGAAACTGTTATTCCTAATTTGTTTTTAAAATGTAGGCTCTTGGTCTTGGATATTTTCTTACCTTGGTTCTTGGTGTTTCCCCTATACTTGTATCTCAATGTTTTCTTTCACTTCTTTCAGCACTCTTTCCTAATTACTGTCTTTTCTTCAATGATTGCATCTTGGCAAATCTGTCAGGTGTCTTGGCTGCCCCGGCTCACTGGTTTGGTCTTGGTAGGACTTGCTGCAGTGTGTACCAACCATTTCTACCGTTTAAGGTAATTTTTTGGTAAAGGTTTGAATTCTTATGCCAAACGTAAACTCCTTTTGCAGGCTATGAAGAGTCAACAATCTGATTTTGCCTTCTTACAATAGACATACCTTGTTCAGAGCTCAACATTGATTTTTACTAACCAACACTATAAACTGGCACATGTGGCCCTGGCCAGGTCTAAGAAATTGTATGGAGTAGCCATACTCATCCATGCTCATACCTCATTTGCCCTTACTGAATCTTTTATAGATCCAGAGACCCGCTTCATGATCCTCCATGGATGGCTAGGGACAAGGGTAGTGGTTTTATGTAATTATAACACACCCAGTTCTTCCCAACTTACCTTCCTAGAGCGCGTCCTCAACCAAGCAACTTTCTTATCCCAAACTTACATGCTAATAGCAGGAGATTTAGTTTTTCCGCACACACACCATCCCTAGATCTGTTATAAACGAGCCACATAATCTGACCCTTTCACGCCTCCTGGGTCTCAGCCGGTTTTCGCAAGCTCTTCCACCCAGGCATGGTGCCTTAATCACCCTACACACAAACAAATAACTTTTTACTCTATGCTGCATAAAACACACAATAGAATACATTTTTTATGCAAATATTCCCATGCTGTAGGTGACATTATATACAAATATCAATATGATCTGGGCTGGTTGGGATTCCTATGCAGTCTCACATTCACACATTCAATGCCTGAAATATTGTCAAATGGGGGGGCGAATACTGCCTCACTGTTATGATCCAGACCCAATATCTTTTTTCCTCTGTCTTTCTTTCATAGCTTAGTCCTGTCCTTTTGTTAAGTCTGAAGTACCACATCATAGAGTGCAGGCTTGATATATGTTCCCTGCCATGCCTGTATGATGTCCCCGGTAAAGAGGGACAAGGGATGTTGACTTCATGTTTTGTGCTCTATAGTTATATTATTATTTGTACATGTGCAAGTCAATGCTGATATAGGAGTGTTTTATAGAATTGTTTTCATTTACTATGCCCAGGCTTCTTCTCTCCTTGTTAGATAGACTTATCATTATTGGACTTGGCCCTATACTTACCAATAACACCAGAAAAGCCTGTACTTTTCTCTGAATTGATATATGCAAGTGTCGCACTGTGTTGTATTTGTGGTATGTCTCTCTTTGTTTTTTAAAACTCTTTTCTTCTTTCTTGTTCAATAAAAATACATTTATAAAAAAAGAAAAAAAATATAGGTTCCATTCTTTCCTTACCACTTGGTGTGTCACTAACCCCATGTGCAAATCAGATATTTAGATGCAGATCATCAAGCCTTTGATTGGCTTTTTTTAAGTAAATTGAATGTAAACCACACATACATTGGGGATGAAATACAGGTAAGATGTAACCATTTTACCATCACATTTGTATCTTTTCATTGTCATCTTTTCTCTTCTCAGCCAGATGAACGTAATTATATGTTACAAAAGTAAAAAATAAATTATACAGATAGAAAATAAGGCAGGTAAATACTTGGTAAGAACATAGCCTATTATGTTGTAGAAGAACAAAATGTCTTTATTTAGTAGAAAACAAGTTAGTAGATTTTCTGTGCCGATTTAAGCCACAATTATTTTGCTTTGTTAGGTTTTCCGGGGGGCTGGATTGAAAACCCATATTTATAGGAAGTTTTCTTGTTTCTTCCTTTACCACTTGTGGATAAAATATGCACCTGATTATACTGTATATTTTTATGAATAACACATTTAAAGCAAGCAGATGTTTTCACTTACAAAATGACCTTACTTTACCTGTCTAGTAGACAAAATCATTCCCCCAACATTCTGAGACAGGAAGGGAGGACCACTTTAGGCTCAAAGTTTGTAAGCAAGAGACACCTCTGGTCATACCCCCGGTTACCTGAACCCCAAATAATTATTATGCAAGCAATGTTTGATTGAACCCACAAGTGCTTTTCACCTCTTACAAAAGAGGAAATGCAATGATAAAGAGTTTTGGTCTTTTGCTAAATAAGTAACAATGCTTTTTTTTTATACAGGTCCAAATAACACATCATAGTGGGGGTCTGTCCTTCCAAATCAGGAACTGAGGGGAGCTTTGCTAAAAAGGTGGTATATTCTATCTCCCCTTCATTTGTTTCCATTGTTTCTGAAGTTCCATGGGAACACAGGTCAGACAAAGTGAAGTGTCTGTATCCATGTAATGGTTAGTTCTCTAGCAGTATTATGATAGGTATATGTATATCACCTGAGTTTTGTTGACAGAGACTCCATGGTGTATGGTTGATATGGAATAAAAACTGTGTAATTCCCTGTCAGTAATGTCGGGCAGCACGCTCAGTGGTTACGCATGGATTTTGCAGGTTCTCCCTGTGTTTGCATAAGTTTTCTCTTGGTTTCCCCTGGTTTTCTCCCACATCCCAAAAACATGCAGGTAGGTTAACTTGCTTCCCTTTAAAATTGACATTAGACTGTGTTAATGACATATGACTGAGGTAGGGACATTAGATTGTGAGCTCCTTTGAGGGACAGCTAGTGACAGGACTATAGACTTTGTACAGCGCTGCATGATATGTTGGTGCTATAATAATACTGTGTAATAATAGTTTAGAAGAATTTCTTCAATTATCCTGCCCTGCATTTCCATTATTGGTTTAGTTTTTCCTCTGGAAACCATAACTGTAATCCGTATCCTAGTTATCACTAGGTTAGTCCAGTTGTTTGGTGTCCACTTCTTTTTGAATGTCTTGTCCTGTCTAGGTTAGTCCAAATGATCTACTTTTAGGTCATACCTGAATATGGTTCAGTTTGGAGCATGATTTGTGTTGTCAGTCATTCTGTCTGGTTCTTCATATATGAGCATTTCCAGCATGTATCTGTACTTGATTGTGATTTCAGCCATTGATTTAGTTTTCTGCTTGTGTTCATGCTTCTGGTGGCAGTCACCATTGCGGCAATAACCAAAACTGCAAACTCTATCCTCATCATCTAGTGTTTTTGCTGAAGAATGAGCAACTTTAGACCTTGCAACTTGGTGAGATTCAAAATCTGCTGGCTACTCAATGGAACCAACACCATTGGCTGAGACAAAGCCCTCAGCACACTCCACAGCTACTCAATGAACAAAAGGTAACATATAACTGTTCACAAAATGACCCTAAACTGGTATTATAAATCAGTGTTTCTCAACATTTTTAGCATTGGGATACCCATTGAAAAAAACATTTAGGTATTAAGGAACCCCTGCTATAATTATTATATCTACAGCTCACATTTCATTAGTAGGATGGTCAGTAGAAAGAATGCCTCTTACATCGCTGGCCAGTGGGAAGATTTTCCCCCATACAGATAGCCAAAAACATAATTGGTGTTAGTTAAACAAATTGCTCAAGGAACCCCTAGCAACCTCTAGAGGAACCTTGGTTGGGAAACACTCTTACAGATGACTCCCTCTTGGATCTGTTTATCTTACATCACCATGATAGAGATTATTTGAAGCCGTAACATTGGAGCGCATTTTAATGTTCAGCTCATTTCTCCAGCTTCATATATTTATTCCATCTCTATCTGTAAACCTTAAGCATATACCATGTTTTCACACTCCCATTTCAGTCACCTAGCACCAAGCAGCATAATTAGTCCTTACCAATTTATCCTTATTCTCACAGCACTTACAGCCTTAAAGGGAAATTATGAATGAGATCTAACCATAATATCAGGAGAAAACCAAGCATATTTGGTCACACAACATAAAGCTTCATGCAGTGTTTTTCAACTGTTTGCTAAAATTTGCAAAAATCATTCAAAAAAAAATTGCATAAGTTCACATGCTAATAGTAGCCACATCACACCTGCATGAAAAGATAAAGTTTTTTGTAAATTATGCACACAATACAAATAGCAATACTGTGGTGGGCAATGGTATGGAGTGTAATACATTATACAAAGCATTTGGAATGGAGAGGTGTAGGCTTTGTATATGCTGCTACTTTAGAATGTGTTAAGAACCATCACAGAAAACAGACTGGGGAAGCCTGAATTATGTAATTTTTAGCTTTGAGTATGGAGAAGGGCAATCTGGAATATGTCACATACAGCACATAGTTAAGTGTACAATGCATAGTGAAATTGGATCAAAGACAGACATAGGAAGCAGCAAAAAGTGCCATTGTACAAGGGCCTTGGACAGTGCTCAGCCAACAGGGGCCCCATGTCAGTCCTGCTTGACCACAGAACAGCAAAATAATGCTGCAGCCTTTTCTGCCTACACACATTTTATAGGTATTGGGAGATATAGTTCTGGGGAATGTGATTATGTCAGAAGGAACTTCAAACCCCCACAGGGGGCCAAGTCAGTTCTGCACAGGGACCCATTGTTGGCTACATCCACCACTGAATGGAATGATATGAAAATTGTATCATACATCCCATTCAGTACAGGAACTTGGGGAATTGGAGCTTCCAGACTGCAAAACACAACACAATAAACCTTTTAAAATGAGTAGATTGGTGTGTTTGATGGTCTGATTTACAGATTGTAACCTTCAGTATGGCGATGACCTTCAGTATGGAGCATATCACAGGTGTGAAGAAGGGGTATATTATAGCATGTACGGTTGTCAGCCAACAACGGGGACAAAGGAGCTCCATGGATGTCTAGCAGAATCCCTAGGTAATACTCTGTATTTGCAGCTTTTAATTGTATGACATATGGGCAAAAGTGAAGTGTTGGGATGTACTGTATGTTTTATATTTCTTCAAATACACACTGAAACATTGGAGTTTGGGAGCATTTTTAACAGTCTTGTCAATAGAAGCCATTAATACTGAAAAATCAATTAAAGGTTATTTGTTATATGTAGTCTAAGTATATTGTATTCTCCTAACACAAAATGTAAAATCTGAATGGAATTCACTGTCAGCAGCATACAAGTATATATTATACTTTATTTCTATACATTCATTTTGCCTAAAACGTTCAGGTGGACAAGGTAACCCTGACTTCTAACAGTTTACACACAGACAATGTAGATTCATATTCTTCTTCCACTACACAGACAACAGCACAATTGGTTATCTGTACTGAGAGGCCCAGATCTGGAAGTAATGTAGGTCAGGGTTGAGGAACGCTATGTGGGAAAGCGTACACAGCATGATGTGCCGACAATGAACCTGGCCCAAATCTCTGTCAGTTTTTCTTTAATGTATCACAAAATGCTGACGGGGAAATTGCTGCAGAGAAATATTTATTTTTACATAAAAATAGACCAAAGACTTTGTATCCCACACCTTTCCGGAGAAGTGTTTTTACTTATTCCAGACTTGAGTGACCTAGTTTCACCCTGTTAGTGATTTTTGTAGTGCTGAAGTACAGATCATCAGAAAAAAAGAACTCAGTGGGCTACAGTCCCATTCTTATTACATTCACAGCGAGCTGGTTTGAAAATACAGATGTCATTCTTAACAAAGTTTCTGCATTAGAATGACATCTCAATGGGATGATTTACTAAAAGAATATAGGCTGTTGACTTTTTTGGCATTGCTGGACAATAGTTGAAAGCAGTGGAAATTGCACTTATGAAAAAAGTATACTTTGAAATAGTACAGTATTCGGGGTACAGTATTGGCAAGACATATAAAAAAAAGATTTGGAGTGCTTATTTCAGATAATTGAAAAATAGGCAAGTGGTGTGGCCTGGGAATGAGGAAAAAGAATAGAATTCCACCCCCATGTTACGCAAAGTTTTGGGTTCATGTAGATCCCAGAGTTGTTCTGATGCCAAAAACCTCGTTCTGGCAATTTTTTGAGTGTACTTCCCACAAACACAGTGATTTGCACTTTCTGCTTCCTTAGGGGAACAATCTGTTCTTGATCTGTTAATCCAAGCAGTAAATCATCTCTATCCCAGCTAATTACCTAGTAGCAAACACAGAAGCATAAAGAAGAGTCAGAGGAAAGGAGGTATAATATTGTATTAAATGATACATCCCATATAACAATACAAAAATTCTAATCAAGTGGACCACATTAAGCTTGTGGTCTTGAGAGATATTCATTGCAATTTAGGCCCAAAGGGTCACTATACTATAGTCATCTAACATTGTATTGATACGTGCAGTCAAATATTATACTTGTAGGTAGGTAATTGCTCATGTAGACCATTGTACCCAACATGTTTCACCCTATAGACTTCCTCAGGGGTAGGGGTGCAGCAGCCAAATGTTATACAAGTAGTTCATATTATAGTCTACGTTTTCAAACATACATATATAAACGTTAGGGTCATATTATTGTTGTGATAAAGGTAAATCAAAACATTAAATGCAAAAAATAAATAGTTAAAAAACATGGTAACATAATGTAGGATGATATCCTTTAAATCAAAACTTAGGTCAAACATCCAGATATATTAAATCAACATTCACATAAAGTTCATTACTTTCCTAATTACTACAAAGAAATGAGTATTTCCAATATAAAATTGTGTAGAGGGGTAAATAGATCAAACTTACATTGTCCCTGCTATGGTAGCTGATCCTAATGACCTGGAGGGCAGGAGGGGGTCACGAAGGCAGGGGAACCTCAGGTTGAATTAGAGGTATAGCAAGCTGTTGGTATTCCAAGAAGTACCTGTAGTCTAAATATATAACTGTATAAAGTTGAGAAGAATTTTTGTGGGTCAAGAGTTTCACAGCCGTGCATCTATTGATTGAAAGGATGGTTCAAATTACCTGTAAGATGTCTGCCTCCCCTATTTTCCTGAAAGCTTAATCTTATTTCTGTGGGTAAACTGCTCTCCCAGTGTAGTCAGTAGAAGTCCATTCTGACTTTATGCAGCTGGTCCATTAAACTCTGTGTACAAGGATCCTTGACAGCACTCTTAATGTTCTTGGAGCTGGTGATGATTGTTAGGTGGGAACACTGCCCAGGTCATGTGACCTGTACAGGCCTATCAGTTGGCGCCTAGACCCAAACCTTGTCACATGGGAGGAGTTTACATGCTCCCTAATACCTGGAAGTACCAGGTATTGTTTTTGGCTGTGACTTAGGCCGCAGCATAAAATAAGTGATAGCAAGGTGCATATTACGGTTTGAAAGGAGAGGGCAGACACTGGTGGAGACTAACCCTTTGTCCTAAAGTTTTTTTTTTTAATCAACTGTTTATGATAACTATCTCATACAAAAAAGCTTTCCACAGGTTAACCACTATTCAAAATGGTTACTCAAAGTGGTTGTCACAGGAACAGGAAATGAGAGAAAACCTTGCAAATGATTTGATTGTTAGATTATTTTAGGAAAAAGCTGGATACTTAGACGCACAGAATATAACTGGGTATTAAAGTTTAAAATGAATGACTCCAGACACTGCGGATCTGATTGCTTTACATAACCAGGAAGGACTTTTTCCCTGTTCCCCATGTTTCACAAGGAGTTTTCTTAGCCTTCTGTTGGTTCAAATGCGTATTTAATTTTCTATCTGGAATTTGCAGGTTTTCCAATATGTTTACTTATTTCCCTTGTGGTTGAACCTGATAGGCTTGTGTCTTTTTTCAACCTGATATAAATATAGCACCACCTATTCAAGAGGAAGTTGTCCCGTGACAGGAAGTGAGAGAAAATCTGCCTATTCAGAGAGCACTGTTATAACTTGTCAGATTGCATGTTTATGAAATAAAGTTTTTGTCTGGTGTTCTACTTCATTTTGAATGTGCTGTTTGGGTGTGTTTGATGAGGGAAAAGGCAGCACAATCTGGAAGGGATTTAGGAAGCTACAAATCACATATTCTAGTTCCAGAGGCAATAAAACAATAATAAAGATTGTTGATCTGTTTTGTCATTTGTTTGTTCCTCTTAATACAGAAGAGCTGTGGAACATATCGGATTATTAATTATCCTCACACTCTCACATCTTTTTGGTCTTGTGTGGTACATTTTAGATTCCCAAATATGTGATTCCTCTAGTCTTGTATTAATTTATTACAAATATCCTCACTAAACACCAGCAGTTGACTTACGACAGAGAGGTTGATGCTGTCTTGGCAATTTATCATTAGGAAGGTTTATAACACAGGGGTAATAGAAAATCTACAAATCTGATTTACTTGACATATAGTAATATTATATTGTGCAAAGGCAGAGATAAAACACCGGTCCCTCAAGATGCTGATTTCTGATTTCAGTGGATAG
The DNA here is from genome assembly GCF_032062135.1 of Pyxicephalus adspersus. NCBI lineage: Eukaryota > Metazoa > Chordata > Amphibia > Anura > Pyxicephalidae > Pyxicephalus > Pyxicephalus adspersus. The sequence goes on from NC_092863.1 coordinate 64,810,546, forward strand.
CTGTACAGCCTAACCCAGCACTACAGTAAAGGGCCAGAAAGCCTGGAATATAAGTAATACCATATGAAATACCTTAGATACTTTCTTTTCTCTGTTATGTACACAATTTCCATCCATCAAAGATCAAAACTTTTTTTGATATTTGCAATGTGAGCAGGTTCGGCCTTTTTGCTCTTTACAGTAAACCATTTTGGCCTACAAGAAGCCAACAGCAATTTCCTTTCATGTCAGCAAAGTAGGCCTGAACACATCTGGTACCAGTTTCTATCATCATTTAAGTATTTCTATTTTCCTAACACAATGCAGAAATTTATAAGAAATATTCTGATCTGTCAGTTTTCATCTTGTTGTTTGTTTAGACAAATCTGTCAAACTAGCCCTTGTCCTTCTAAACATATCTACAATGGGCACCTTTAGGAGGACCTGTACAGTAGAAATGCAAGAGGACAAGATTTAGTCTCCAGTATTTTTAGTGAACTCTGTGCTGCTGATATTATCTGCATTATTGACTGTTCCTCTCTATTCTGCACTGTGCCGTGCTGCCAAACCACTATCATGGCAGGGAAGCAAAGTTTTTTTTTAACTTTCATATGTCAAAGCTGTCCTCCTGATGACTGGTGGGGAATTCACTCAGCAGTAGTGGAATAGAATCAGAAGCAGAAGAGGTTCAGAAAGACAACATCCAAAGAATGTATGAAGCAGGGGCAAATAGATTCTTGTACTGCAGGTTTCAGCTTTCTGAAATCTTTACTTTCTATATGTGGTTCTGCATTAAGGTTTTGTCCTCACTATTATACAAAGTTAATGCATCCTTTATTGCAATGCTCCATGCACCTGTTCATTCTGAATGACATACCAACTAACCTGCACGATGAATTACAATGTATGTTAATATACTATCATGCATTGAATTATCAAAAATGTAGGTTCACTCTCAGTACAATGTTGTGCATTACTAGCCCATTCAGCTTCAGTGATGAAGTACTAGTTTTATAGAAGAATCAATAATGAGTCTGAATTTATTCATTTAACTTTATTTTCAGTTTCCTTATGCCTCCAAAAACAGCTCTGACCCATAAATGCAATGGGCTCTACAAGACCTCTGAAGTGTTCTATAGTATCTGCAACCATGACGTTAGCAGTTAAGTCATATTGCTTTATTTGGTCTGCCTTCCCATATTGAATCTTGCTGTCATTTATTTGCTCAGGTAAGTGATGTACATACCCAGCCATTCTAAATGTGATTCATCAGATCAGCCCACCTTCTTCAATTACTCAATGGTTCTGATGCTTACATGCCCATTGTAGGCACTTTCAGTGATATAAAGGGCACATTGGTCTGTGGCCATGTACATGATCAGCATGACCTTTTTCAGCAATTTGTATTATAGTACTTGTTCTGTTTGGTTTAACCAGGCAGGGTAGGCTTCTTGTCACCACAATTTGAGGTGCATCTTTGATCATCTTTGGCATCCTTGATCCTGATCCCAGTTCACCAGTTGACCTTCAGTGGACCACTTGTGGTAGGTCTGATCTGATCTATCCACTGCGTAGTGGAAACACACCACAAAGCCTTTCATGATGATTTATACATACAGCAAAATAAACAAGTACACCCTTTTTGATCATAATTACCCAATGGAAAAGTTGTCAAAAAAAGGCAGTAGAAAACTTTCCTAAAGTTAACCTGGAAAGAAATATGGAACATACTTCCCAATCCACGAAGAAGATTGGGTGATCAAGGCAGTGCCCATGCCAGGAGAATGCAATTAAAAACTGTGATCAGGCGGGTAAGGGGTATTTCAATGCAGATGGAGCATTGCCTGTGACTTCTGCAATAAAGGACCTCTCTGGTCACATTTTTTTTTAATTTTGAAAGTTTTTTTCTGCTTTAACATGAGTTATATGGTTTCACCACACAGAAACAAACTGTGATTTTCTTGCTCCATGTGTCCAACCCACATAGAGTACTACTCATTTCATGACAATCCTGTCAATTGTATAGTTTTTTTTAAACGTGCAAGTTACCAAAAAACTTTAATGACAGCATGCTGACAGAGTGAGGGACATTACCACTAGTTTTTTATCTATTTCAAATCCTGACAACAAGTCTACGAGAATGCAAAGACATGAAATAGGTAAAGTGCATGTCAACTGCACTCAACAATCAATTCTGAATCCTATCCTTACCCTTACAGTAATGCAAATTTACCAAAAATTTTAACCAAGAAGCTTGCTACATGTGTTGCTGACACAGGCACAGCAGACACAGTGAATGAAATTATAGAATATTATGGTCAGGAACATTCTAAACATGTGTAAGTGACAAGCTTTAGGCTGCTAGTGAAATTGCAGAAGTTAAATTATATAGTTAATAGTTCTTCTAAATTATAACTGTAGCCAACAGCAAATAATATTTTGTAGGATATGTTTATAAATTAATTTCATTATTTTTAAAAAATTCTTAGTAAAGGTCATCTGGTGGATTTAGGCTGATGAAAAGGTTTACACACATGTGAAATAGGATAATAAAGACAACACTTCCACACTGGTACAGAAAAAAATTGTTCATCAGTTTAGGTCTTACACAACCCACTTTCTAGATGGATCACTATGCACTGTGCATCTCATTTTTCCTAATTTCTCTGCACGTACAACATTCTTTAAAACCACACTGTGTATAGTACATGCCAATACAAACTTGTTTTTGTCAAATGTAATAAAAGAAGTTGGCAACAGTAAGTTGTGAGTTCCTTTACCTTCAAATCAGAAAAAGAAAAGAAGCAGCTGAAGAAGTAAGAACATTTACATATCCAGTACAGTGAACAGCATGGTGTTTTGGGTAGCTGATTTCAATTCTAAAGCACCACTTGGCAGTTTAAAAACCTTTTGAGGATTTCAGAGATTATACCCGACTTTCTAGTAACTTAGATTATAGGTTTCAAAACTAATATAAAGGGCCATTGAACTAGTTTTAATGCATTACATGTATAATGTCTATAGAGTAGCCAGTGGACTGTGTTTAAGCAGACATTTAATATGGAAAAGTAATTAGTAAAAAACAAAATAAAGTTGTTGATTTAGCATAAAATTCCCTTTTAGAAGCTGCAAAGCATTTCCATAAAGTTAAAGTGGCAGTGTCTAGACACCCTCTGCTCATTTAGCCACACAGGTGACTATTATGAGTTTGATATAGTCCCCAATATTATCAGGATCAAAAAGAGCTTCCTGGTGACCAGGGTTGTGCAGTCGGAGATAATTTTGGGTACCTGGAGTCGGAGTCAATAAAAATGTGCCGATTGCGACTCCTGATAAATTTAAATATAATAAAAAAATACAGCAAGTTCAAATGTCCTATTTCACAAACATTAGTCATAATTAAGTACTCTTAAGTTCTCTGATGTAAGAATAAAGCCCAGTGCATAGTTGTATTTCTATTAGTGTAAAGTTCAGCTGAGCTATTATTCCACATGACATTCACATTATTGTAATCAGGATTATGTACATTACAAAAAAAACTTTAACATCATTTTGCACACCACCTAATGCTAGGAAGTTAGTTAAGTGGCCCCCCTAGTCCTGCCAAAGATAGGCAGCAGCATCTGCTCAACTTCCTCAGTCTGCTAAAAGAGCTTAGAAGAATTTGGAGGAACAGCTTTTTGGATTCAACTATAAGTGTTCATGTTTATTTTAAAACTGCATGTCTGCTTATGTGTACTATGATGGAAGGCTGTGTGCATGTTTCTGGATAAAACTGCAGGGCTATGTGTATGTTTGTGTGTATGGTGCAGGAATGTATGAATGTTTGTGTATAGTGTATATTGTGTGTATGGTGCAGGAATGTATGAATGTTTGTGTATAGTGCATATTGTGTGTATGTTTCTGAGTAAAATGTAGGGCTCTGTGTTGTGTGTTTAGTATAAATGTTAGTGCATGTTAGTGCAAGTTTAGTGCAGGGCTATAGCTTATCTGTGTGTATAGTGCCGTGTTGTATGTATGTTCGCAATAGTGCAAGACTATGTGTATGTTTGTGTTTAAATCAAAGAATATGCTAGTTAGTATACCATATTTTATATTTATATTTTAGTAAAAGCGGCACCCCATTCACAATGGCAAAAGTCTGGCAACAAACACAATAAAGTCAGCTGTTTATGGGCACTTTACATTATTAGGTGATAGGCAACATTACGTGTGCCAATGTATTCTTGAAGATGATGGTGAAAAACAATGTGATGCAAAAATTAGCAGTTCAGTGGGTCTACCAAAAATGCACCTACAAGAGCATCAAATTTGAAAAGACGTTTGCAGCGTTTCCATCCTGTATATCAATGAAAATATTCCATCTACTTCTGCAATAAAAAAAGTTTACAAATCCGCTGGAGACCAAACACAACTAAGAAGATTCTTTATATCTGACAAAGCTACCATAACAATGACACCAGAAAAATTAAAAAACCATAGTACTGAAATGGTAGTAAACAATAGTGCACCACTATCCTTCCTTTCACTGCCGGCCTTTTTAGGCATAAATAGAGAAATGGCTAAAAAACTTGGTGTTTGTCTGGAAAGAAAAAGTATAAGGAAACGTATAATTGAAGAGGCCAAATGTAAAAAGGAAAAACTATGAAAAGGTCTGAAGGGACATTTTGCCCCTGATTCATCAAGCAGAATCGGATTATCGGTCGCGCATTCGTATTAGCGATCCGGAATCGTACGCGGTCGCGCTATTCAGCAACGGAAAAAGCTCGCGCACGGAGCCGCGCTTATCTGACAGCTTTTTACTAAGCTTACTACTATTTAACATATGTGTTGTGCTGTTCATACTCTGCAACTTGCAATAAGAGATGGATTGTCATGACATTGTCATGCAGCTACTCTAATTGGAAAATTGAGGCAAGTAACTGTTGCAGCCAGGGCCCCTAAAACAGATGCCATTTAGAAAAGACGTGCGGGAAAAGGAGCCATTTTGGATCAAACAAAACGCTGGGGGAGCACTTATTTGATGGTAAAGCGTTTGCTTGAACTAAAAGACTTTCTTGAAGAATTGGACATTAAAAATGTTTTATTACCTGAAAGCCAGTGGACACAAGTAAAGGCACTGGAAAATCTACTTTCTAACCCCTTTACTGTCACCAAGAGTTTGCAATCTGAAGATTTAACACCTGGTAAATTCGTCTTGAAAAGGAAGAGCTTGATATATTGCCTGAACAAAAGTGGAGGGTTAGCAGCTGATGGCATTGTACCTTCAATGAAGAAAAGAGAATCTCTTACTGGATAATAAAATCTTGTTAGCTACTATTTATGTTGATCCAATGAGCCGAATTTTGTTGATCGATGACCAGACTGATACTGCAAAAATGGCCCGTGAAAGGTAAACAACCAGAAAATATCCAAATAAAGATTCCAGCAGGAGTTTTTTAAAGAATTAAAAGAAGTAGAAAAGTATGATCGCTCATCGAAACTGACTGTAGAAAAAGCCATCCTTGTTTATCCCGAGATTATTAGTGATGTAACTAGAACCGTAAATGCCACCCACCCAAGTCAGTGTCCCATAATTAGGATGGCATGCTCAACACTAAAAACATTCAAAACCGCATCAAAAAAATTGAGGAATGCTTCTTGATTAAATGCTCCTGCTTGTGACTTAAAAGTGGAGGGTCCTATTTTTATTCCTGGCACAACTAATTGAATATTGTCTGGAATGCACTCCAGCCACAACAAGCATTGCCCCTTTGCCCAATAGGAGATCTTCCCCTTTGGTTCTCATTGAGATGTTAAAACCTACTTCATCAAGAAAGTAGATGTTTATTCCATCTTCCTTAGCAATGAGATCAAGGATTTTGTTAGCATAGCTAAGCCTTTCCCGAAGAGAGTGGAAATCATTGCACCTTGAAGGAATAAAGAAGTTGTTTTTAATGACCATTGGAATTTATCAATTCATCTATCTATTGTTGAAATAGATACAATAATTCCAAATTTGGCAAATAATTGATCCTTCATTTCCTTGAGGCTTATTCCGCAATCTTCGGAAATTAATTTGCGTAACTCCTCCTTATGAGCTTCATCCAACTTTGAATTTCCCAGACCTTCTCTTGGTAATTTTTCCACTCCACTGGAAGATTCATAGGTCTTAATAATTTTGGTTATAGTTGTACAATTACAACCAAAAACCATTTCTATCTGGGAGGCATCACTTCCATTCAGATACCTGTCTACCACACTTTGACATTCTGCATTACCTAATTCTCTGGCCATAAGGGTAAGTGCAATACTAGATATAAAGCTGATAACTTTGAAGATAACAAGATGAATAATATTGTTATTTTAAACCTTAGTATAAATCCCTGTATTAAAGATATTTAATTTTAAAATTATATAAAGTAAGAAACATAATAATTGACAAATCATCATTTTATTTTCATATATTGATATAAATATTTCTTGAGAAAAACGTTTATGGTAAAAATATTGGGGTATATTTATTTTATAATAAATGCATTGATTTATGAATAATTAGGAGTCTAAATTTTTTTGTGAAGTTTGGTTGCCAAAGTGTGAAGATAAAATGAGAAACCCTGTAAATACAGAGGAGTCTGACTCGGGGGTACTAGAAACTGAGGAGTCAGGGAGTCAGAGTCGAAGGATTTATCTACCAACTCCATAGCCCTGCTGGTGACAACTAATGAATGGATGACTGGAAGTTGTTGTAGAGTAGTAAAAAACCTGCAAATTCCAACTTAATGTTCCTCACCACTGAAGAAGTATACATTATCTAGAAAAAGTAGAGCTAATTGAGTTAACCATAAGAATTCTAATGCTGCATTGTTCTGGTCCTATTGGTTTTCTTACATTATGTGTCTGAACTAACCCTAAATGATCATTATAACAGTTTAGGTTACTAAAATGTACATATGAGAATGAATCTATTTTTTAGCAGTTCATTTCAGATTAAAGTTTTATGTGGAGTAAGGCATGACTAATGTAGAACAGATACATTTTTGGCATTTAATTATTCAATACAATCTTTTGTTAGAAAAACATTTAGGCAGCCAAACCCTATTACACAAAAAAACTTCATGGGGTGGATGCATTATGCATACAGAAATAAATGCATGTGTCACACAATATTATATCCATGAAAATCCTAAATTAAAAAGACGCCACACCTATGTTCTCTAACAAAGGTTTAGTAATTGTGTGTTCAAACATCTGCTATTCGTTTTACATTCCCAAAAAAACATTTTTCTTGACAAGTGGGTGGGTTAGTACATAGTATGGCAAGGGGATAGTTATTATTTTGTAAATTAGCAGATTTACTTTTGGACACCCAAAATCATTTGATTTTTGGTGAACCACATCTGTTTCTTTCCAACCATTGGCAGCTATGTCATGTTGATGAGTGGCCCAATATAGTCCACAATATTCTTTCATGTGTATTTGACCGGCTTGGGAACCTTGTAAACATGGTATATTAGTTTTCAACACTAAGAACTTTAACAGAGTTTGTAGTAAAGTATAACATTATTCAATGAAAAAAAAGTGAAAACTTCCCTACAGACCTGATCTACGTATACCTCTACAGCCCTCAAGCAAACCTTTCACTGAGAGATCATGTGAGATGCCATTTCTGGCCTGGTGGGTAAAAACCTATATCAAATAGCCCACACCGTTTGATTGGTTAGTGTTCTGATTTTCTGTATTTCATACTCTCGGAATTACTAACCCAAAATAAGTATGCATTTAAGATGTTCAGCTAATTGCCCCAGGCAATTTCATTTCAGGTGTATGACTCAGACTACTGAAAATAAAAAATCACCTTTATGTGCAGGAAATTAGCATACTTGAATGGGTTAACCAATGGCATCTTGCATTTTTGTCTCAACTACTTGGATCTCGGTAAGTTCAATTTAATGCAATTTCAGTGACATTTCTTTAATTACTCATAATCTAGCCTAATTACAGTCTTTCTACTGTTCAAATTGTGGAAGTAAAGTGACAATGCTCATGGATAATTTTAGGGGCAGTGCACTGTAACAAATAAGCAAAGGTTATTTTTATAGTTCACAACAGGGTTCCTACAAAACAACTTGTTGCTGCTTTTGGCAGTCATACAAACACATAAGTTCCCCTGCTTGTTACTGTGTGAAGTAGAAATGCTCCTGATGGGATAATGAACAACCTTTTATCTTTATAAAAGGATGTAACAATGGAAATATATTGATTCAGAGTTCTTGAAATGGGCAGTACGTGGAGCTTTGAACTATCATTCTCATCCAAAAATGCTGATAAACCTATTCTTGATTGCAGTGATAGTCTGATGGAACCCTCAGGACCTATTTGTGCCACAATGCCACTGACTGAATAGAAGATATTATATGGATCCATGCTAATGACAGCCTGGATTTCTAACACCTTATGTTCTGAGGTGGTGGCTATAAAAAAAAAAACAACTTTCTGGGTAATGTCAATCAAGTAACACAGTTCAGTAGGAGCAAAGATGGAAAAGGACATGAGGCGGATCCCAGTTAAAGTTAAGATGCATATGTGGAAGTTTCAGCCTTACAACAGCACAGGAGAATTCCTCCACCAATGGATCAAGCAGAAATTAGGAGTATTTACCTCCACACTTAGATGGGGCCAGACTGAAGAGGAATGGAGAATGTTCTGAATACCTAGAGACAATGAATTGGAGGCATTTTTGGTGAATAGAAATTTTCCCACACTTTACAGTAAGTTGTATTTGTTCAAATGTCCTTGTTTGAAAAAGTGACAGTTACCAAAACAGAGCAACTTAGATCTTTCAACTTCTGATTTTCAGTTTTCATACCCTTAAACTTAGAATGTCTAGCCAGGGATGTTGAGAGGCCCCAGGTAAAAAGCTGAGTCTTTTGATAAAATAGGAATCAGTTTGTAAATGTGTAAATAGGGATGCTAAAGGACCCCTGGCTCAGATGCCAAGCTTGTGGGAGAAGAGGAATCAGCTTGCAAATAACTGCATCAAAAAAAGTGTGAACGATGGCAACTTAGTCCAATAGGAGATGAATGCTAAGTTGGTAACAGGGTCGCCCATTAGATATCATGAAACCTCAATATTTGTAGGGCAAGTGTCCTCGCAGTAGGTGCCCCAACTTGAATGACTTAGATGTACGATGTTAGATGTAAGGCTTTAGGAATTTTGCCTAGAGGGAAATGATGTGACTGTTTTTTTAAGAGATAGTAAGTTCTGAGAATGGCAAGGTCTTACTGTCCATTTTTTATGGGATAAAATTGGTCCAGTAGGTCGGTTAAGAGCAGAGCACCAACCATTTGTAGGCTGCCATGTAGAAACCTTTAAAAATGGTTTGATTGGGAGAGAACCTTGACCACCCCAGTGAACAGACCCTAGAAGACTGGAGGGTTATGATGTGCAAGGAGTAAGGGGGCTGTTCTAGGGAACCGGCTAATCACTTTTTCCAGCAATACCATACGCACATTACAAATTAATAAAAGTTAATTTAAAGAAATAATAAGATTGCAAATGAGCATGTACAATATTTAGTTTTCTGTTTTCACCTACATTTTTGGTGAACACCAAGGTAATGAAAGTATCTTAAAAAATAACTTGCCAACACTAATGATGAAGTTTATTTTAATCAAATAAAATTGACCCATCACCCTTGTTTACCACATTAAGGACTTTAGATGGGTGTCTTCCTGTGTTTGTGGCAATAAATGCGACTAAGCAGATTTCCATTCTCAACTCAGGCAACATGAAAATTTTCTATGAAAACATTTGTTGACTGGTAAATTTGACAACTGTAACAAGGACATTACTGATAAATACTATATCTGAGTTACCTATTCCTGGCCAGACCTAGTTTTCTTGTCTCAAATAGGGATACAGAAGATCTCCCCCACAGATAACTTTTTCTCCAAATTGAACTATATCAGGTGGAGGTGTCCTACAGTAAACCGCCTAATACCAGGATGCACAGCTGGCTACAAGGTGGTTCAGGAATGATACCTATATTTCTACTCATAGTTTTGAACATGACGTATAAGTGCTTACGTCTTACTTTCTACCTTAAAAAAGCAACTGAAAAGAATTTGTATTGGGGAGCATTTTGTTCCGTTTAGTTTATCTCATTTTTCTGTAATACTTAAAAGCTCAGTATGTACAGACGAACATTGAGAAGTAAGAACTGTGGAAGAACAGCCAGCCCAGGAAAACTGAAGCAGCACCAACTAATACACTTCTGTCATAATGGAAACAGCAGTTGCAGAAATTGACAGTTTCCTTGACAGCATTTAAGGACAGCATGATACTAGTAATTGAACATTGTGAAGAACACAAGGCTTACAAAAATGTAAATTACACCCAATTGGCAAATTATTATATATAAAAGTACTATTCAAAGGCAAAGACATTTTTCACTGGCATTATCTTTAACTGAAATGAAACAGTAGTAACTGAGAAAGCCTGGGGGTGTAAACATATTCACAGCTTTCATTTGAGGGAACAGCACAACATTTTTACTAACTTCTCCAAAGTCATTAGTAAGCAAGAATCCTAATGTTTATCCTAAAGTTTAGAATGACAACAAAGGTGATGTACAGATACACTCCAATAAATGACAGTTATTTATTTTGTTAACATACATTTTTAGGCATGTTGTGGCTGTCGGCTGATCCCTCTCTTCATAAGGGGGGATGTATTAGCTATGGCAAATTTCCTGAAAACACAATGGGTTAGCTCTCTCCTGGACAGGCAGGAGGTTGTACAGTGACCAGAACAGGGTCAATTTTATGTAAGTTTTCCTTTAATAGGAGAGGTTCCATACATAAAATCATAAAAATTACATTAAAAAAATCAAAAAAAAATCATGGGGCTCCATAGATATTAACCACCAAAAGTCAATGCTTGTAGAGCCACCTACTACAACAGCAGCAAATCTTTCAGGTTATGTCTCAATCAACTTAGCTATTGGGACTTTTGCTTATTCCTCAAGACAAATCTGCTCCAGCTCTCGGTTTTTATGGGCTACCATGGTGTGCAACAATCTTTAAGTCATGCTACGGATCCTGAGATGGATTGAGATCTGGGCCTTGAATAGGCCATACTGAAACATTTAAACACTTTCCTTTTAACCTCTCCAGTGTAGCTTTACCTATGTTTAGGTTATTTTCCTGCTGGAAGGTGAACCTTCTAAAATCTCTGGCAGATGGAAACAGGTCTGCCCAAAAATTGCCCTGGATTTAATGCCATCCATCTTTTTTTCAATACTCACCAGTTTTCCTGTCCCTGCTGTTGAAAGAAATTATTACAGAATGATGCTGACACCAACATGCTTCACTGTGGGATTGGTGTTCTTGGGCCAATGGGAATTGTTGGGTTTGTATTACAGCTAGGACCTGGTTTATGTATGTAATACATTAAAAAAATATATATTTTTTTTATTATGCCAAAGTCAACTACGTGATTCACTAAGAGCAAAACATATGTTGTTTATCTATCACATTTCACAGAGTTTGGGACTGCCTAGAAGACATTACTATAGCTATTCTTGTGTTTTTTTTTATAATACATGCTGTTGTTTTATAAAACAGCAGTTTTTTTTTTATCCTGGACTAGATCCATTGAAGGTTTTCCAATCACCCAGCTCCACCTGTAATAATAGTCTGTCTTGTCCAGTGTTGGAGAGCTTTGATAAATCCGGCCCATAGTACTTGCCATGATGGTTAAAAAGTTCAATTTTTTCCCTTTAATCAATGGCTCTTTTTCTGGCCACTCCTTCATACCATCATAGTTTGTTGCCTATAGTGGCCCTGTGGACAGATACTTCAATCTCCAATGTGAACCTTTGCAGTGCCTTGAGGTTATCCTTGGTGGCTTTGTTGCATTTCTAAGTATTGCCAATCTTGCCTGGAACATACAAGTTTGGGTGGGCTGTCTTCTTTGGTCAGGTTTGCCATATTCCATTCCATTTTGTTGTAATTAATTTAATGGTGCTTCATGAGATATTCAAAGTTTGGGATTTTATTTTATTAACTGACTTGATCTATACTTCACAACTTTGCCTCTGACGTGCCTGGAGCGCTCCTTGGCCTTCATGTTTCTCAGTAATGTGGCAAGGACCAATTTTACTATATGTATACAGATATCATGTGAGGTGTTGATTTGAACACAGGTGGAACCAACTCAAATAATTACGTCACTTCTGAAGTTATTTGGTTGGACAAGATCTTATTTCGAGTATTATTAGCAAAGGCAACTGTTCAGCTCTTACGTTTTGGGGATCCTGTTGAAAGGCCGTTTTTTTACTACTCTGACTGCAGCAAATATTCTACACTTGCAGATCCCCCATTTCTACTGGCTCATTTGTCCTTACACAATGTACAAGGAGAATAAAAGATCCACAGCGTGTGGTAGGGAAAGCAGGTATTCAACCGATCCAGCTAGTTATATGCTAGCAGAGACCAGGGAGCAGTAAAGTGGTAGCATTTGAACTAGCATACCACAAAAAAGGTAAGTATATTGCCTTCTACTAAATAAATGCTTTTACATTCAAAATAACTGTAGCACAGCAGAATGGAATAACTAGTTTCTGACCATTTCCTAGATAGTTATTCTTTGCATTATCTATCTATTGGGTTTTAATTTTGTGTTCCAGTTGGGAGTCCAATCAGATTGATTAATTTTATATAATATTTTGCTTCAAAGAAAACACACACACACACAATCTAAGGCGATTGCCCCTGCTGAACATTATGACCCATATCATTGCTATTAATTTACAGATCTCTCTCACTGGCTTAGTTAAAGAAGTCCTGTCATTTAGAAGCCACAAATTGTGTGCAATGACCCAGGAAAAAAAAGGCTTTTAAAACAGTCAGCACACAAAATCAAATATACAAACTTGCACTTGCTCCATAATTAACCCACGTTTGGGGGGGGGGGGGGGGATCAAGCTTTGCGAGTTAGTTTAAACTTGAGCAGGCCAATTAAATTAACAAAAAGCTTGCATATTTAGGATGCAATGCCTTCTGCTTTCTGCATTTTTAAGCATTTTTTGTTTTTTTCCTTTAAAAATAAAGTTTTGCAGAATAAAACAACATTAAATGTACCCCATCTTCCTAAAGAGCGCATTACAGAGCTGCCACGTTCTCATATTTCTGTTGTTGGGTAGATCAGATTTTGAAAATGAAAACAAGTGCACCATTCATAAAATATTTATTTTACAGTACATCTAACACATGAAACCATAACATTAAACCTCAGCAATTTTATTACAGTGGTAAAATAATTATTTTTGTAAGCCAAGATTTAAAAAAATCCCACTGATAACATTGCAATTAGACACCTTTTCCAGACATAATAATTCAAACCCATTTAATTTACAGTGAAATGTAATGAAAAAAAATGTAGTGAGACTTACATGCATTCTGCAAAATATAGACAAATAATTTGAAGTATAGGAGGAGAAAAACATACAGGAATGATCTTTGTGGAATTAATTACAGAAATAAAGATTACCCATCAGCCGCACACAGTGGAGACAGTCATTTTGTAAGGTAAACCAATGTATATTTTAGCAAATTGCCAGAAACTAGTGACGTTAATGAAGCACGAGGCACTCTGAGGTAAACTTTGCAGTTTTGTTTTTCTGTGGTAAATGCAAAAGCTACAATAGAAAAAAAAACACAAACCCTTACTAATTTTCATAAATAACCCCTTTCATGCCCTTTCCTTCTCTACCGATTCAACTTACAAAATGGCTGCCACTAGGGAGCAATACATAATATATTTTAGGAACATACAAAAAGGTAGCAACACTGGAAATTCAAGAACTTTTTTTGCTTTTTTTTTTTTTTTTTAATACTTTCTCTGACAATGCAGCAGCCATGACACGTAACATGCCTTAAAAAAGGGGGGCTTGGATGCCATTTTGGTACCACAATTCAGCTAGCGTTATCTTCTTTTAGCATTGGTAAGAGAAGGGCAATGCTTACATCCAAAATTGCAAATTAACACAAACATCCTAAGCTGTTCCTTCACCTAATAGAAAATTCACTGAAACTTGGTAAACATATCTGAGCATCAATTTCGTGTGTTTGGGAGGGGGAGGCAGTAGAAAGCTATTTAAAAGAGGGCAAGTTTGGCACTTTTATACTGATGTCACCAATGTTAATGTTTCTTGGAATTTCAGGAAGGTTCATGTTCTTTACAGCAGACACAGCCCGAGCCGGAGCACCTGCTAATCCAGCCTGTGTGCAGAATAAAAAAAGAAAGGAGAATCAGATTAATATTTTCTTTTGACCGAGTGACCATGACCACAGCTTACTTATAAAAAAAGGTCACAGACATTGCTGAGATTTTCCCAGTTTGCATGGAATGGATTATTATAAATTAAAGATTAGAAAAAGCACAATGACAGAAAGACGCATGAAATGTCAAATTGAACATTAACATGATTATGAGCAGGTCCATGAGGTGCTCTAGTGTGAATAACAATGCATACCTGCATGGTAGGTTACACTCATTTTAATTCCTATTTTTTTCCTGAGCTCCCCAACTAATTTGCTCTTTTCAAGTGACAATTGGCTGAGCTTTATGTGGTTCTTAGGCAGCAGCGGGAGGTTACTAGTCAGACAAGCCTGCAATTAACTGTAATCAGAATGCCTTTTGTCTATTAAATATGACTTTAAATTTGTGAAGTTTTACCCAGAAAAATATGAGGACAAACCAACATAACCAAAATTCATTTATTATAAGCGTAGAGATGCTAGTTACTGCAAGCCTACACAAAAAAAAGACTGCAAGAGAATGTAAAATCTATTAAAAACAGAATTATTTGACTTACAAAGTAAGGACAAAAATTTTTGAATGTGTTAATACATACAGCGAACCAGTTTACCTGTGATAAGTCTGCAAGGTAAGGGCCTACAATACAAACATGGTAATCAAATGTAGCAAACCTATTTTTTCTTTTTTTAAATAAAATATAATATAAAGTCTTTTGGTGCAACTTTGTATAGATAGAAAAAAATGCAACAAAGGGCAAAATGCAACCATGGTTTAATAAAAAAAACTATTATTACTATAATTCCAGACATAACTAAATATATTTGTGTATCATTTCAAGAATATCTGATATATGTATATATATTTTTTTTTTTCCATATCCACTTAGGTTGGATACGTGAAGGACTTTAAAAAGATCACACCAATGTGCTCCTGAATATTTACCACAATAGGTCAGTCACTTTGGTCTCCACAAGATGTCATGCCCACAAAGATCCATGCAGAGTTTATGAAACCAACACAGAAGAAGTGTTTAAGCCAGGGATGAAGGTTAGTGCTGCACAAATGGCATGTGACATTGAGTTTACATGAAATGAGGATGAATGATTGTGTGATATGTTTCAAACCTTACAGCCAAAGTAAAGTGAATAAAAGCCAGGCTGTCACACCTAATTGGCACACTTACTATTAAGAAATGTGTTGAACCGAATATCCTATACAGATATGCTATAAATTGGAGAATTATTTTATTACAATCCACAAGGATACTATGAAGAGGTTATCATGATACCCCAGGAGCTAGGGTTGGGTAAGAGCTGCCTGAGCTAGCAAGGGTAAGGGCACATAGACAGCTGCACATGAATGCACTAATGGTTTAATTTCTAAAACTGGATATTCCAGGATGACCATCTTTACTCATGCATCACTACTTAGTTTATCACTGTTGAGGATCAGTAAAATCTGAAGTACCAACTGGATCACAAAATAGTTAAAACAGGACTAAGAAAACAATAGTGTTGATGGAATTGAGACCCCAGTGGTCTCATTTGGCAATCTAATCCCACGTGTTTCTGGTATTAGGCTTAATTGGTCAATGCACACCAGGGCCCAGCAAACTATTCACTTTGCAGGTTCCATACCTCTACTAGTGTACCATCTAAAAATAAACCACCAGCAAAGCAGGCACTGAAAACACTTGTTTTACACTTGTGTCTAGCAACTTCAGAGGGGTGTTGGAAAGCAAAACCGACTTTAAAAGTACAGTTTAGGTCTCATTTACCAGTAATACCGGTAGTAGTAGGGTTTTTGCCCGGCTCCTGCTTTAAAACAAAATTTGCTTGCCAAGATTTTGGACATACACAGTACATGCAGCACAAAAAGGCTCAAATTAAAAGTGATGATTATTATTTCAGTTTATATTTAAATACATCAGGCATACACTTGTGTACAGGACTGAGTTACCATTGAAGAAGAATTTCCAGTGTTCACCAAGTGCTCTTGTCTTCATCATTAAACGTTATGTAGGTGGGTTTGTTACGATGAATCATCAAGTTATCGTTAGGTTTAACAACATAATCTATCTTAAACTAGACTAAAGGAATAATACATGCATCTACAAAAGGCACATCACCTAAAATTAGTGGCTTCATAAGGCTTGGGAAAAAGGTTTTAGGTGAAAGGATTGGAAACACATTCACAAGGTAAACAGCATGATAAAACTACTTGGATGATTCAAATGAAAAGAATCAGAGAAAGAAAACAAAATGAAGTCTGCAAGAAGATTGAGATGAGGCCGAATTGATAAACTTGTACAGACATCTGATCATTTTAAAGCTATGGAATCACAAGGATAGTAATGTAAGGAAATGTTTATATACAGAGTCGGATTCATTTGCCAGATCCACAAAAAAAAAAAGAAAGAAAACACACAAAACATCCAAAATTACTAGAGTCTAGAAAAGAAAAGTAAATACTTTTTACAATACTCACCAGCCTGTATTAAGCCTAGTATACCCCATTAGGCTCACCATTTTCAACTGTAATGTATAGGTTTACCTATCAATCTAAAAGAAAGCTTAGGGAACTCAAGGCACACTTTGCAAGTCTAGGGTATGCATACTGCATTTAGAGAAAAAGACTTCTTGATCCACAAATGTAGATGCATGGAAATATGTTCGTGTGCAGTTCTGTGTTCTTATGGAACTCAAATGAATCAAGATTTAAGAAAAAAAAAAGTCATGTGGGAAAATTGTAGGACATACACAAATGCAAAGAGGTTGCATTCGAATGTGAATAATAATGAAGGCATTTATTTGAATTTCAGCTGAGGCACATTGACCTAATTAAAACTCAGCTAAAAGATTTCAGTAAAATTTCTATACTATATTAGCCATAGTGTTTGGGTAAAACATGCATTTTAAAATTAGTGACAAGATTTGGTTCTTCTATTCTTTTTTCCCCGTTTTGTTGTATTTTGCCCTTTCATTGTCACTGCTTTATAAAGTTTTACTTTTTCTACACTTTTGGACCAAATACTGAAGTTTATAATTGACTTTGGTGGCATATAAATAAATGAATAATGTATGACTAGTACATTTTTTTTTTGCATATCAGCAATGTAATTATGAAGTTAAATAAAATACATGCGATTGTTACACATTGTGGTAGACACATTCTCCATACATCTGACTACAATGGGGCTGCAGTTTCACCATGGTTTGTCCATAGTTGCAAAAAAATAAAAAAGTCAAAGGCTACATGTCTAAAGTTGTGTATAAAGAACTGTCACTGTGACCTGGTCTTTCTTTGACAAAGTCTGTAAACCAAGCATTTGTATTGCAGGGACACAAGCGGAGTTCTAGCAGGTGTTTGTTTTTTTTTACAGCCAACAGAATTGTTCTGCTCCTTTAACCAAAGCAGCAACCCCAGGAGATCCATGCAAAGTGAGAAAAGAGGTTTTGGATGGTAGATAGCACAGGAAGCAGCACTGCAAACCATTGAAGTTAGGTTGTTAAGATATGCAGTCTGATGTTTCCCATCTATTTAATGTTGGCTTGGCAATGCTGCCTGTTAAAAATACTGGACTCATTACATAAAATGGAAAGGCACACTCACCGAATCAGCACAATCATAAAGTAATCACAGGTTATTAGTAAAAGTCCAACATCATTGCTTTGCAGTACTGGTACCCAATTATCTCCCATTCAATAACAAATTATTAAATCATTAAAAAAATTGAACATTTTTTGTTTTGCTTTACTCAGAATAACTATACAAATAAATAATTAAAACATTCAAAAGCTTATAATAAAAATAACAAAAAATGATAAATTACATTGATGGAAAAACAGAAAAGCATGAAATTCTGCAGAATCTAGTGAAGCACTAATTAAAACTAAAACAACAAAATTAGCACTAAAAATGGCTGCGTGGCTGGCACATGTAAAGGTTTGGGATTAATCTGGGATGTCTGGACTAAACAATGTCACCGACATCATTTTGCTTTGCCTTTCTCATTAGTACATGGAGCAGATGTTGGCAGAAGTACCTTGGTCTACCTGTCCTGCCTGGAGGACTGAAAGATAAAACTCTGCAAGAGAGAAAGAATGCAAGAAGCTAAAGAAAGTTGATTTCAACATTTACAGATTAGACTTCCTCTAGGTCAACTACAGATCAAATCTACAGAAGAATGATTTTTACACAAGACAATCCTTAAAAAGTCTGCTAACTGGAAATTCTGAGGTTTTATTTCAGTCTTTTATTGGTTTGAGTCAGCGGTAATCTGCAATAATCTTCAAAGTCACTAGAAATCATTTCATATTAAAATTAAGAGTTTTAGGCAGGAAGTGATACATCTTTGGCATGACTTCTAACAATTTAACAAATTAAAAAAAAAGGTCAGAGCCCCACACAATACATTGGACCATTTTCTGGAATGAACCAAGATATGTGAGAAAGTTGCCTGTAAATTACCAAGAAACAGCTTACCTCACCTAAAACAATTAGGAAGCTAGGTTTTTAGGAAATGCTAGATGACATGATCTTAAGTATTGACTCAAGCCTTGAAAAATGTATTCAAAATATGTACCAGGTTTTAAAGTGTTTAGAGTAGAAATACCATCAATATTTGGCTATACAGAAGCATACATGCTTGATAATACTTTATGACTATTGATGCGCAAGGGAAATTAATTTCAATTTTTAAAGGGGGCTTCATAGTTAAAATAAAAGCGTATTCCTGCTGATGTCTCCTCTGCCTACCATGTTCCCACTGAATGCCTCATGGTGATGCGATTCCTTTTCCCCCTTGTATTAGTAGTAGAAAGAAAACTTTGTTTCATTCAACCACTCAATGTTCAACATTCATTGTTGAAACCATTTTGTAGATATTTAATGGAAATATCCAATATCCTATATTAAAGTATATCTAAAGGCAAATTTTGGGGGGTTTAGATAGAGCAGTATGGTTAAAATCCCCCCTTTGGTTGTGTCCCATTGGAGTTTTTTTTTTACTTCTTGTTCAGAAAGGAGAACAAGTAAGATCATTAGTTCAGTGAGAAATAACCCCTCTCACATCACACAGCCCTGACTGGTGGAAGAAAAATAAAAAAGATAAAGCTAAAGGGGAAGAGCAATGAGCTAAACTCCTAATCTTGTTGCCTTATTCTACCAGTATACTCCCTTAACTACAGCAAAACTAGTCTTGGTGTTGTTCCTCTTTCTGCTGTACAAGGATTGCAATAGGGTTAATGCCATGACAATTGCAAGTACTTACCAATCTTGAAAATGTAAAGGCATTTAAAACAAAATATTAATTAGCATTTATTGTGTATTTTATATATGCTTGGAATTCAGATTTAGGAGAGTTCTTAACAAACTGAATGCTCATTGTTGCACCAGAATCATAAACCAGCAGACTGGTGGATTTTGTATCAGAAATAACATCCAGAAATCCAGGGTGGATAAAGATTTTTAAGGACAGAGGTTTAACCAGAAAAAACTAAAGGCTCGTTCAAATAAAAAAAACAAAAAAACATTTCCTGCATTATATGAGTATTTCTTCCTAAACAAGTAAATGATGCAAATTTGCCCCATTATGAATCTCTGATGTGTACAAAGTGGTGAAATCCATTTTGTGGTTGGAAGTTAAGGTGACATCATGGTCTTACATTTATTACAAGACACTTTGTTCTAGTTTGCTGGATCGATGTACTGTTTAACATTTATTACTCTGGCTACTCTAAGAAAGTTGATGGCAAAGTGATAGTATTGCTCCTTACAGCCAACCATAGTTTCAGTAATGTGGACAGTACTTTGTTGTCTTTTAAGCTACGTACACACGGCAGATTTTTATCGCCCGATATTCGGCATCGGCCAAATATCGGGCGAAAATCTGCCGTGTGTACAGTCGGTGTCGTCCATCGTCCAAACGACCGACCTGCCGAACCTAATGAAAGGGAAGGGGGAGAGCGCGCAGCAGGGTGCCGCTCCGTCGCTCTCCCCCTCCCCTCTCCATAGAGCATGAACGGTGCTGTATGTACAGCATCGTTCATGCATCGTGCAGTCCCTTGTCGTTGGAAAGGATCGTGAAAGATCCTTTCCAACGACAAAAATTGCAAGTGTGTACGCAGCTTTAGTTTATACATATCATCACAACTGTTAAGCCTTGAACAGAAAAAAATATTTTATGAATCTAAGATTCTGTAAATCACTGGATGACAAACTACAAAAGGAAAACAAAATCTTAAGAAAACAATTTCACGGTCTTAAAAGTACTGTCGACTTGATCCTCTGCTGTAATTTAACAACTCTAACTAAAATTACCATGTGTAAACCATTTGAAAAAGAAATCTCTGGGAAGGACAAAGCAAGAACATCTGAGGGGGATATTCTAACAATTTATGAATGCTAATATTTTAGGGAGGTATCCAAATACATCTGGAGAAAATAAACACGTTTCTAAGCAGAATCATAAACCCTTTCTGTTCTAAACCCAAACTCAAAAGGAAAACCATTTTTTTTTCAGGAACAAGTACATATGCACATATTTAAATATAACATGTACAAAAATCCATATGTACATATTTAAATATAAATTTTATCAACTATATTTTTTTAGTCCTGACTTTAGTCCTCATTAAAGACGGTACTGTCTTGCAGTTTATTTTTTTCTATTCTTCCTTTACTTGGTATCCCTATGCTAGCACAGCAGCCTGCAGAAGGATCACAAGCAAATACATGAAAGATAACATTCATTACATTAATATTATTAGTACACATTATTTATATAGGGCCATCTTATTGTGCATCGCTGTACAAAGTCCACAGTCGTGTCACTAACTGTCCCGCAAAGGAACACACAATCTTATGTCCCTACCTCAGTCATATGTCACTAACGTAGTCTAAGGTCAATTTTTGGGGGAAAGCCAATCAACCTTACTCCATGTTTTTGGGATGTGGGAGGAAACCGGAGTACCCGGAGGAAACCCATGTAGACACAGAGAGAACCTGCAAACTCCATGCAAATAATG
The DNA here is from genome assembly GCF_032062135.1 of Pyxicephalus adspersus. Classification (NCBI taxonomy): domain Eukaryota; kingdom Metazoa; phylum Chordata; class Amphibia; order Anura; family Pyxicephalidae; genus Pyxicephalus; species Pyxicephalus adspersus. The sequence goes on from NC_092863.1 coordinate 64,831,858, forward strand.
TCCTGGCTGAGAATCGAACCTGGGACCTAGCACTGCAAAGGCAAGAGTGCTAACCCCTAAACCACTGTGCTTACATGATTCCCAATTCAAATAACTACGTCTTAAAAAAAAAAAAAAAAAATTGGGATATCAAAAAAATCGAAATGCCTTTTTTGGGTTTTGGGCTTTTACCTCCAAAAAAAGCAATAAACTATAAAAGGGGTAGGGGTAAAAGGTGTTTGTGGTAGCTGGAAAATGATTTCAACATTTTCTGTAGGTTCTGTAATGTACAGATATGCATTTTACAAACAAATGAGTTCTAGAAATGTATTCATTTCTTGAATGCACATAAAAGCATAAATGATTCATGAATGAACAGGAATTTGATAGGATACCACAGTCCTGCAATGAAGAAATCCCATTTTCCACATGAAACAAACAAAAAATATTATTCAAAAGTTTCAATCGACACAAACTACTCAAAGTAGAAGGTGAATAACTAAGAAACTAATACACATACGCTTTTCTTCAAAATATGGAATTATTGTCATAAAACAGGTAAAAGAGCTAAGCTCAAATGAAAAGTTCAGCAACACATTGTTAAGTGCTATTTTGTTTTAAGTAAACATGTACTCAGTTGCAGACTTTTAAAAAGCCTTTCAAGGTTTTGTAATTGTTGCAGATATGACCATTGAAAAATATAGCCAACTTTGTTTTCCTGGGTTTTGTGTGTTTAGTATTTTTGTTAAGCATTTGTACTTCTTATAACTCCTTTATTAAAACACTTGTGAAAGAAAAGTACTTCCTAACAAAAGATGCCAAAACGTGGATTTATTAGCCAGGAAAGCTAAGCCTTATTAACTGTTGTACAGTGTCTAATGAGAGATATATCACTCAGAAGTATGACTTAGTCAAGAAATTTAGGTCCCGGTTAAAAATGCAACTAAATCAAAGAAGGTCCAAAAGTTTAAAGGCAGGATTTTTCTTTTAGTTCTTAGTGAACAAATTTACACTTTTTACTACTAAACACCAATAACTAACTTTCCATTGCATATTATTATGGTTCCATGGAATAAAGTATTTCAACCCTTTAATATGGGTCTAAGGTACTGATCAATTAAAACCACTGAAAAAAATGAAGAAAATTGTATTACCTAATTACAATAGTTTTTGTCAATAGGGATGAGCGAGAATAATAACCCCCCTAGCGGTCTGATTCTGGCCAAATTTCCATGCAAAAAGTGGTACAATTTTTTGCATTGAAATTTAATTTACATTGTAGACCTATAATTTTTAGGTATAACCCACCGACACATTTCTAATAGTTAATAAATTTAATGATAAACTTAAAAAAAAACACAAAAATCTTTTTAAAAAAATAAAATTAAAAAAATAATGGATAATGTAATATAACTGTACAGCAGCATATAATATATATATATATATATATATATATATATATATATTATATGAATATTTCTTTGTATTGGACTCAATACAGCTATTTTGTATTGAATTCAATACAAAACTATTTGAATTTCCTGCCGCTAAGTCCCAGCGGCACTGACTCATGTACCGACGTCACCGGAAAACCCCGTAGGACGTCTCTGCACTTCGCGGGCAGAAATCAGAGGAGGCAGATGTGTCCCCAGGACTTGCGGGGACCAGCAGGACGTCGGGGGACAGTGACAGAATAAGGTAAGTGGGTTTTTTTTATGCTTTTAGGTACCCCGAGTCTGACTCAGGAATACCACTAGGGGGGTTAAGCTCGATCTCACAGTGAATCGGGCCCTACCGAAAATGTAAGTGAGAATGGCCTTCTGATTCGCAGAGAGGTCGAGCTCTCGCCGAACAGAAGGATTTCCAGGGCTCCATCCCCTGCGATCCCCAGGCACTAGAGCCACAGCTGCAATCATTGAAAAGATGCCCAGCACAGGAGAAACTCCTGACATTGTAATATACGTATCACTTACAAATGATACAATTGTATCTGTAACAAAATGTATCATTTGTAAGAGATACTTATATTACAATGTCAGGAGGTTCTCCTTTGCTTGGCATCTTCTTAATGATTGCAGCTGTGGCTGCATTCATTGAGAAGAGTGTGCAA
>NC_092863.1:64833968-64871562 GCF_032062135.1 Pyxicephalus adspersus
ATTAAACCTCTAGTGCCCCGGGGATCGTAGTGGAACTGCAGAGTTCATCTGCAGTTCAGTTCCCACAGTCACGTGACTGTGGGAAGTTTGCAGTCACAGCTGTGACTGCAGGCGATCCCTGGGGCACTAGAGGTTAATTAATTTCTAGTGCCCCGGGGATTGCACACTAAGTTCATCAATGATTGCAGCTAAGTTCATCAATAATTGCACTGAAGGTTATTAAACCTCTAGTGCCCCAGGGATCGTAGTGGAACTGCAGAGTTCATCTGCAGTTCAGTTCCCACAGTCACGTGACTGTGGGAACTTTGCGGTCACAGCTGTGACTGCAGGCGATCCCCGGGGGCACTAGAGGGTAATTATTAAATGGTTTCGCGAAATCAGTTCGCCAAAATCTTGCGAAACCATTGGAAGTTCGAGGAAGTCTTCGCGAGAATGCCAGAGGCATTCTCGCTCATCCCTACTTGTCAATTGAGTGGGATATATTAAGTATCAAGTCAGATGATGTGTTGAAAGCAGGTAAGATTTGCAAGTTTAAGGATCTGGAGTGACTTTTAAAAGGGTAAAACAGTTATGGCTAGATAACTGGTCATCTCTGACTCATCATATCTCACTTCTGTAATGCAACAATCTTAGAAGCCTCACTACAATCCATATTAGAGGACCGACTCTTATGGACCTGTTTGCCACATGTTTACTGTACTCATATGGTTCTCAATTATGAGTTAAAATGTATTATTCATCCCGCAATCTCTTTGCTGGCTCTATTCTCTCTCATTCCCAGTCTGATAAATCATGGTCTCTCTGCTCCTTCACTCTTCGCTGTCTCTGTCTGTTCTCCTGCACCTTTTTTCTCTACTGCTACTTTCTGGTGACATCTAACCCAACCCTGGTCACCCTCACAGACTCTCTCTTCCCTACACTTTCAGCAAAATACTCCCTTCTCCTAAACTCATCCCTATTCACCCTACCCATAAGTTCTTACTCCCGTTCTCTGGCAGTCTTTGGAATGCCAGATGTGTTGGCAATAAATCAACCTCTATACAACTTTCTCCTTTCTAAATCTTTGAACTTCCTGGCTCTTACTGAAACTTGGCTTTCCTCCTCTGCTTCTGCTCTCTCCTATGGAGGCCTGCACTTCACACATACCTATAGACCTGGCAACAGAGCAGGGGATGGTGTGTGTCTCATTCTGTCACCTAACTGTACATAAAGAATCCTTTCCACCCGGCCCTCCCTCATATTCACCTCTTTTGAAGTCCACTCCATCCGTCTTTTCAGCCCCTTACCCCTCATTGTTGCTGTTGTCTCCATCTACTACCTTGACCCAATTCCCTCTGATCTAGTCCGTGCCCATTCCTCCACCCTGGCCCCCACCCTAACCGAACTATTCTACCTCTCTCTTTCTACTGGTATCTACCCCTCCGCTTTCAAACATGGCATTCTCCCTATCCTGAAGAATACCGTTTTATCTCTCTTCTCCCATATGTCTCCAAACTTCTTGAGCGCCTTGTCTACAAAAGACTCACCAATTACCTGAGCTCCAACCCTCTTCAGTCTGGTTTTTGAGCTGCCCATTCCACCGAAACAGTCCTTACTAAAGTGGCCAATGACCTCATAAGAACTAAGTCTAAGGCAACTTTTCCCTGCTCCTTCTCCTTGATCTTTACTCCGCTTTCGACACTGTTATCTTCTAATACAAATCATGCGCTCCATTGGTATCAGTGACACTTTGACTCTGCCCTCTCATTTTCCCCTCATTTTGTCATTTTTCCCTACGCAACATCTCCAAAATCTGCCCCTACCTGTTCCCAGAGAACACCAAACTTCTTGCACACACTCTTCTGGACTATCTCTCATCTGGACTAATGTAACATCCTCCTCTCTGGTATTCCACTAGCCTGACTCTCTCTTCTACAATCTGTTATGAACGCTGCAGCCAGACTCATCCATCCTACCCACCGTACCCCTTTGCAGCTCTCTTCACTGGCTTCCACCTTCAAATCAAATTCAAGCTCCTGTGCTTTGCCTTCAAATCCCTCCACAGGTTCTGTCCCACTTACCTTTCTGACCTAGTAAAATAATACTCCCCCAGTCTCTCTCTCCGAGTGACTTCCTCACTCATAACCTCATCACACCCATGGCTCCAAGACTTTTGTAGAGCTGCCCCAACTCTCTGGAATTGTCTTCCTCGTCCTATTCGGTATGCTCCTTTCTGCTCATTTAAAAAGAGCACTCAAAAGCCATTTTTTCAAACTTACCTACCCATATACTTCTGTCTTTTGAAACTGTCACTACTTCCACTACCACCACTCCATATCTCCCCTGCTATTGTGTGTTAATTCCCTTACCTCCTAGATTGTAAGCTTTTTGGGCCAGAAGGGTCCTCTCCTCCTGTGTCACAGTCTGTATTCATCTCTCATTTGCAACCCCTATTTATTGTACAGCGCTGTGTAATATGTTGGCACTATATAAATCCTGTTTATAAGGAATAACTATAATAATAATAATAACAACTTGTAAAAGCATCCTAAAAAACATAAGGTCTTGTGGGGTGTTGCAGGGTCATGGGCATCCCAGGCTAATTAAATTGAGTGGTTAGGAGGATATCCCATGTGGTTTGATTCTACAGAAGAACTACAGTAGCACAGATTGCCATAAAACTAAATGCTGGCCCATGAAGAAAAGGTGTCAGGATACATAGCGTTTCACAGCTTGCAGAATATCGGTCCGTATAGCTGAAAATCAATCAGAGTGACCATAATGTCCCTTGTCCACTGCCAAAAGACTACAATGCGCACTGGGAGTGTCAGAACAGAAGCATTGAGTAATGGACAACTGTAGCCTGATAAATACAGGTGTGTGCAATTTATTTCCCTGGGGAAGTTACAGCAACAAAATGCACTATTCGAAGAAGCCAGGCCAGTGGCAGCAATGTGACTAAAATGATCTCCTACTAAACTTGGTGCCATATAGCACAGGACATCAAGGTCTTGAGGAATCCTTGTGTTGATGGGTCAGAGATGTTTTTGGTGACATAAGGTGGACCCACCTAGCAGTGTGGGTGGCTTTCATGTTTTAGCTGACCAGTAAAGTACTGAACAAAATGGGTGAACTGAAAGCCAGTGTAAGTTTAATGACAACTGTGGGCTTTGCTGTAGTTCAAGTGACACATAAAAATGAAGGCCGTTTCTTTTTTCAAGAGTCAGATTATCCAGTAGTGGTCACATTTAACTGGATCTGTTCTTGTAATGTTGAAAATGTTTTGAAGCCTTCCAAGCTGCTTCTTCAGTTCTTCATTACAAGAATAAGTCCAGCTGAATGTGGTTAACCATTACAAGATATATAATGACACAGATAAATGAGAAACTTACCAGACTTTTTTTTAAGTCGATTTAACTATCATTCCTGTGTGTGGAATTTAAGTGTTTGGAAAAAAGGGAGATTGAATTTTTGAACTCAATTTCCTAGTGGCCATGTATAGGGGGAATAAGTGTATAGTTGCGGTTTTAAAAGAGAAGAATACAGACAATCTCTCGACACCTTTATATATGATGAGGTGAACAGTTCATGGATACTATTGTGCAAATTCTAATGAAACTATTCAAGACCTTATTATAAGACCTTTTTTTACCATGAATTTATATTTTGTTATTAAATTGACTATGTAATTAACATTTTGGAAAAAGAAAGGTAAAGAATCTATAATATTGCCCCCTCTCCTGTCTTTTACTAATGGGTGACATAAGCAGTTTGACAGTAGCGTGTCATTGGCAGTCTGTGTACCCTGTGTGTCCCCTTCTATATGCATGGTATACTTATAAACACTTTAAAAGTGTAAGACTAATATAAGTATGGTAGCTTCCATTGTTGACGTAAGTTTAGGATGCAGCCCCTGCCCCCCAAACCACTAGTCTTTAAGATCGCACACACGCAACTGCTTTCTCTATACTCTCATCATACCCTGATCCCCATACCCACCTCCTGCCTCCACACCTGCTTCCTTTTCCTGTGGGCTTACCACAGCAAATGCATCATACATTTTGCTAACTCATCACAGCAGTTAACCCTTTTATATAATGAAAATTGTTTTTGTTTTTTATACGTCAAAAAAAAAAAAAAGGGGGGGGGGGACCTCTCCCCTTCTCTCTTCACCTCTTGCTATACATATGTCACTTATCCCAGGAGGGTGCGGGTTGCTCAAAAGAAAGAAAATGCCATTTCCAATGCATATGCATGAGATAGGCACTTTTTATTTTAGTTTTTTCTATTTCCAGAAAGCCCTTTCTGCCCATACATGAGATTGGGCATACACAGAGAGGACTTTCCTGAAACGTAAAACAAAAAAAAGTACTGCTTTTATGTATGCACAGTGAGATCTGCACTTTTTCTTTTACAGTTACAAGAAGGTTCATCACTTGATCTTGCACCTGCACAGTGTGAGATCAGGTGATGTCACCAGAAGAAGGAAGAAAACGCAAGAAACCGCAGTGCCCGGTGTCCAGTCCACGCTGTGAAGAAGGAAGACGGGACGGTGCAGGATTAGGATCGCAAAGGGGCTGACTACTTTCCACCTGAAAAAGGAAATGTCTTTTTATATATAAATATTACAGTTTAGCACTAAACACCCACAGTGCCTATATAGGCCTACAACAACACCCCAGCTTCTGCAGTAGAGCCATGTTCTGTGAAAGATTTTAAATGGCACATAATAAAAAAGGACATCTAACGTCTATGTAAGGCCCCATACAAATCTATGAAAGCAGGGTGTGCAGGCACAGACAGAGCTTGATAGGATTTCTGCCAGCATTGCAAATATTGCACAGAATTTTGCTCTGTTGCACAGCTAAGTAAAAAGATGAGGTGGGGGTGTTAGCGCAGGTTACCTTAGGAGGGTTGAGGGCTTCACAAGGGAGTTAAAAGCAAAGTTAAAGCCTGCTTTCTTTTTTTTCTAGAACAACTGGATCACAACTATATTAAAGGAAGACAACATTATATGGATTGACTCATTCCCCACTAAAGCATGTCAATTCAAGGGCAACACACCAATTTCAGGGCAGTTAAACTGCAACTTTTTAGGTTCACTGCAAGCGACATCACTACCTGGCAGCTAATGTCTTAATAAGGCCGGAGAAAAATAAATAACTAGGGAGTTACAAATGCAGCTTCCATATCTTGCTTTATCCCACACTAGATCACAGGCTAGATTTGCAACCTTCTAAAAGGACATTAGCCAACAGGTGATGACAATACTGATTTTAATGTATGTTTGGACAGAGAGAAATTACTGCATGATACAAATGGTTCTGAGCAGACTCAGAATGTATGGAGTACAAATGACTGCTTATAGAAAACAGCTCCTCAGCTAAAAAAGAGAGATGGTATAAGTCAGTATTTGTCAGCAGACACATAACCTGTAGCAATTCCACACAGATAAAAACATACAAATGATACAGTAAAATGTTGAAGATACAGGTAGGGTTTATCATATTTGTGGATTTCTCTAAACACTGAATACTTTGTTGGCTTGAAATGGTCAGGTTTATGGCTTTGTCATACCATTTCTCTAATGCCAATTGTGTCCAATATTTCCATAATTCAGCGGACAGACTGTCATTATAAATCAGTGTTCTCCCCAGGCACCTAGGATTGGTAACAGGCGGTAAGTGCTAGGCACCTAGGATTGGTAACAGGCCATAAATGCTAGGCACCTAGGATTGGTAACAGGCGGTAAGTGCTGGGCACCTAGGATTGGTAACAGGCAGCTAGAAGTTTTTTAAGCAGCAGTGGTTCCTGGCATGAGGAATGGACAAATGTAACCTTACTGCCGGTGTGAATTTAGCCTAACTTCAGATGTGCTCCTGTGTCTATATTTAGTTAAAGTGAACTTTTGTGAAAACATTTTTTTTTTCATTTGATTCTTTTAAAAAACTAGCCCAGCAGGCCCATGCTGGCTCAGCTTCCACCTTTTCTCTGATGCTCACTTGTACATCCAGTGCTGCCTTGCACTGCGCATGCATTAGATTGAACACTTTTTACATTATAAGAAATCCTCTGAAGATGCATGTACACAAGGAGCAGTGCAGAACCTCTTGGGATATGTGACACAAATATCCCAGGAGGCTGCGGATTTCCCCTTCGGTCTTTACCAAAATAGAAGTAAAGACTGAAGGGAGAGGTCCTCTCTGCAAAAGAAAAAAAAAACAAACAAAAAAAAATGCACATTTTTCCATTACATAACAGAGAAAGTTACTCTTTAATACAATGTTAAAAATGTGGTGATGCTTTAATAGCATCATGCATGGGATATCAGATGGGGACAAGACAGACAGTGACCCCCTCTCATCACTGCCCATATTATATATAAAAACTGTCTGTGAAGTTTATCCGCAGTGTGTAATATCATCAGCAGCGCAGTGTGATCGCTATGTGAGTGTAAAAGCTGCTTGTCATATTCTGCAGCCTAACAACTCACTGTTTTCAAACCTTCATATCTACTAAACAGTTGGTTGTATTAACTTTAAATTTTTAAGGTACACGTGGCGGTATAGGAAACTGAAATTGTAGGTGCAAGTGGGGGACACTTGTGGCTAAACCCTTCTAAAATGTAATTAGTATGGCGTTATGAGAACATAAATCTCTACCTAGCAAAGTTTGCTGCCTGCTCTGTTACACATATCTGTCTGCATCTTACCTCAAACCCCAATTTCTCCAGAATTAGGAGGTGCAGGGAAACAAAAATATAGGTGGAAGTGGGAGACATGTGTGGCTATCACCTTTCATCACCATGGCATCTTTACAATATTTAAAAAAACTGTCCATCAAAATGCACTTCCTTGTTACACATGACTGTAACCTTACAGTACCTCAACCTCAATAAAATTTAGTGGGCAGAGTTCATTTTCTAATGATGCCATAGTGATGAAGTTTTAGGGGATGTTAGTCACAGATATGCCCCACTTGTACCTATATTTTTGGTTTCTTACACCTCCCCATTCCCCGATTGAAGTTCAGTGTTAGTTAAGTGGACAGGAATGTGTAACAGGGCAGAGGATCCCATTTTAATGGACAGAGTGTTTTATGTTCTAATGATGCTGTAGTAATGAGATTGTAAGGAGAGAATGTGCCCGACATTTGCACCTATATTTATAGGTATTATAGGTATAGGTATTTTTATATATATATATATATATATATATATATACAGTTTTGTACCCCGACCCTAACAGAAATTGGGCTTCAAAGAGAAGCAGACAGTAGTTTTATAGGTAAAGATTTGTGACAGGTAGGTATATATTTAGGGGCCCCACCCCAATGCTTCGTGGTATGTTAGTGGCTCCAGGGTCCCCAATTTGCATTTTCAATTTAGGACTCCTAGTTGCACTTTCCTCAGAAACAGCAAACCTATTGTTCAATTTTCATAACTTTTTACATTTGCGATCCCCATATCTTGAAATTCTTTAAAGCTGGGGGGCTGCAATTGTAATAACTAATATCTATGAGAGTCCCCTGTACAGCCTGAAAATTACAAGTCATTGTGACATACCGTATTTTTCGGACCATAAGACGCACTTTTTTTCCCCCAGAAGTGGGGGAAAAAAGTCCCTGCGTCTTATGGTCCAAATATAGCCTACACATATGCTGTTAAAAAAAAAAGTTTCTTACCGTGTTTCTCTCCTGTGCGTGTCTCCTTGATGCTGGCTGTGCAGCACGTGTCTGCTCCTGGCTGCAGTGCAGAGTGATCAGAAGGGGACAGTCAATGGCATAGAGTGATCAGATAGGGACAATCATTGCATATAGTGATCAGAAGGGGACAATCAATGGCAGTAATTTTGTCTTTTGCTGACTTTATTTGTTAATAATGGTTCTAAATGCTGCTGTTTACTTTACAGGGTTGATTACATGTGTTTATGACTGTGATGTTAGTTTTTAATGCACATAAAATATTTTAGGACATTTGTTTCAGAATCTTTTTTTTTCTTCATTTCCCTTCTCTAAAAACTGGTGCGTCTTATGGTCCGAAAAATACGGTACATATTAGGAGATATGGAGGTTTGTACACAGAGAGCTAAGAGAATGCAGAATGACATGCAGACTTTATACACAGCTCTTTTTTAAATAGAAATCCGAGCTCGTGCTATGAGATGGGGGCGGGGCTGCCTGTGTCTCCTTTACATGAAGGCTGAACTGTGTGTGCTCACCTCTCATCCCAGCAGCAATCCTCTTGACGGATGACACAGAGCACAGAGCAGCCTCACTGAGATCCGTGCACAGGATGAGAGCTGCGAGGAGAGCTGGGCGGGATATTCGAAGCAGCCGGGCGGAGCAACCGGCTAAAACCCTCTGGGGAGAACTATGTAAATTAAGCTGTAGGTGTATGACACGGAAAGACATTTCCCTTTATCACACTTACTTTCATAAATAAAGCTTTGAAGTCTGGGATTCTCAGCATGTGTACTATCCGCTGCTGTGATTACAGTCATTACATGATTCACAGAGAATAATTTCCAGAAAGATATAGAACATTTTAATTCTGTCATTGTCCCTGACTCCTACATTTCAATAAAATGAATTCCAGTTATCACTTACAAGTCATCAGATATGATACTAAGTTCTTACCTCTGATTTCTCCAGTTTGGTCTGTGCATCAATTTGAGTAACAATTTCATTCATGTTGGTCTCTAGAACCATCCCCCCCATCACCATTTCTGCAAGGATGTTGTGAACCTAAAAAACAGTAAAACACAATTATATGTACAAAACAATATGCACATAACAATGACCTTGTCTATCTAGAATAGATATTTCTGCTTTAAGTAAAGCCTAGCTGGTTGAATCTCTCGAGAGCTTTTTTTTTTGTAAAGGCTTTTTCTCTAGATCCCCGATTCAAGTCCGCGACCCTAATTAAAAATGAAGGGTGCCACAATGTCCAATGATTCTTTAGACAGTAAACTACAACTAAATTCATAAAAATATAATATGAACCAGAGATCAACTGCACGACACCATTGTATTGTTATACAAACTGCTTAAACCAAAAAAATGAGAATTTGCATACTGTTTCTTAGCAAAAGATAATCTTAAATAATCAGCTGTAAGATCAAATGTACTTTATCCTAACCTGTATCGACAATATTAGAAGACTTAAGGGAAAGTATAGATGGGTCTGCATCCATTAAAACATTGTTTTTATTGTCACCCAACAGTATAGTGATGATGTTGATATACGATGTGTGAACACCAGGCTGGCAGTTTCTGCATGCCAAAGGGCTTCCATGGTTGTCTTGGCTGTGTCTGGAATAAATGAGTCTGCTACTACTACGTGCCATACTACTATATCATAACCCAGATACAGTTTTATTCCACACTAATTCCAATGTAAAATTACACAAAGGCAATGATTTCTACTTATCCCATGATTGCAATGTCTTACCTACCCAACTTTAAGGCATTATTTTTCTAAAGCAAATCCCTATAGTAACGAACATGTGGAAAAATAGGTATTTGAATAAAAAAGTCATCTGTCTTGCAGAATTGAGAAATATGTGTTACCTGCCTGCTGTGCAGTGTAGCAGATGTGTAAAAATCATGCACAGAAGATACAGAATTATTACCCTTAGCAAAATGATAAATGTCTGAATAGATTTCTGGTCCAAATCCAAATCTAGCTACACCTCAAAGAAGTATATAATATGTATTAAATTAGATATTTGCCTTGTGATCTTCAAAAGAGAACTTTAGATTAATGGAACATGGAACATAATTAAAATGTGGTAAAATACTTAAAATAGTCATTTAACAATGTTATCTAGGTTTCCATTCACTAGAAAAGAACTTCAGCAGCAAACCAGCCACTGACTGCTGAAAACCATGCCCATGAATGCTTACGCTAATGACGTTTTCTTTATTTTCTCTTAAAGACTAACTGAACCTTTGTTTTTGTTTTTTTAATGACAATTTCTTAAGCCCATCAGACGTATTTAATCAACAATATAAATGCTATACCTTCTTTCTACACAAACAACATTTGACCAGGGTCAGCCCAACATGGGTCTATTAAAATTACCTAAATTGCCAATGACCATCCATGTCCCGGGGTGGGGTTGGGAAGGTAGTACACAGGAAGTGCCATCAAAAAACCAGCATTTCATCACCTAGGGGAAACTGTCACCCACCTGTAGGCTGACCGGTGGACAAGTGGCTTGGTAACATTTACTCTTACCATTTTACCTCTGTAACATTGATAGGAAATGCAATACACTTGTTCCTGGCATTACACTCTCAGCTGAAACATAAGCTACGTACACACGTCTAATGGTTCTCGCCCGAGAATCTGGCATGTGTACAGGGCCCGTCGTCCATCATCCAATCGACTGTCCTGGCGGATCCATGGACGATAAACGATCTTAATGCAAGGGGAGGGGGAGAGTACGCAGTGGGGTGCCGGCTCTGTCGTTCTCCCCCTCCCCTCTCCATGGAGAACGGTGCTGTATGTACAGCACTCATTCATGCATCATGCAGTGCTTAGTCGTTGGAAAGGATCGTGAAAGATCCTTTCCAACGACAATAATTGCATGTGTGTATGCAGCTTTAGTATGAAAGCAAAACTTTGGTAATGTTCAAGTCTTAACCAATCAGAACCCCTTCCATCTGTTTGTCTCATCCACCATTTAGGCAAATGATTTTTAGATAAAATTGTTTAGGTGAATGTATAGACTTGAATATGTCCTGAATACTTGTCAGTTAATATTGAATTATGCAGCAACCATTTATTTGATTCTGGCAACAGGGTTAAAAAGACCATGTGGTCAGAAAATGTATCTCAACAAACTCTTCCAATACAAATATATGTGCACATAACAAACTTATGTATGGTTTTGACCTGTAAAAGCCTTTGTGTAGACATCAAAAAAGAATACTACTGTGCTCCACTATCTTGAGGGTAATGTTGGCAGCCCCACAGACGCAGCTGTTAACTCAAGTCCTACTCTGTAGCAGCCATTCTCGACCATAGTTGCTCTAGAGGTTGCCAAGGCTAATTTTAGATTTGTGGTTGACTACAATGGTCTGCCACAGGCTCAACCATTCTCCACTTTGTAAAGGCAGTTGAGGTTGCAGTGAATTGTGGCCATGGTTGCTGACAGCAACATGGTGCTTCTGGGAGCCCTTGAGCAGCCAGCGGATCTCTCTGACTTGAATACCAAATTCAACTAAAATATCCATAAACACTTGGAAAACACTTAACTGCAGCAAACCTCAAACACAGTAACCGAGTGTATTTGAGGTTGCGGTTGATAAAACAAATGTAGAGTTAAACTGCACGGTATTGAAGAGGGGCAGAACTTTGCATACAAAAATCTGTAAGGGGGCTAATGGTTTCTTCAACCGCAGTTTATTAATCCCTGATTTGATGATGTCTGCTTAGTTCTAGGGCCAACGCCACTTGGCAGAGTCAGCTGCATGACTCCATTGATGTTTTTAGTTGTCTGTCAAGGTGGTATTCTAGCCACAGCTGTGGGGGGCACTCTTTCCACTGGCTACCAATTTAAGAACCTTCCCCCCCCCCCACTAACCCCCAATAAATTGGTTTTAGAGGTATTTCTTACTACTAGGACCCAATAGATTGAGAAAAGTTGCTCTGCAGGAGTTCTCCCTTGCTTCTTTAGAAGTGACATAACTGGTTATGTAGGTAGGCGAGGGGCAGAAATACTGGGTCAGCACAGACAGTAATTATGTACACCTAGAAAAGTAAAGGGCCATGACATGCGAACCTATGAAAATGATCCTTCTAAAAGAATCAACTTTTTTTTAGTAAGTTCAAAGGAATCTTACAAGTGAAAAAAATTTTAATTATGAAAAGGAAAAACACTGCAACTAAGCATTTAAAAATACTTGGATTTTCCATGCATTTTACCAGAAACATTTAAAGTTAGAGACTGATCCTCTACAACTATAACACTGAACAACATTTAGTAAGTGTGCTGGGCTGACAATATTACCTTATAAAGCAAAGCTACAGTTATTCTTTAATGGCATTTTTTATTTTTACTCTTTAATGATATTTTTTTATAACATCATTAGGTTAAACATAAAATTCACCTTCTATAGGTGATGAAAGCCTATGAACAGTTCTTATTCTGCTTTATATCATTACCTCAAATTTAAAAGGAACTATCAATGCTTTTGCACGTTCTAATGCTTTAAACACGTTATATTAATAATACATATTTTAAAGCTAGCTTACACCCAATTTAATTTTTTAAAATCATCTATAAAAAGTCCTGTTTCTGTGGCACTGTACAAGAGTACTCTACAGTTCTAAAAATATGTTTCCTTTCACATGTGGAGTATAAACAGAGGTCTAGAAAGAAAACATAGATCAAGGCATAATTGATGTGTCTGAGATATTTCACATTCACAGCTGTACTTCAAGGTACAGGAATCAGTCAGCAAAAGAGATCTTCATATGCAGCTTACACAAACTTTCCTATAAAGTGTCATTGTGAGCCATTTCTATTTCCAGGAAATTTTACTGAATATACATCATGCAAACTCCCCTTCTGGACTTCATCAACATCGATTGTACCTGAAATAGAAAAAACCCCTGGAGAGGGTTTATAAAACAGGACTGCTGTCTACAGCAAAGCAATCAGATATGTCTGCTAGCCTCTAATCTGCCATGTGAAAACAGCACAAACTTTCACTAATACAAAGAAGTATCCGATTTTAGTTTCATGAACCCAGAACACCTTTTGATCTACTTTTGTACAAAAAAAAACTAAAGTTCAGCAATCAGTTGCTTTAGGTCAAGGGTCCCCAAACTTTTTATGCTTGAGGGACCAATTTACTGTTCTTTACACTTTTTATGTATTTTTTTTTTTTTTTGGGGGGGGGGGGGGAGATTATGCAAAATTAGAACTACTTTTGCTGATTGAATTTAGGTAACCTTTGCCTTTTATAAAAAACAAAAAAAATGTGCTATGGTACCTTTGGTCACATCTTGTGACTTAATAGTTCCTTTACAATCCAGTGTGCACCCCAAAAGCACTCCTTTGCCCCCATTCCCTCTTTCAACACCCTGCAGAGCCCACTCTATGCAAACTGCTATAAACCACAGTGCACCCCATGTCCATTCAAATATTCTTTCTGTATCAGTCACATGCTTACTAGGGGTTTTTTTGGTGAGCTAGATTGGGAGTCAATGTAAACATATAAAATGTGACAGTATTTTTACATCACTGGCCTGTAACCTCTAACTGAAAATACTGACCATGTGGAAGGGGGGGACAGACAGCAGTGGCAACATTACATCGCTGCCATACTGGATTTGGCCCATGGATTGTAGTTTGAGGCCCATGCTATAGGCTAAAGAAATCTTGAAATGGAAAGTGTAATAACCAATTTACCAGTGTGATTCGTTTACAGACTGTAGTCATTGAATCTGTTGGTAACCTCTATTGTAAAAATAATTAAAATGTGTGTATTTTTTGTTTTTGGTTTAAAAAGAGAAGGAAAAAATTAAAACCCTTAATTTGTATTTTTGTATGTGTCACTGCCTATGGTGTTGGCTGTCAAAATGCATTTTTAACACCAAATGTTAGTGTTCCAATTTTGCATTATAAATTATTATTAAACATATTCCAAAGGAGATAAAAGCATACGGAAATACAGAAAATTTCAATACTGACTTCATAGTACACAGTGGTCAATCCTTATGTGAATCCTTTTAGATTTCAAACCACAGAGTACCATCTATTTGTGAAACATTTCTTATGGATAGCCAGACACATTGGTGCCAAATTCTAAATAGTGTAAAAAAAAAAATCTGTTTTACTCAAGACTGATATTACAATCCACAGTGCAATAACCTGCACGTTTCTGCAAATTGAGACAGCACAGTGTTTACATCTGTGCATTGTGATGCCCTTCAGCACAGGTATGTTCTTGTTCTGCAATGCACATATGACCAATGTGGTGACCAAAATGGTGAATGACGATTAAACTGTGCAGAACACATTAAAGAACAACCTCAGTAGAATGAAAAAAAAAATCTTAATTCTTTGCTTCAAAAGTGAAGACAACATAATTCAGACATTTAAACTTTTTTTTCTTTATTTTGCAGCATTCAAATAAATACTCCCTACAATGAGCCATCTTTACCATTCTCCCCACTAACTGAAGGGTATGTAAACAATTATTTTTTTTTCCTAAGAAAAACAAATTAAAGATTCAAGAGCTAAATGATGAAAGGAAAAGCTATTCAACTCATTCCTGCACACCCTTGTTAAATATAGCCATCTGACATCTGTTTTTTCACATTCATCCTAGCTCCACCAATGACTGATAGAAAGGTTTCATGAACTCTTTCACATCTGTGTCACAAAGAGAAGGATATGCATTTTTATGCAGTAAATGAGTTTATGAGTAAAATTTTTATTCTCTCCTGAAAGGGGCATTATGTGTGTAGCGTTCTCAGGGTATACTAATTTTCTTATCACTTTTCCTTTTCCTGTAATGTTAAAGTGTTGAAAAAATTATAAGTATGTTATCACAGCCCACAGCCCTTGTAGGAGTGGGGAGGCGCAGTGACGAATATTTTTTGTTAAGGGGTCATTTAAAATGTCCATCCATTTAAAATTGTCCATCTCACGCATGCACAGCGAGATCGGCAAGTTTTTTCCCAATCTATGTCACCTGATCTCAAGCCTGCACAGTCCTAGATCAGGTGACGTAGGAAGAAGAAAGCGGAAGAAGTCAGATTGATATGCAGAATTGAAGGCAAGTGTGATTTTTTGGTTTTGGGTTAGTTTTAGGTTTACTTCCACTTTAATCAATTTATTATAAGTGCATGTGTGGACTTACTGTTTTCTCTTTGTTCCCCTGCAAAGTCACAAAAATACCTGAAACACTGCTGATTCATGAGCGTTAAGTTTGTTATTCAGCAACTGCCAACACCTAGTCCTGATGCCAATGTTGATACCCTTGCACGGTGAGTTGGCTCAGTAAATGAAGTTTTTTTAACTTAATGAAAACTTGTACATCACATAAGAACTGGATTTGGTACTTTTAATAGTACTTTAGATATAATACATTACACAACAGTTTACAATCAGTTACAATACCTTGTCTACGTGGAAAATTAAATCCAGTTCACAGACGTTCTCAAAACATTTGTCCAAGGTTTCCACAAATACCTGGAAAACAAAAATGAAAATAATCCTCCGAGTTCTCAGATTACCACTCCATTACTACTTTTACAGCTACTTAAATCAACATATTTAAGAGAATGTGAATATAAAGTACATACGTACAAGCAAGAATGGATAGATCTTATACTTTGGCAAAGTTCTGTTTTAAGAAGTTTAAAACAGGATTAAAAAGATTTATAGCCTTTTTAAAATGCATTTAGAAAAATACATTAGTGTGAGCAGCTTAAAGATAGATTCCACTTATAACCCTCCAAATGACCTCACCCAAAACCAAACTCCAATAATCGCAGTTGAAAAATATTAGTTTTTGCTTGTCCCATACCCAGTCTGCAAACATAATATACACGGCAAACTACCAATGCCTTTGTCTGCCCCTCGGTGCATGCTTCATCAGCTGGACTATTAGATGTGAGGTCAGTGGACGTATATGGGACTTACATGATGTATGGAGACTTCCCTATACTTGGAGCACCATAAGGGGACCTAACCCTTGGGTTAGGACTTGGGCTGCTGTCTCACTGATCATAAAGGATAGTCACATATTTCATGAGCAGCAGAGCACTTCATGGGCCAATAAAAAACGTACATATGTGTACCATCATATTAATCACCCTGTGCAGTAATAAAGTTAACTCAAACAGAAAGTCAATATTACATAAGGAATGGTAAGTGTTTCCATGGTCAACACTTGTTCCTAAAGGAAGTTGATCCATACTGGTAAAGGGTTAATTATTTGTTCATTATTCACTACACAACTGCATTATTACAAAAGTTATTTTTTTTTAAATCTCCATGGGGACAATAATAAGGAAGCAATTTTACAAAGAAAGGCTCTGCCCAACAATCTTATAACATATCCAACAATGTTTCTTTCGAATAACTTTACAATTACATAACTAAAACAATAGGATTACTTCACCCTCAGTCCAGTACAGATTTCTGGGTATGCAAACTCTCCATGAACCCAATGATATTATTCACAGGGGAATACCAAAGGAATTTAAATTTCTTAATATATATAATATATTCTTAAAATATCATTCTTACAATTTATGTTTACATATAAGATGTCAAGTCAAGCCTGCACAACATATCAGTGATCCAATGTAACGATGGGAGTATATTAACCACACTGATACTGCATACTGGTCAAAAGCACACAAGAAGAAACTCCCACCCAACTCCAGGGAGATGGAGGATAATGAGGCTGGAACAATCTCTAATATAGAAGATAAAGTCAGATTAGATTTTTTTTGTTTTAGAACATCAATTAGGATATCAGAAACAGAAATTCTGTTATTCTGTTAACACATTGGGGATTTTATCACTGCTAATGTTAGGCAAACAAAAAAACACACACACACTACATGATCAATGTAATATTTTGAAAGCACAAAAGTTCTATCATATGCTTGCAATTACATTAATCCCAACAGAAACACATGATCCAAATCTGACCAAGAGCAGATGTGACATGGATCAAAATGTAACCAATAAACTTGAAGTGATGAATAGCAGCAGTTTATCATGTGAAGTACACAATATGATGTAATCATGGAATTTATTATGTAATGACAAGAAAACACAGATAGGAGAAATCAGATATGCTAATACAGATATAATTTTGCAAAGCATAATCAGCATTTTAAAGAACATGTGTAGTAAAACAAGCACATATGACACACGGTAAGAGCACACACCAATGTAATCATGCAGCTACCATTTGGCTCGGTACTACCAATACACAGTGACAGTAGTGTGCAATGTATCTGCATTGTCCTGTGTTATAAAGAAAAAAGGTGCTCTACCAGTTAATTCAAAATGTCCGAGTTGCCTCGAAAGCCTTCTTTGTGTAAACATCAAGTAAGCCTGCTAGGTGCCACTAATTTGGATGTGATGTCAGATAATTGGTATATGGATGTGCAACTTCAAAAACTTTAGATGAAGAAAAAGCCTTCAAATATAATCATGCCTTGGTGGGCTTTTTTTTTTTTTCAATGCCACAAAAGGCTTAATTACTCATACTGCATCCATGCGCTTATGTTTCATGGTATTGAGGAAATTAGTTGACATTAATGTTTAGGTGAAGTTTATCATCATCTTCATCAGAGGCTTATTGAATTTAGGAGGCATACTTTTACACCACTGGGTCTAAACAATATTACTACTTTACATTGTTTCTCCATAGGAAACAATTATGAGTTTATTCTTGAAATAATATATTTAATGTGCACCCCAAGTAATTTTATTTTGCTAATTTATGTGTTTTATATCAAGGTATGTTTTGTTTTGTTTTTTTGTATGTGAACCCGTTTCTTGTTTTAAATATGCCTATATGAGATGACGTGACAACATTTAGGTATGATTAGGGCTAGGGCTGCATTCACGTCTGCTTTATCCTGTTGTAATGCCCAGGTAATAACAAATGCCTGTTGTAATGAAGGTCCAGTGAATACTAAACTGTGCCAGCAGCTTAACTTTTCTTAACTTGTATGCTTACACAAAAAAAAAATACCCAAGCAAAGAAGTGGAATATTCTTGAATGGCCAAGTCAGTCATCTGATCTGAACCCGGTTGAGCATGCATTTCACTTCTTGAAGACTAAACTTCAGACAGAAAGGCCCACAAACACACAGCAACTGAAAGCTGCTGCAGTAAAGGCCTGGCAGAGCATTAAAAAGGAGGAAACCCAGCATCTGGTGATGTCCATGAGTTCAAGACTACAGGCTGTCATTGCCAGCAAAGGGTTTTCAACTAAGTATTAGAAATGAACATTTTATTTTCAGCTTTTTAATTTGTCCAATTACTTTTGAGCCCCTGAAATGAAGTGATTACATAAAAATGTGAGGAACTAAAGCCTTTTTTAACACAATCTTGTTCAACCCACTGAAATAAAGCTGACAGTCTGCAGTTTAACTGCATCTGAGTTGTTTCATTTAAAATTAATTGTGGTAATGTACAGAACCCTAATTTGAAAAAAAGTCTCTTTCCAAATATTTATGGACCTAACTATATTTCTAACAACCTGCAAAAGTTGGAAAACAATGAATATTGAAGAACTAAAGAATGCATTTCTCATCCTTATCAAAATGCTTCAACCACAGTTTCCCCTCTACCAGAGATACAGATTTTTCTGACAAATAGCCCCACAGAGGGCAGAAAATTGCCATTCAGTCTTACAGTGGTTAGAGGAAAAATGTGAAGGATTTAATCAAACTGACAGTGAGCATTAACTGAAAGTGTTTTTGTAACATTAAAAGCATTTCAGGAAAGGAAAATAACTTTATTTTTCAAAAGGCAAGACAAAAAAACTCAAACACTTCCAGAGTTGTTTTGGACAGAGCCAAACTAGAAGACATTTTTACAGGAAAAGAAGAGATTTCCAGATAACTTCAGCTCCCGATATCTCTGGATCAGTCGATCATTTTAAACAAGTGGATTTTACTGGATGTGGCAACTGCCTATGCACTTTTTATCTCATGATTAGGTTTATGACAAGTTTATTTTGGGCAGTGTTCTCCTCAGTGGCTGGCAGACTGTCGTTTCTCCAGGTCTCTACATTATTATACCCTGTAGCCTCTAATCCTGTAAGGTCTCTACATAATGCGTTTATGGTGTGAGGTATGGAACAATCTTGTATGAGCAGAGTATAGCTCAGCTGTTATACACATATATCACCCAGATTTTTTTTCTGTTTATTTAGTTTACAATATGGTCTACAAACTCCATTACTTATCTGCAAGGTGCCTTTGCAGTGTAAGAACAGACATTGTGAAGTTACACTTTATTTCAACATGCTAGAAGCAAATTGATGGTATATTGTGCAATGTGCATTCAGAAATCAGTGCTTTTATTATTGTCTTGTATTTATATAGCACTGACATATTACACAGAGCTTTACAAAGTCCATTGTCACCAACTGTCCTTCAAATGGGGCTCACAATCTAATGTCCCTACCATAGTCATATGTCAATACAACGATCTAATACCACTTTTGAGTGAAGCCAGTAAATCTAATGGCATGCTTTGGGATTTAGGAAGACGCAGGAGTGCCTTTCACCAGTGAAGCTGGGTGATCCAGCAAACCTGGAATGGATTTCTTAAGTCATTTGCTATTTGTTAGTAAATGTTTCCAATCCTGGACCAAATTCATCCCAGCTCTACTGATGAAAGTGTATCCTCTCTAGCCTTGCAGAGCTTTAATAAATCAGACCCACAAACGCCATGGAGACAGTGTCCTGGATGTGATGGAGTGTGGACTTCAGTGCTAGCAAATGAGACCCCACAATCACAGCGTACAAGCTGCCTAGTATAGATGGGTAAATTATTCCTTTTAGGTTGAACTAGTATTTGTACTTTCAAAGTGTAAGAAGATAAAACAGAAGAAATTCTGCCACAACTAAATGATTTTTTATATTGCAAGAAATTCAGGGTGATAACTGAAGAATTTTAGTTCAGTAGCCACCTTCAGCTGCGATTCTCTGCATTTCTTTACTAAACAAGTGTGCAGAAAAGAAAGTCACAACTATCGGTCTGTATATTTGCTATGTTTCTACATAGATGATCAGCAGGACAGAGGTCTGCAATGGATGTTTCTATATCCTATCCACACAGATTTCCACTAATGAACAAAACTTGTAAGTCATAATTCATCAATACTGTACAGTATATTCTCTTCTAAATCACTATTTCCTATTAAAACAGCCCCTATACCAGGACAGCATACAAGTATTACCTTAAAATAGTCAATTTAGACTGTCAGAGGGGCACACATAGAAGCGTCAGATCTATTCAGGTTTGTCTGGCATATTGCAGACCTGACCTCAAAGCTGAAATTTTAATGGTCCATTTAAAATATCTGTGATGAATACAAGCCAAAATAAAAAAATAAAAAAGAATGGCAGGCAAGAAGAAAAAAAAAACATTCAAAGTCACATATGTCAAGCGTCCAACCCTTGCTCAACAGAATAGCTTTTGATTATGGACAGGTCTTTTGTCTAGGTTCTACAGCTTATAAAAAGCATGCCTTTTCCTTTCAATATTTTATCCCTTCACACAATTTGAAAAAAAAGTACAATTTAATGAACCGTTTTAAAGTTTACTAAGATACCAAAGCAAGACAGATACGCTGGTTCTTTTATAAAGTTTAAAGAAAAATACAGAGTTTCTTTCCTGACAATTCCAAGGGCAACTGAACCTAGGAATTACTAAAAGTGGTTAAAACCCCATCAGCAACAAAGGACACATTCCCAGCAATTTAGATGGATGGCAAAAGCTTTAAGCATTATGTCACAAACATTTTTGTTATTATTTTTCTTACACTACCTGGGATAAAGGCTGGGCTGGGACACAGAAGGTTACATATCCTGGTCAAAGGATTTGATCTGACCATAGACAATGCTACCTGCAATGTGGGCAGTACGGAGCAGTTAGCAAGTATCTAAAATGTATGTTTGTATGCTAGACCATAAAAAGTATTAAGCAACTTTTCTATATAAATGAGCAACGATCATGTGCCCACAAACCTTTGGTCATATGGTGCATCTGGGATAAAAAGCAAAAAGGCTACAATGTTCCTCATTTAGAAAAACATGACAAAAGTGTAACTAATGTGTGGTTATGACAATTAGAGCAGCTCCATTAGTATTAGACATAGAGTAATGGTAATTTTATAAGACTAAAACAATATTTAATTAAAGACCGGATGTTCCATAATGAATGGTTTTGGATCTGCATATTTTTTATATTCTCAGAAGTTCCCTTCCTCTACAGTGTTTGCTGCTCCCACTAGCTGAACTACTAGTAAACTCAGTAATAATAATTAATTTCTGGAGGACTTTGTCCCCATCTAGTGTTCATTATATAGAACACAGCACACGCTATTAGTGCTAAAATATAATTCTATTTTTATAATAATATACTTTAAAAAAAAAACTAAACCTCAATTTAATCACAATGCAATACTAATCTTATTTTCATGTATAAATTATTGAATAAAATAACCTGTGCATGATATAAGATGTCTATAATTTACTCTTAAAATTAAAGAACATAGTACTATTATGAAACAAAATAGTAAGGGAAAGATACCTCTGTTTGCACATGACTTTCAGAAATTTGTAATACATACATTGGTACAACTTTTGCTAAACTGCAAAACTCTTAATGCTGACTCCTAAACTCAATGTCAGCTACAAAGAATTTAGATTGAAGAATCACTGACAGAATTTGTCTCTTGATTGGAGATACTAACCTATGGTAACTATAGCTATGTAAAAAAAAAAACAATTCTACCATATTCTTAAGAAAGAATATCAACATTTTATATATATATATATATATATATATATATATATATATATATATACACACACACACACACACACACACACATATTTAATGTATATACGTGTGTGTACACACACCAAGACTGGTTAAGTACCACATAAGATATCAAGCTTTCCTTTCACACCTGCGATAGCAAACCACACAGTAAACAATTCCTGAAAGAATAGAAAACTGCTCCACAACTTAACTCAGTCCTCCTTACTAATCCCAGGTACTATACTTAATTAGCATGATGAAATAAAATGTGCATATTGTGTGTCCTGACACCTAATACACATATGTTGGTTACAGTTTAGTGACTCGCTAAGAAGTAATACATGGAGATGACCGCCTTTAAGTTCTGTCCTTTGAGTTGTTCCATACTAACAAATCAATCTCAGAAGCCAGGCAACTAACAAAGTTAAAATATGCACTAAAACCACAAGTTTTCACAAAAGTGAACATTTTAAGAAATATAGCAGCCGCTACAGCAGACTTAAAAAAAAGATGCAAACTCCAGGATTTTTTATCCCACTGCAGACTTGAATATCATATGAGTAAGTGAACAGGGAAGACAGAGAGGGAAAGCAGGATTTTTTTGAAGGCACAAAGAGAATGATGCATAAAATCAATTACGATTTTTATTAGTATACAAAAATCTATAAAATAGTTTATAAAGATAGAACAACGTTATAGGGTGGCAAAAGGTGTCATTCAACCACACTGTATTACTGACTGTAAAGTCACAAACTTGCGCATAGATAATGAGTCAAAAAGCAGGGTCTCAACCCGACGCGTTTTGCCCAGTTGGGCTTCCTCAGGGGTTAATGGAGACCCTAAAATTTAGTACAGTGTTGGAATTATGCCAATTCGATATTTGATATAAGATTAGTCCAATTCTAGGACGAAAAAGGCTTTGGCACTTAACCAATTGATTGGAAAATGTTTCTGTATTAACATATGTACAGTCAGCTACATTTAATGCAAAGGTGTTTTTTTACCACACGAGTAAGCCTAAATAAGCTTGCAAGACCAGGACTCTTCAGTTAGGCTGGGTTTACATGGACGATTTTAAAAACACATATAAATGTTCCTACCACGTTTATATATATATATATATATATATATATATATATATATATATATATGTTTTAATGCCCTTTCACAGGAGTTTAAAAGCTTGACTTTAAAACGCTAAAAAACTTTTACAAACGCCTATGAGGCGTTTTACTGCAAATTGCCATGCTTTTACATAAGCATTTATAAACAGTTTACTTTTAACCCTTTCAGAGAATGAGTACAGGGGTACATAAAACTCCTTACTGATTCCCTGAAAGGGTTAAAATATGTTTCAAGTCTAGTGCAGAATGGCTGAGAAACAGAAAACCTCAGCCAATCACAAAGCACTAGAGGTGAATGGGGAGCCTTGTCCTCATTTAACCTCTAGTGCCTGGCGATCCCTCTGTCAGGAGGAGTCCCCATTGTTTTCTAAAGAAGCTTTCATAAAAAGCTTAAAAATGCTTGTAAAAGCCCCCATTGAGTTCAATGGGAGCGTTTTCAAGTGTTTTTGCAAGCAACGATTAGGATAAAGCTCATAAACGTGCCTGAAGGAAACGTCCTGGTGTAGATTAGCCCATTGGAATGCATGGGGATTTCAAACATGGGCTTTAAAAGCCTCAGGTTAAACGCTGGGGAAACAGTCCATGTAGACGAAGCCTTAGTCCATCCCAAATTCTAAATACACTTGTTACCTGAGCAGAATGCAAATATTTGCTTCTACTTCTGGAATAAATGCTCCATTGATGAGAAATCACAGTAAAAAATTATTTTGAAATGGATCCTCCAAGGAGTGTCGATCACTACATTCCTCCACTGGTGCTTAGTGGATATTTCTCCCTACACTTATGGGCCATGGTAATGACATGAAGGTTGGAGAAAGGGACCACTGACTGCGATTTCTCCTATATTGATCAGCATTCTGCGATATGGAGAGCTAATAATACAGTTTCTTGGGGTTCACAAAAGGAGGAATGGCGTTCTGATTAGGTTTTATAACATTTAACATATAACAGTTAGGGATCAATGTGAGATAAAGGCACTGACTGGCTGTCATGATGGTCCTTTACTACAACCAGAAATTAAGGATACACATAGGAATAGGCAAACAAAGAATAGAAAGAGACATTGTGGCTTGAAGGGATTTTAGCATTCCCATTGCTTTTTTTGTTTGTTTTTTGTGTGTGTGTGTGAAGCTGGCAGGGCAAGGCAAGGTAAATGGACTTTCAAACTGCTTTAAAAACACATGACAGATCTACAAAGCCTAGAATATTACAGTGGAAATGTAGATTGTATGAAACTGTTAGAATACATGAAATGTAGCCAATCAGCACTCAAGAATAGTGACAAGCACTAAATACCTGGCGCTGTTCCTGGAAATTAAGCCAAACCACCAATCACAATTTAATTTTTCACACAAATACACAGTGGCAAAGGCATGGCTACATAGGATCCCCAATAAAGCATTGCAAATAGAGGATGTAAAATGTGCAACCTCGCTATTCTCACAACTGGCATCTAACTCCAAATAGTTGCTAAAGGTTACTTCACATTGTTACTTTTTACGTTTTTTTTTTAACTTACAGTATGAGGCCAAAAATACAGAATCAACTATAGGCCCGTATAAGTTTTGTACTTATGAATATGTTTTGTAATATATTTGCATACTAATGACTTAACAGTGAAAAACAGTAAAATACACCATATAAAAAACAACAACATGAAGGGCCTGACATACAGTGCATCAGTGGAATATTTAAATATCTAGGTCAGCCCGCCATTAATATTTCATGTCTGTGCTCTATTATTCCATGAATATTTCAGCTGCTCCATCCTAAGTAAGTTGATATGACAAGAAGGGATCAATAACAAGCTCAACTATGGCATTTACGCAATATAATTACTTTCAGAGAAAAACAGAGGAATGCTTAAGGTTTAGAAATGTAGTAAAACTTAATTCACTTTTGAATTAAATTTTGCAGTTGCACAATTTACACGAGGCATTACAGTATTTCATTGCAGTGTGTAATTTCTGGTGTGTAAAGGGAACCTGTATTCTTAAGGCTATACTCATACACACAGAACACAAACAGACCTAGTTCTGGGTTCACCTGCAAGGGAGTGAAAAAAGCAATGAAAATGTTGCAAGCATAGTAACCCATGCAACCAATCAGAGAAGTGATATGGTATTTTTAAGTAAAATTACAAAATGTAGGTCGTTTCAATGGCTTATACCTTATTGCAGCTACGTCTCATCAGTGCACAGTAATGCCGTAAGGGTCAGAAGATTACCATAGATTAAATGGGTGGGTGGGGGTTTATCAGTGATATGACAACCCAAGTACTGTCAGTTTTTCGGAGATCCTTCAGCTAACAATTCCACCTTCATATGACAAGTATGTGGTGGCAAAGT
The DNA here is from genome assembly GCF_032062135.1 of Pyxicephalus adspersus. Taxonomy (NCBI): domain Eukaryota; kingdom Metazoa; phylum Chordata; class Amphibia; order Anura; family Pyxicephalidae; genus Pyxicephalus; species Pyxicephalus adspersus. Next base: position 64,858,971 of record NC_092863.1, read on the forward strand.
GGCCACATATTTTTTTCTTTCAGATGTAGATGTATTTTAATGGCAAATACACATTTACAGATACAATCACCCAAAGAGAACACTCATGATCATTTTTGGTGGCTGTTTCCAAACGATGACTATACAGAAAGGCTTCCTGCACTCTCTGCTAAACAGTCTACTCAGTTCTACAGAAAAGGGAAGGAAGAGGTTGAGTATAAAGTGATGTGATGCACAACTACAGCAGTCAGCAGTAATCTAAAACCTCCTCAACAAAGCTGGGGGCTCCTGTACACACCATATGGTTTTTGACACCAGAAACAATAATGAACAGTCATTTCAGGCAATGAAAATCTATAGTGTATATAAAGCTTATTTGTTAGTGGGAGCATCAAACCTGCATTTGGTAAAACTAACTTTTTATAAACAGGCACTATTCTGCACCTGCAGACCAGGGTTTGTGGCAGGTACTTACATACACAATGTCATGTGCTCCAGCAAACGAACTGAGAGCAACTTGTTTTGCAGTAGTATTTTTTAATAAGCAATTGAATTTGAATTTGGGCTCCCCTTGGCACAACAAAAAACCCATTGAGATTAGTAAATACATCATGTATTGCCAGTTAAAGCACTTTTACAACTTCCAAGGGTTGTTTAATGTGTGGTTATGAAGAACAAATATGCTTTAGGAACCCTGCAACTTCTTAACATATAGAAGTTATGCTGAATAATACTTACTTGTATAAGATCTAGAATACCAAGTTCACTTTCTGAAGAATCCACACAAAAGACAAAATATAATGTTGCATAGTGTCTGTAGATGAGTTTATTGTCAGATCCTCCTATTAATCTAAAAAAAAATAATAGAGAACAGATAAAACATTTGTCTCATATGATCTTAACACCATAGATTTAATTGGTCAGTTTTACTGAACTACTGCATATCAGACAAAAAGCTGTGGCAAGTAAACTTGATACAAAACTCAAAAATAACAAGATGAGAAATGTCAGTTTGTTCTTGTGGGAGTGACAAGCTTTGGATGTGTATACTGGAAAACCTTCCATCTGAGCCTTAGTTAGGAACTTTCTTAGAGTTGGGGCATGAACTGAAGGTAAACTTCAGTTAGAAGAAAAGCAAGATCCAGACTAAGTCTTTAGAAATCAGGAAATTATCCATTTTAGTTACTGGCACTGGTCATCATTTCTTTGTTGGTTTATACTGAGAATTTGCAGGGATGCTTTGGTAGTAAGCAGTTTTATTTTTCCTGAATTTTCTATAAACAGGAAGAGCTTTGGGAGAGAGCCAGAGATGTGCTATCTCTGCCTTTTAAATCAAAACATTACATATGCATCTAGCTGTACTTGTACTGATTATCAGCTATTTTATTTCTCTTTATGAAGCATGCAAATGTACCCAGAACCCTCAGTTATCTTGTAAATAAATTTAGTATTTTAAGCCAGAAGGTAGCAACATTCCTCCTATCACATCAGGGGACAATAGTCTAGCTTTATGCTTCAATCTGTCCTACATTGATATGACATTCAGGACAGCCAGATAACTCCTCAACATGTCTGGCATCTGGATTATAAAAACACCATACCCAATGAGTACGATGTTAGACTGGGGCTTATTTTGAAGCTGCACTGAGGTTATATTTTGTGACAATATAACGTGCAAGCAGTCACATAAACCTTGGATCAGAAACTGTGCTTTTAAACTGTCCCACTGGCTTTGTGTGGTCTCTCTGAAACATCCCCTATTGAATCAGACCTACAGACCTAGATCTACAATCAGCAAAAGGTCATAGTCCCTGCTTATGGGGGAGCTTTGACCAAGATGTCCACCTCTGTATAGATATTACTGCTAATTTACAAAGAGCAAAGGTCCTACTCTGTAGTTGCTTGCAAGACACGCTTTAGAAAGAAAACAAAAAACTGTAAATATTGAGTAAAACTTTGCTAGACAGACCAATTAAAAAAAGAAATAATAATATATAACACTGCTTGTCCAAAAAAGTCCCTAAGACTGTGGGGCAATGTTATGATCCAAAAAAGGTTAGCTGATTACCCAAATATATTGAATGACCAGGTTTTTCCCATCCATGGACGGTGAGGCATATCTCAAGATGACAGTACATATTTCAAGAGGACAGATCATTAGGTTCAAATTGTTTAGAGATTAGGTTCAGAGATCATGAGACATGTTCACACATGATTGGCCACTGCAGAGTCCAGATTTTAACCTCACTGAGAATCTTTGGGATGTGTTGGAGAAGACTTTACGCAGTGGTCCAACTCTCCCATCAATACAAGATCTTGGCAAAAAAATTATGAAACTCTGGATGGAAATAAATCTTGTGACATTGCATAAAATCCTAACAAAGCATGCCATAATTAGAGCTTAAAGGTGGTCCAACAGAATATTGGAGTGTGTGACTTTTTGTTTTAGGATCAGCATGTAGGATCTCTTGTCCTAATATTGTTTACAAACATTTACATATTTATCTATTAACCACCAGGGCGTTAAACGCGACATAGTTCGGGGTAAAAACACTTGCAAAAAGTGTTAAACCCGAACTTTTCCCAGGTGGTTAAAAATATAAACAAACGTTGTATTGCAATCCGATTGTTATACAATGTACAACTGTACAACTGTAAGAAAATATTTACCTGGTCCCCGCAGCTCCTCCGGACACGTCTGTCCTCTTCCTTCTTCTCCCAGCGAGTGCAGTGACAATCTCCAGGGTTTCCAGGTGACGTCGCTGCATGCGTCGGTGCAGGAGGCGGGGTGGGAAATTCAAATACCTTTTTGTATTTGAACTCAATACAAAAAAACTGTATTGAGTGCAATACAAAGAAATCTTTATATAATATATACCGTGTTTCCCCGAAAATAAGACCTACCCCGAAAATAAGACCTAGCACTTTTCCCCCAACCTGCCCTAATATAAGACCTACCCCGAAAATAAGACCTAGTAGAAAAAGAAGAAAAAAAAAATACCGAGCGGGAGACAGCGGGCGTACACACTCCGGAGCCGCACAAGCCGATGCTTGCCTTGTAGTTCCGGCTCCTGTCACAGGCGGAGTGATATTACATGCACTTCGCCTGTCAGAAGCCAGGAACTCGGCTCGCGTCTTCTGATAAGGTAAGTTTTTTTTTTTTTATTTTAACCAGCACAATTACGGTATAAAAAAAAAAAAATAAAAATGTGAGCAATCATTGCCCCAGCCACATTTTGTGCTGATTTTAGGTTTGTAAAGACAAGCTGGCTGATTTAATACAGTAACAGTGCAAGAAGAGAAATGCTGAATTCAGTAACCAATACCGGTAGCAATGAATCAATGAAGAGTTTAATTTACAATTGGGTCACCATATAAAACTCTCAAATGTACATTGTTCTACATGAATATGGTAAGTGTTTTTTTTCATTAAAAAAAGTATATAAGACCTACCTTGAAAATAAGACCTAGTGTGTTTTTGGAAGCCCAAAAAAATATAAGACAGTGTCTTATTTTCGGGGAAACACGGTATATATATATTTGTATTATATATATATATATATATATATATATATATATATATATATATATATATATATATATATAAGCTACTGTACAGTTACATTACATATATAGATAGACTATTTTTTTAAAGATTTTTTTTTTTTTTATGTTTTATAAGTTCGGAAAGAATTAGAACACCCGGCGTTTGCGTACGCGTCCCTCGGCGATTCCTGATGATGTCCGTGCATGCGCCCGTCGATGGGGGTCGTAGCAGGAAATTCAAATATTTTGTTTTGGATTCAATACAAAGTCCTGTGTCCAATCCAATACAAAATATATTTATGTGGTTCTGTCTATAGGTATGTGACATTGGACTCTGTCTTAAAATTTACCACACTAGGGAGGTGTTTTAGAAAAATATATTACTACACAGTATACCCAATTATTGCATTTCAGTATTTTTGATTTATTTATGTATTCTTGTGTTTTTTATTTAATTTTATTAAAAGTAAATTTTTTTTTTGTTTACATGATTGTGTGTTTCAAACTTTTTTTATATTCATGATATCTACTAGACCCCTATTCGGACATATTTCTGTAAGTTACAGGTCTACAATTTAAAAAAAAAAAAATTCATGAAAAACAGTGTACCGCTTTTGGTACAGAAATCCAGACATCAGTGAAACGCCCAGGTGGTTAAAAAAAGTATTTAAATCTAACTTACTAACTTTTGCTTTTAGTCCCTTGAAGGAGTTAGCACAGTTACAGAATAGTTTGTATACTTACAATCCTCCTTCCAAGAAATTGCAGACATTCTCATCTCGTTTTGAAACTAAATGAAATGTTTCTCTAATAATTTGCTGCTGTGTGTCTTCGCTCTGAAAAATAAAACAAGTTTTTTTTAATTAAAATGAAGATATCAGAAACAGTTCTGATACAATATGAGCAATGCCATGTTGGTGATATAGGAGTGATATAGTGATAGGTATAACCAAGAAACACCAAAACAGAAAGCAAACAGCATGTTATAAATGTGTTCTTGTGGTTCGCAGTATGTATGGTATAACTAAGCAGTCAGGAAGGGGAAATAATGATTGCTACACCGATATACTGACATCCCTTACTATCTGCTATGATCAGAGGTTAAGTAAAATACCATCTTCAGTAAATATAATGCATACAGCACGGAATAATGTATTTAGAAACTTTAGGAATTTAGGGACTTTTAGATCAGCATGGCGGCTAATTTATTATGTAATTCCTGGGCAGCTGGCAAAATTGCTGCTATGAACGTCTCCTTTATGTCATATACTTAAATACTGGCTATAAGGGCTTCCTATCTGGCATAAGTGAAAAGTAAATTACTAGAGCTGGGAGAGGGTAGGTTCCATGCCATGCAAATAGCCAATACCTGCACCTTAAGTGGCCCTGGTTCCTAGATGCACTACAGGGGATCCAACTTTTACTCCAGTAGTAGTAGGACATTCATGCACTGCTCCAACTAGGTGAAGGTAACTCACAGTCACTGGCCGTGCATGGTATCTAGTGGCTGGAAAGAGCTTCCTGGGAAGTTTCTGTGTGAACTAAGGCTTAAGTTATGTACACAAGGAAGATAATTGTCATGTGTACAGCGGTCTCCTGACACTGTGACAGATTAATAAACAACTGCTGTTACTTCCTATATTGAAGGATGCAGCAAAGTGCCTCTCTATAGAGCAGAGCAGCCCTGTCTATACAGTGCTTATTTAAATAACAATCAAGATCGATAGTTTCTAGTAACAGAAATCTAACATCTGTACACAGCTTTAAAGATCTCAATTTTCAGCCATGTGACTGTCAAATCTCATTGGAAAAAAAATAATAGACAGGAAAATACCTGTCACTTTTTTTAAAAACAATTTATAGTTAGCTTCATGTTTTGGCTGTGTGCATTCTTCCCGTTGTCTGAAAATCGACCCGCATATTATATGGGGAACAGATCATCTAATGTTCTGATTTCACACAGGCAATAATCTGATGTTCTTGTTTACAGACAGCTTAGTATCCATCAACAACTCAGGATGGATACAAAATACACACATAATGCAGCTAGGTAAATGTTTTATTTGTAAAAAAAAAAAAAAAATTCAACTTCAGTAAGGCTGTATACACACGTTAGATTTTTGTTGTTGGGAGAGAATCTTTCATGATTGTTTCCAATGACAAAAGACTGAAAGATGCATGAATGAGTGCTGTACATACAGCGTCCTTCTTCTCTATGGAGAAGGGAGAACAATGGAGTGCCATCCCACTGCACTCTCTCCCCTTCACTTTCATTAAGATCTTTTGTCTTTTGTGGATCTGCCAGGACAGATCCATGAACGACATCGGGAGAGGGCTGTACACACATCAAATTCTTGTGTGATATTAGCCCTGAAGTGATAACTGGACAAAAATCATCTGGCGTGTGTAGCCTAAAGATCTGAATTGAATTTGGTATCAACTTCCTAAAATCCCCCAAACAAATGTAGAGAGGGGGACAGCACTAAGAGCCAACCATATGTGCTTCATGCAAATTTATATTTATGCTAATCAGAGGGGAAACAGTGAGCAGAAGAACAACCTCATCCATGTTCCTTCACTGAGCTTACTAGAGGTGAAAAGAAGACCCCACTGTATTTTCTAGCTGTAAGCGTTATCCCCGCCAAAGACATTCAGCAACTAGAATTCACCTAAAATCTCCAATATTCGTTTTCTAGTAAAAGATTCCTATGCAGAAAATATTTCCTGACAGCAAGACAGTTAGAAAGTTAGTATTTCCCAAATAAGCGCCCAGCAATGGGAGCCTCCATGGTTCTCTACAGAACGGCTGGCTTTAATTCAGCACTCATTATTATTAAACACTTTGTTCTACATTACACAACAAGGTAATGTTACTGTAAGTTTGGTGTAATTGCAATGTACATGAAAAGAGCCTATTGTGTGACTACAAAGTACACAAACCTCGCTTCCATTAGGAACTTGCCTGCATAGTGATCAGTGACCCTTGTTATTTCTCTCTAAAGCATGAGCTGGGAAACCTTCTGTCCTTCCCATGATGCAATGCACCCTTTGTTTCTCCGCATCTGTCACTTAATCACATGGAATCATGTGAGAAACAGCAGACAGATCAAAGCCATTCTGGGCTATATATAGGGAATGAGATATACAACTATCCTCACAATTACAGTGAGGTTTGTACAAAATAAACCTTTGTGTTTTGTTATTTGTCCTATTGCATTGCACTATTTATTATTATGTTGTTCTGGGTAACATTTGTGTTAAAATATTCTACAATTGAAATGGTTTGTAAGAAAAGAAGTAAATCTGCGAGTAGCTTTATATGTGATACTGGCTGCAGTGAACCGGAAGCTAACAAGTAATATGAGCGTTTACTGTGAGACTTGGTAGAGGCGGCAATCATTACAAAAGGGATGGCTTACAGACACGGGTTTATTTAGGATTGAGCTAGGTTCAGGCCTGCATAGAATCAAGCTATCCCATGCGACTCATGAAGACTGTCACCTTCCCAGCCAATCACATTGCAGCCTCCCCAGATTTGTCAGTGGATGGCAGTGAGTGGTACTGTACGGCTCACTGCTGCTCCTATTTACTCTCCAGGGCAGAGGTGTCAAACTCTGGCCCGGGGGCCAAATCTGTCCCACAGCAGCTTTTTTGGCCCAAAAAGGAATCCTAAATGTCAATTGGAGCTGGCCTGCCTCTGCATTGAAATAGAAAAATACAATTAGACAATAATACAATTCTCGGCATATTTTGCGTCTATAAACCAGCGGCCCCTGCCTATGCGTGGCCCCACAGTGGATGGTTTTCTTGATGCAGGGAATTGTAGTAGCAGTGCTATTTCAGTTTCAAGTTTGGCCTGAGACTTTGTCTACATTTTTAATTTTGTCCCACTGTGTATTTGAGTTTGACAACCCTGTTCTAGGAGGTTGCTGCATGTATTGTCTCCCCTAGGCAGCGGTAACTACACCTAGTTAGTCCAAGGCTATGTACTCGTCCGATAATCATGATCGTCCTGACGGAACCACGGACAATGAATGATTTCAATGCAAATGAAGGGGAGAGAGCACAGCGAGGTGCTGCTCCATCGCTCTCGCCCTCCTCTCCTCATAGACCACAATGGTGCTGTATGTACAGTGCATGTTCATGCATCATTTAATCATTTGTCGTTGTAAAGGATTGTGAAAGATCCTTTCCGAGGACAATTATTGCACATGTGTACGCAGCCCAAGTCATGTGAGAAAAGATAAAGACAGGTAGACCCTGTGAATTCACTACACTGTAAAACGATTCTGGGAAACCAGAGTATTGCAAATCCGTCAGGAATGCCCTACCGCATAGAGCTGGGGTGTTTTCAAACAAACATTAGGACCCAATATTGTCACCAGGAAACAGGAGAGCTAAATTGGGGTTTAAATCTGAAGAAAGGGAGTGTGCAAAGTTGTTCAATGATGTCTTTATTTTTTATTGATGCAATAATGATACTAAAGGAAATTACATTGGAAGTGACCATTACTATAGGCTGCAATGTCCAGGTAAAAGGCTGCCTAAACCTCCTCCACCTCCCTGCTGTCATCTCATACAAACTCAATGTATTAAACTATCAAAACTAACTTTAGAAACATAAAACAGAAACCCCTTTTTTTTGTTAGTATTATCACATTGCCATTATATTATATTGCACATTGCAATATAATATATATTATATTGCACATTGCATATTGCACCCAGCAGTCCATGCTGCAATAAGGAATTAATGCTGATATTCTATATTTTTATTATTTTTATATTATTAACAGGATTTTGATAGCACCAACATATTACGCAGCGCTGTACATTAAATATAGGTTGCAAATGACAGACGAATACAGACAGTGACACAGGAGAAGAGGACCCTGCCCCAAAGAGCTTACAATCTAGGTGGGGAAGTAACATGCACTGTGGACAATTTCCAGGACAGCCAATTATTAAGTGAATTATTTTGGAGGTGCGGGACGGATCAGATCGGTCATTATAAAAGTCACATTTCCTGCTATAGAAGAACCCCTATAATACCAATAACATCACAGCATCCTCTATCAGACTGCATGTCGAATTCAGCAAATCTTGGAATATCTGACTCTTATGTTCCCAATGCGAATTGTAGCTCTATCCCTGGGAATCCTATGTGTGCAATAATGAAACGAAGGGAAGGTGAGTAGAATTGGCTTTCTATTGCAAGTAGTCTAGATCTGGATTTTATAACTGACTGCCAGGGTTACTTTAAAGAAATCTGAGAAGCAATCATTACTGACCTCATTAAAAAATTTCCTTCTGCCTGGCTGCAAGGAAGATTCTGTTACTTTAACAAATCCTGAGCCACTGACCTGGACCAGGCATGAAGAATATAAAAGTCAGAGTGAAGTTAGACCTCCATATCTGCATGCTTGTTCCAGGCCAGAGACCTCAAGACATCAGACAATATCAGACAATGGTGTGACCATATATAAGGCTCTCTCCTCCATTTGTTCAGCACAGGGCTAGTGTCACGTGACCTGGCTGGCTCATTGTCTGTGCACCATGAACCCGCTGGCCCCTCTGTCAAATTCGGTGCGGCTCGCTGTGACGTCACTTACGTAGTGCTGGTAGAACTTGCACAGCCGAGGCTTGCCGTGGTTATTGAAGATGAGGATGGCTTTAATCATGGTGACGCCGGGCTGTGACTACAGCTGGAGCCTTGCAGCACTCTGCCTAGGGCGGGTATTCGGTCCCCGGGTGTCCAGCCGGCTGTCCGGGGCTTCACACAACTATACACGGGATGAAATCCGACAGCAGCATCTAAGCAGCAGCCACTTCCCGAGACACGTCACTTTTGTCATGTGATCTGCAGCTCAGCCTATCGGCAGAGTACTGGCTCAGCTGGGAAAAGGGAACAGATGTTCTGGCCTCACTACGTCATCACAGGGCGACGCTGCTTTACCGAGGCTGTACAGGAGAATGGAATAAATGGGTGTGAGAAGAATCCCCTTCCTTACAATCAGGCGAGCAGCGTCACAGAAATTCTCTTATGTTCTCACCTCACACCCATATTTGTATAGCTATCAATGTGCCTGAAAGTCATTAGTGAGGCACTCAGCAGCAAGTTGTGCATATAGGAAGTTTCATGTCACACTACAGGTAAAATATACTTTTAAAAACTTTATATATACCTCAGATGTCCATAATTTGGAGCTAATTCCACTTTGAGTACTGAATTCTCCCGCTCCACTTTTTTTTTTTTACTGTCCCATTTTTTGGTCTGATGAATAGAATACTTTCAAAATGTAACACGTAAAGGTAACTCCCTTTTGCTTAAAAACAATGGGGTCCCGCACTTGCAAAAAACTAAAATCTGCAAAACTTTTATTTTATTTTTAGTAATAATAATAATACTAAACAATACTTCTGTCCCAGCATTGTTCCCCGCAGTACCACTTTTCACCATAAGATGTCCTCAGTCTTCTAGGATTAATAATGCCTAGGGAGGCATAGGGCTCTATAAACAGGGAATCTGACATTCCTTCAAACATTCCCTGGAAGGAATCTTCCAGGTCCATGTGTTTAAATGGCAGCGATTGATTCCCATCAGGGAATTTTTAGGGAAATGTCAGATTCCCTGTTTTATAAATAAAGCCCATAGTAAAGCCAATTATATATACATATATATTTTTAGGATTAGGTACATCTATTCAAATGCTTGTTAATGTAAATATGTAATGTGCCAATTACATGGCATGCAGACAGTGGCAGGACAACAGAAGTTCAGAGGAAAATTACTTGTTAAAGTGGAACTGCAGATCCCTCCATCCCTCTTGAGCTGTCTTCCATATGGTCCCGCATTGTCCTGTTTTTTTTGCTTTGTCCTGGTGTGGAGAATGCGCAGGGTGCCACCATCTTTTTCCTTCATCATGTGTCCTCTAGCTACGCCACCTGATCTCACACCGTGCATGCGTGAGATCGGGTGACATAGCCTGCTGTAGTTGTAAAAAAAGTGCTAATCTCACTCCACATGCATGACATTGGCATCTTTTTCTTCTCAAAAATCGCTTCCTCCTGGGATTTGTCACATAAGTATCCTAGGAGGCTGTGTGCTCCAATTCAGTCTTTACCACTGCGGAAGAAGGCTAGAGGCTTAGGATTTTTTACAACTGAGGTTTGCAGAAGAGGATATCTGAATGCACAACACACTGAAGTTTGAAGTAGATGGGATACATCAACAGGAGTAGAGATGAGGGAGCGAGATTTGTAAGTTTGTTCTCGCAGCGAATTGGGCCTTTCCCGCTTACCAAACATTTAAGCAAGAACGACCTTGTGATTCGCCATGAGGTCGTGTTCTCGCCGAACAAACGAGGGAAAAAGCAGGGGGTGGGAACGCCCACCATTTCCGGCGGGAATGGCGCTTCTGGGAGCTCCCAGGATGCACAGCAAGGTCCAGAAGCCCAATTAGGAGAGATCTGAGCACAGGCATATATACAGGGAATGAGGGAGGGGTTAGGCACTCCATCTTGTGTTCTGTGTGAAGGATAGAAGCAGGGAGAGACATGGATTGTGACAGGGACAGGTTAGGAGCCTTCTGTATATCTGTATATATACAGATAAAGCAGTTTTTGATGCTACCTGGTCTGGTACCAAAGAAGCCAGTTTGCTACAGAAAAACGTTTGTCCAAATCTAAAAAAAAATACAGATATTTCAGTGTTTAAAACCTCTTGCTATTTACCAAAGAAGAGTGTTTGGTAAAAAAAAAAAAAAAAAAAGTTCTGTCCCACTATATAAAAAATACAGATATTTCAGTGTTTGATACCTCTTGCTATTTACCTAAGAATAAAGTTTGGTACAGAAAAATTATAGTTCTACTATAAAAAAAAAATACAAATATTTCAGTGTTTGATACCTTTTGCTATTTACCAAAGGAACGTTTGGTAAAAAAAAAATTCTGTCCTACTATATAAAAAATACAGATATTTCAGTGTTTGATACCTCTTGCTATTTACCAAAGAATCCAGTTTGGTACACAAAAAATTCTGTCCTACTATTAAAAAAATACAGAGATTTCAGTGTTTGATACCTGTTCCCATTTACCAAAGAAACCGTTTGGTACAGGTGCATTTTGGGCTGAATAGGTAAAAGATGAGTGGTAGACGCAGGGGAAGGCATGGCGTTGGGCTACCTGCCGCATCTGGCAGGGGGCATACTCCCCGGGAGTCGGCCACTGTAGGACAGCAGCAGCAGCAAACTGTTGGAGGCAGCAGCACAAGTGGTCAAACAGGTCTGAGATTTGTGTGGAGCACCAGTACGCTGGTAGATGTATTGAGAGGGCGAAATACAATCATACAGCCATACAATCATACGTCATGTGGAGAGTATTGTGGACTGGGTTCCAGGGGCCTCAAGTGCAGCAGGCTCTTCTTCTGCAGCAGCAGCAGCAACCAGCACAGCCGTGACAGGAGGAAAGACAGGAGTTAGAGTGGCTCTCCCTTGATGATCTGGCGAATTTAAGAGCAGGAGGCAGACTTTGAGACCTTGCATTTGAGACATCTGCATGTGACATCTGCATTTGCAGATGTTGGCTTAGATGAAAATGAGGATGATGATGAACGTGATATCAACTGGGAACCACCGATGCCTGTAAGGGCTAGCAGCAGTTCTGAAACAGACATAGAGGAAAGGCAGCAGCAACAGACTGGGGATGGAAGGGGCCACAAATCTGCCTCAGACCAGTGGGCACAAGCAGAGGAACAGTCAGAGACGATGTGACTTTGGAGAAGATGGAGTTGGAGCAGACGCAGGGCACCCAGCAGACGCAAAGGCAGGCAATGAAAAAGAGCAGCAGAGTGGTTGCACGCACCTCTTTAGTGTGGTTCTTTTTCACGCTGAAAGACGATGACGGGTCCGTAGCAATCTGCATCCTGTGCCACAGGCACATCCGCAGAGGACAGGCCGGATCACGTTTGGGTACAACATCCCTGCTTTCCCACATTATTATTATTATTATTAAACAGGATTTATTTAGCGCCAACATATTACGCAGCACTGTACATTAAATAGGGATTG
>NC_092863.1:64872817-64908366 GCF_032062135.1 Pyxicephalus adspersus
GTCTTTTGTAGACAAGGCGTTCAAGAAGTTTGGAGACATATGGGAGAAGGGGGATAGGACGGTTGTTGGAGGGTAGGGAAGGGTCCAGTGAGGGTTTCTTTAGGATAGGGAGAATTATGGCATGTTTAAAAGCTGAGGGGTATTTACCAGTAGAAAGGGAGAAGTTGTATAGTTTGGTTAGGGCAGGGGCCAGGGTGGAGGAATGGGCACGAAGTATATCAGAGCGAATTGGGTCAAGTGGACATGTAGTAGACGGAGATGATGCGAGAAGAGTTAAGACTTCGTCCACAGTAACAGGGCTGAGGTAGGCCAGTGATGATTTAGAGGTGGAAGGGGTGGGTATGGTTAGAGTGGCTCGGTGGGCAGCGACATCATGTTTGATTTTGTCTATTTTATCTTTAAAGTAGGTGGCAATGTCTTGGGCAGAGAAGGATGTTGTGGGGGGAGCAGGTGTGGGGTTTAGGAGGGAGTCAATTGTAGGGAAGAGGTTGCGTGGGTAGGAGGCTTGAGAGGAAATGACTGCGCAGAAATAATTTTGTTTGGTGACAGTGAGCTCTGTGTTAAAGCTTTGTAGCTTGGTATTGTAGTCAGCGCCAAGGCCAGATTTCCTCCACTTGCGCTCGGCTGCACGAACAGACTTTTGTAGCTGTTTGGTTGTTGAGCCAGGGTCGGGGGTTGGCAGGGTGGGGGTAGCGGAAGGTGGCAGGAGCAACATTATCCAAAGCCAGGGAAAGAGAGTGGTTTAACATGGTGGCAGCTTCGTCTGGGGAGGTGATTTTGGAGAGGGAGGGGGTTAGGCACGCAAGGCAGTTTGAGAAAAGGTTGTGGTCAAGGTTACGGATATCTCTCTGCCATTGACCAAGTCTGGGATGTGGCAAGGGTTAGATAGGTTGAAAGTGATAAGGTTATGATCAGAGAGGGGGAATGGTGAGTTGTCAAGGAGGGCAAGGTTGCAGAGTTTAGAAAATACCAGGTTTAAAGTGTGTCCCGCTATGTGTGTGGGGCCATTGATGTGCTGTGTGAGTCCAAATGAGGACGTAATGGAGAGCAGTTTGGCTGAGGAGGGAAGGTTGGGCTCATCCATTGCAACATTAAAATCACCAAGGATTAGGGTGGGAAGGTCATGGGAAAGAATGTGTGGGAGCCAGGATGCAAAGTTATCCACAAATTGTGATACTGGGGCGGTAGACAACAGCAACAATGAGGGGTAAGAGGCTAAAGAGTCAGACAGAGTGGACTTCAAATGAAGTGAAAATGAGAGAGGGTGGGATAGAAAGGACTCTGTACAGTTAGGTGAGAGAAGGAGACCCACACCACCCCCTACTTTGTTGCCAGGTCTGGGGGTATGTGTAAAGTGTAGGCCTCCATAGGAGAGAGCAGCAGCAGAGGCAGAGGAGGAAAGCCAAGTTTCAGTGAGAGCCAGAAAGTTCAGGGATCTGTTGTTGCCAACAGATCTGGCATTCCATAGACTGCCAGAGAGAGGGGGTAAGGACTTATGGGTAGGGTGAATGGGGATGAGGTTAGGAGAAGGGAATGTCTTACTGAGAGTGAATGGAAAGTAGAGGCTGTGTGGGGGACCTGGGTTGGGTGAGATGTCACTAGAGAGTATCAGTAAAGTAAAAAGGTACAGGAGACAATGAGTTATCAGACTGGGCAGTGCAGGGAGTAGTGCCAACAAAGAGAGAGCAGGATGAATAATACATTTTACAGATAATTGGGAACCATATGTGTACAATAAACAATGTGGCAAACTGAAGTCCAAGAGAAGCAGTCCAATAATATGGGTTCAAGTGAGGCTTGTAAACTTGTTCCAGGAGTGAAGGATGAAGATTCAGTCAAAGAGATGGTTTGATGAAATACCAGTTTAGAATGAGAGCAGCAGAGGATGTATTAGAGTCCAGGCAAAAACCACAAACCAAAGTGGAAGCAGTACTTGCCTTCACTTGAAGGAGGTGCAACCACGTCATCCTCTCTTCTTCCACCTACATTGACTCCTTCTCCACCTCCAACTGTAATGGCTACTACGCCTAAGGAGGTTGGTGCCAGACAGACTTCTAGCGGTGATGAAGTATCAGCTTCTGCCCACAGGTTTCGTGGAGTCAGACGACGTTTGTTGCCGCAAGATGGGTACTTCAGTGACCTCTTCAGCTCCCCGTCTCTTCAGCCTACTCTACCAGAGTTCTGCGCAAAGCATCAGGCTATCAGGCCCTTCCAACAAAAGAGTAATTGAGCTCAATTCGCGTCTAGCCAAACTATTGGCCTTGCAGCTACTGCCATGCAGCATTGTTGATTCTGCTCCCTTCCCTGACCTGATGGCCTGTGTCGAGCCGTGGTGGAATATACCAAGCAGGCATTACTTCTCCTGCACAGCTGTACCTAGTTTACATGCATATGTAATGGGTAACCTCTCCCGGGAATTGGCATTCTCGGTGTCTAGCCCAATTCCACGTCACCATGGACAGCTGGACAACCAGGCACGGAGTGGGATGCTACCTATTCTTCACCGCTCACTGGGTGCATAGCTCAGTAGGCGGTAGTCTGCAAGAGCCATTGCAGTACCTGGTACCCCTGCCGAGGGGTGTGGTGGGAAAGCATGGGCCACCCCAGTCCACTTCCTCCTCCTTCTTCATTCCTTCTACCGCCAACCCCTCTCTTTTCGACACTCCTCCTGAGAGGCCAGTAGCAGAGGACACTGTGGTTAAGCGGGCATGCCACTACGGCTCCCTCAAACACACGTGTTGCCAGGCAGTGCTGAAACTGGTGTCCTTGGGAGAGAAAAGTCACACCGCCAGGGAACTCCTGCCTGCTTTGCACAGAGAGGTTGAGGCTTGGCTGACGCCCTCCCGGCTCGCAACAGGCAACGTAGTGTGCGACAACGGGGCCAACCTTTTGGCTGCGCTGCGCATGGGCCGCATAACATACTTAACCTGGTGGTGCAGAAGTTCCTCCGCACGTACCCAGGACTGCAGGACTTACTGAGACAGGCTTGCTCCATCTTCAGCCATGTACGCCGATCCCCTACTGTCGCCGCGGCGCTTAGCAAGATCCAGCGACAACAGAGGCTGCCACCACATAGACTCATTTGTGACACTGTGACTAGATGGAACTCCACCCTGCACATGCTCCAGCGTCTGTGTGAGCAAAAGCTAGCTATCCGCCGTTTCTTCGTCAGCGTGGTGCATGGAGGCAGCGGTGCCCTTGGTACAGCCATACAACTGAGCTATTTTACCAGTGACCAGTGGCTGCAGATGGAGAGGCTGTGCAAGGTACTGGCCTCCTTTGAGCATGCCACAAACGTTGTGAGTCGGGAGCAGCCAGGCTGGAACGATGTCATACCCATCATCTTTCTGCTTGATAATAGCTTGTGTGGCCTGATGGAAAGTGACGATAGGAGAGGAGGGGAAGAAACTGGGGAGGAGGATGAGGGTGACATTACACTTCATAGCGCACAGCCAGCATCAGGAGGAGCTAGAGGAGGAAGATGATTATAATCATAATGATGAAGGAGACCATGTTGGGGCTGCTGGACAGAAACTGTCCAACCCGCATTTGTGCTGTCACGCCCCAGGCATTGTGGCGGCAATGGAACAGGAACTGCTGCAGCTTGAAGCAGAGGAAGTGGGTGATGAGGAGGAAGATGTTTTGGCGCCTACTGAGGGACAGTGCCTACTGAGGGACAGTGCCTACTGAGGTGGACTGCCTCCACCGTATCCTGTAGCAGCAGCAGTAGTGGCAGCAGGCCGCACACATCCAAAAGTTTAGGCCAAGGCAGGGGGGATTTTCTGGATGCCTGGCGAAACCTGATGCAGCCACCTCAAACAAGTGAAGTGCAGGGGCATAACCATCGAGAACGGATGAAGCGCATGGTGCACGATTACCTTGGCTCTTTTCTGGCTGGTGGTGGTGGTGGTGTTGACGACAACAGTTATTTAGAGGATCGCTGTCCTGACAGTAGTGACGCCATTCATTTTTGGGTCAACAGGTTTGAAATCTGCCCGCAGTTGGCACAGTATGCCATCAAGCTTCTTTCGTGCCTATCGTGTTCTGTCCGAAATAACCTTCAGTGCTGCTGGCGGAGTGGTCACGGACAACCGATCACGACTGTCGCTGGAAAATGTCGTCTCAACTTTTTGAAAATGAACGAAAAGTGGGTTACTAACAACTATCATATCCCCACTGCAGATGTCACTGATTGACTGACACAAGTACTCACTGGCCAACCAAGATGCCTCTGTGAACCAACACTGCTCCGGTGCTGAGTCTGTGGGTGCCTATCACCAACACCCTGTCAGCTGAGCCTGCCTCGGTTGAATTTTTCCGCTAGTTATCGCAATGTCCAGGGGTGGCATTCATCGCCAATGTCATGCTTGCCATTGTGCCAGCTAATAATATACTTTACATTTCTGCTGCTTCCGCGAGGCCGACAAACTTCAGATGAAAACCTCCAGTACTGCCACACTGATAGTTACCATTGCCTTTGAATAATTTTTCAGCTAAATTTCAGATATTTGTATTACACACTTCTGGGTGGCATTAACGATGGACTCCACCCAGTTCTATATGCCAGTTACCAATGCGACCCCCGCTCCATCTCAGGGCCCACCGCCTCCTCCTCCTGCTGCTGCTGCTTGTGCCGCCTATCAGTACTCCATTCACTAAAATTGTACACTTCTGGGTGGCATTGACAATGCACTACACCCAGCTCTAGATGCCAGTTACCAATGCGGTTCCTGCTCCGTCTCAGGGCCTACCGCCTCCTCCTCCTGATGTTGCTGCTGTCGCCTGTCAGTACCCCATTTACTAAAATTGTATTACACACTTCTGGGTGGGTGGCATTGTCAATGTACTACACCCAGCTCTAGATGCCAGTTACCAAAAAGCTGCGGGAGATTACTGGATCTCCTAGAGCCCTAGAGGAGGGCTCTAGGGCTGCGGGAGCAATCAGGGGAGCAGAGCTGTCAGCATAGCAGAGCTCCGCTGACTGCTCTGCTCCCTGATTGGCTGAGGAAAGGGAAATCCTGATGATGCTTTAGCTGTCATCAGGGTTTCTTATTTTTCAGCCAATCACAGAACACTAGACATGAATGGGCACAAGTCTCCCCATTCATGTCTAGTGCTGAATGGCTGAGAAACGTAAAACTTCAGCCAATCACAGAGCACTAGGGGTGAATGGACAGCCATGTCCTCATTTAACCCCTAGTGCCCTGCGATCCCTCACTGTCCCAGGGCTGTGCTCATGTCATGATTGCAGCCCAGGGAATCATCCTGTCATTGGGATAACCTGTAAAAAAAAGTTTAGTTACACAAACACACATTTAATAAAATAATTTAACATTAAGGCCTCGTCCAAATTTTTTTACACATATTTTAACCCTTTCAGGGAATGAGTAAGGGGTTTTATGTACCACTGTACTCATTCCCTAAAGAGGGTTAAAAGTAAAACTTTTATAAACGCTTATGTAAAATCGCGGCAATTCGCGGTAAAACGCGTCATAGGCGTTTATAAAAGATTTTTAGTGTTTTAAAGTTAAGCTTTAAAACGCTTGTAAAAGTGCATAAAAACGCATATAAACGTGGTAGGAACATTTATATGCGTTTTTAAAACCATTCATGTAGACCCAGCCTAACACATCATCCAGGTCATGATGCCAGCTAGCAATTTAATATTATTAATAAACAGGATTTATATAGCATAAACAAATTATGCAGCTATATAAAATAAATAGGGCTGCGTACATTAAACAGCAATGCATTCTTATTGTTGCTAGTGGGTTAGTTCACCCTTTCTCAATGTCCTAATGTTTATGCTGCCTTCTAGACGCTGTCCATCATGCAAAAATCCTATTTGCCTGCTGGCACTTTGCCTGCCATTTTCTGGAAAACCACAAGGTCTTTTGGAACTTTGTATTTTTCGCTTGTTGCCACTGTTCTACATATACCTAGAAAATTTGGTGGTTCTAACATGTATAGGGGCTTTGCTATTAATGTTTAAAGTTGGCCCATTGACTTTAATGGAATTTGCAAAATCGGTTCGCCGGACCCATTGGAAGTTCGGGGAAATTTTTGCGAGACTGCCAGAGGCTCTCTCGCCCATCCCTAAACAGGAGATCACACTGGCTGCCACTCCTGCCAGCTAAGAACATGCCATACAGTTGGCAAAAGCTTACCAAAATTGGACCCGAAGATTGAAAAAACTTGTCTGGCCTGAGCAGTCTTGATTTGTGCTGCAACATTGGAAGGTAGGGTCAGAATTTGGGGTCAATGTCATAAAAACATGGATCCATCCTGCCTTGTAGCAATGATTCATATGGGTGGTGTAACTGTGTGAAGGGAATTTTTTTGGCATGGCATCATTTATTGCCACGGCCTACCCCAATATTGTTGCTGAACATGGCCTTCCATTTATGACATTGGACCAAAGCTCATGTCCCAAAGCTCAGACAATTTCTTGAACATGACAATGAGTTCACTGTACTCAAGTTACCTCCACAGTCACCAGATCTCAATCCAATAAAGCACCTTTGAGATGTGGTAGAATAGGAAAACTGCAGCATGGATGTGAAGCCAACAAATCTGCAGGTTATGATTAATTTAAAAGGTCTATGCATCAGTTTTTCAACCCGATGGCAGGCAGCTGTGACAGATATGTACAGTTATGCAATAGTTTTATTACTATAAAAAAATCAAAGCGAAAGGCACTGATAGGCTCTTGTTATATATCTGATTGTTGGAAACAACTACAGAGCTTTATTACCTCCTTATTTGCCTTTCCCAATATCATGGACCCAAAGTATTGTCGATTAGTAATTACAGGAAATATGTCAATAATCCAACTTTCTGCTCACTTTCTTTGATATCTTTTTGGTACAAACTGTTTTTTTTTCAAAATGGGAAAATCCTGATCTACCTACCTTATTGTTATGGCTACAAAATAATAAATTTAGTTCTCCTATATATATATATATATATAAAGTAACTTAAAAAAATAAAGGTTAGCATAGATTGTTTGCTAACATATGGGGTGGATGGACATCTCTTCCTTACCTCAGTTTTTTATGCTCCTAATGGAGTATACAAACACTATTGTAACAACATCAATCTTTTTCATGATTTGAACATTCAAATCTTTTCATGTTCATTATTCATAAGCAGGGTCAACATCTGGAATAAGCAAACTGTACAATTGCCCAGGGCTGTCAGAAGCTTCCCCTGTGTCCTTACAGCCTTCCTTGCATCTAAAGAATAGACACAGGGCCCCTGTAGAATGTACTCTGTTTGGGTGCCTTGGTTTTAGGCATTGTATACATAGGGGTATGCATATTCTTTACAAGAAAAGGTAAGTGGTCATAAATGGTGAAAGGGATAGGAGAAAAAGGGGGTGTGGGGGGTCTATCACCAAACTAGCACAAGAACATTCTCAAAAACCATAAAAAGCCATTGTCCTCCCCCCTTGAACCATGATCATTTTAATTTCCATCCATCACATTCATGGTCCATCATTAATGAAATCTTGTGCAGGAGGTCATAAAGCTCACCTTTTTCCAATTGAACTTTCAGCTGACTATACAGGATGAGTTTGTGATCATAAATCTCTGTCCTACAGAAAGACTTGAGCTATACTAAACAGGTATGGGCCCTTAATATCACCAGGAGTCATAAAGTATTGTTCCAAGTAGCTTGCAATTCATGACATTTTATGTAGGCCTTTCAGGCTGTTTTACTCATCCAAAGTTTCTTGGAGTCTGTTTCTCATGTTATTTTATGTTCAAATCACATAGGTATTAACAGGGGTATAGTGGGAAATGGGCACGTGTGAAGAGAATTCTTTGGTGGTCTGCGGCTCTGGCCAGTCCGCCTCCCCGCGGGGTCAGGAAAAGGACCTCGCTGGGGGGGGGGGGCACACCGGCCAGAGCCGCAGACTATGTCTCTCGTATGGAATTGCAGGCTCAGGGTGGTGTGCGGGTTGTGTCTCTGAACACAAGCCGCCCTCTCTCCCATCGCAGGCTTAAACTTCCGATGGGAGAGTGGGCAGGTTCTGGTATCATGACGACCACTGACACAGGGCTCCATTCTGTTTAATGACACACACATTTACTAATCCCAAGTATATAAGGGCATTATTGCCAATAACACAGGGGAATTTTTTTTATACTACTGACCACTGACATTGGGGCATCCTGAGGTAATTATTATGTTTAATTTCAGTTCAAAATGATATTTCAGTTTGAAAGATAGAAAGACATAAAGTAGCAGAGTATCTTTCAGAGGGCCTGCAATATTCCAGACAAGAGAGACTCTGGCCCTGATTCATCAATAAAATCCGCACTCGCTGGAAGCGCGACCAGCGAGCGCGGTTTCCCGCGGTTCGGAGTCGAGTGCGCTTGTACACTCGCCTCCTCACTGCCAGCTGGATTCCTGGCTTGATAATAATGAGCATTATTATTTTTTTATGAGCATTATTATTTAACTGGACTGGTTTAAGGGTAATATGTGTGCCATTAGAAAGAATGATTTTTTAGGGGAACAGTGACTTTTAATGCAAGCTCGCCAGTGTAAAGCTGCTGGAGATGCGCGGCTCCGGCCGCGAGCTTTTTCAGTTGCTGAATAGCGCGACGGCGTACGATTTCGGATCGTACGAATGCGCGAGCGATCATCCGATTCTGCTTGATGAATCAGGGGCAATGAGTATGTGTGGTTGCTTTACATATAAAATACATATTTTAAATAATTTGCAGTATCACTCTTTAACCAATTTACTTGTTTTAGCTACATAGCTGGGCGCAGCCTGTATTTGCATTGGCACCAGAAACTGTAGGTGCTAAGCCAAGGAGATGATGATCACTAACAATTCAGCTACAGAGAACTCTTTAAATGTTTTCTGCAGCACAGCGGAACTCAGAGTTTCTGTATTATCTTTAGAAATCAAGGAAATTCCTTTAACCCCCTCTAAAGTAAACAATTGCTGCAATATTCATTTATTGCTTCTGATAACAGTTTTATTATCAGAGATCTGTTTCTGCTGAATTTTAAAGAAAAACCCTCCCCATTAATTGTAGGTGCCAACAAACACATTGGATTTTCCGGAAGACACATTCTCTTGCCTAAGTATTTAAAGTGCCCCGGTCAGAACAGGATGATATTGATACTCATTAGATCCCATTACTGTGATTGCTAGAAACTACATATATTTCATACTTCTAGATGTATGGAATACCAGTCACCTCTCTGCACACTGTTGTCGTGGTGTTTCCACAAACAGTTTACCGAAAAGGTAAGTAAACTAAATATAGAACCTTAATACAGGTAGCTTATTGTTGTCTGTTATCAGGGTCAGTTTAAAGGATCAATTTCTTTAGAAAAATGTCCAAACTTATCTACTACATACTTTGCCAAACTATTTCATCCACACTAACTATAAATACTTTGCTAATTTTTTTTCAGCTGACAAATCCACACAAATGTGGAAAAACTCTTTAATATATTTTTCTATTTTTAACACATAAACTGTATTTATAAATTATTCCCCCAGTCAATCTGTCTGGAATTCACTGACAAATGGGCACATCTCTCTACACTTCTCCTTTCAGTTCCCTTTAAATCAATTACTCGTTCTGTCACCTAGTGGCCAATCATCAAAAGTGCACAGCTGTCACAATAGGAAATGACCAGGAGAAGGACCCCGTTTGGTGGGGTGCACCGGCCAGAGCTGGGGAACATGTCTCCCGTTCAGATTGTTGGCTCAGGACAGTCCAGAGACACAACCCTGGACCTTATTCCTCATAAGATCTTGTTATAATGAATATTGCTGAGACAAAAATCAAATCAAAAAATTTTTAGGAGGCTCTTATGCGCAGAAATTAACTGATTCAAAAATGGGCTGTAGTAGCCTTAATCCGCCAAAAGTCTCACCTAACATGTTTCCAGTCAATTACTGTTTCCTGAAGCTTGCCTATAACATAGCATTCACTGAATATTATTTGCAGCCCTAGGGGGATATCAGGTGTAGAAATAAAAAAAAGTCAAAAACTTTTATTGAATGTGAACATTCTATAGCAGAGTTTTGATTTATGATAAATTGATATATCAATATAGATTTAGATATTGATCATGTTCCAAAGCTGAAGAGAGGGGGTGATAAGAGGAAAGGTTATGAAAAAGAAAATAAATTAAATTGTTTTTCAGGCTAGTTGCATTACAGTCAAAGCTGTAATTCACACTGGCAGTGAGGTTGTTATGCGTTTACCACTTCCTCATGCCAGAAACCCCTGCCCGTTACCTTTTTTACAGATACTTTGTTTAGGTTGACGCATCTTGTTGTGTTGTATATATATATTTGTATTGCAGATGTGTTTTTTTTTCCTGACATATGTACAGTAGTCACATGATGTCATACAGTGATTTACTGTTTCCAGCAACATAAATTTGACATGATTGTAAGCTCTTGTGGGCAAGGTCCACACCTCCTTCTGTATCTTTCCATCCTTTGCAACCCCTATTTAATGAAAAATGCTGCATAATATGTTGGCACTATAAAAAACTGTTTAATATTATTGATAATAATCATAGCTTAGTTATAAGCTAACTTATAATGTGTATTTTTGCAGTTTTATATAGGTTAGTGGCACACAGAAACACTTTTTGATAATAGTGAGAAAGAATGTGTGCATCTCAATAAATCTTTGGCCCTTTTATACATTTTAAGGTTCAAGTATTATTTAGTCATCGGCATTTTTTTATAATCAAAAAAATCTCATCAAAAGCCAGATGTAGTAAACAAGACAAGTTATTTTATCATAGTTATCTCAAATGTTCTTGGTTTTGTGCCAAATTTCACTAGGCTCTGAAACACTAGGCTCTGAAAACCTGACAACAATACGCCCATCATTTGCAATTCTTCACGTGTCCTTATCTCAAGCTACTATAATTTCTTGTTTTTTAGCTGACCTTGACAACAAGTACTACCTACTATCCAATGATATTTTGGTTATCACCATTTCCCATATGCAAAGGACACAGAATACAAAAAAAAGAAACATTTTCTACGCACCTGGTATGTGATAGGTAGAAATAGCAGAATGAACAGGAGATTGATCGCTCAAACTGAGAAGTTTCCAAGGAATGTATATCATATTTATTGTGAGTAAGATATTACAAGGAATGAGATTTAGTTACTTAGAAAGTTACTCAGAATGACAAATTATGCAAGGGGTGTTGATTATATTTTCTAAAATCACTAATGCGGAACCTTAAAAAAATAGCTTGGTATTAGTATCAGGAATACAAACACCTTTGCATTAAGATGCACTTACAGGTGCACGAAGCACAGAAGCATGCACGCGTGTTTGAGCCAATTAGCTAATTTTTCCTTTTATACAGGCTGTTTGTAGCCATTTTGAAGCCCCAAGCAAGGTACACTTCCTCAGCACTATATTTTCCCCAACATCATGTGGCCCCTTAGCACATCTTTGAGTTTCCACCTCTACCCCTCCCCTGTGGTGGCCACCAGGGCAAAAAAAAGGACTTATAAAGTAGAGGCTCATATAACAAGTACAGTCACAATTTCTGTATATAGGAACATCAGTAATCATAACTCCACCTTACCAACAAGAGAAAAGGATTTTAATGCATCCTTAGAGAATACAACACCATACAAACAATTTTCAAGAGATGTAAACAACTTTATTTACATCTCTTACATAAAAAAGGTCCGAAGACCCAAACATATTAAAATGTATGTATAGCAGCCACCATTCAAGTCTTAATCATCGCAGTTAAACATGTAAACACAACAAATGCCCACTATTCTTCCTAACCTGACTAGGCATAGAATTTTCCTACAATGTTTCTGTTCATATGTATAAATGGCCAAGAATAGTGGGTACACTAACGCATTTCACAGCAATTGTTGGAGCTGCTTCCTTGGGAGCAGTAATAATACATGCATTGTAATACAATATATGCAACTTGATATATATCCAAGTGAAAACGTAACCAAACCTCAAGAGAGTACTGCCAGGTGCAGCTGTAGCTTTTTAGAAAACAGGTAAGTCCTTAAAATTCAAAGATCTGCAATGTCATGCATATCAGGTGAGTGAGCTGATGGCGTGATGTTGCCTGTATTCCCCCTG
Organism: Pyxicephalus adspersus; assembly: GCF_032062135.1. Classification (NCBI taxonomy): domain Eukaryota; kingdom Metazoa; phylum Chordata; class Amphibia; order Anura; family Pyxicephalidae; genus Pyxicephalus; species Pyxicephalus adspersus. Next base: position 64,884,946 of record NC_092863.1, read on the forward strand.
CTACTGGCAACAAAACAACATTCAGACAATCTTGCTACAGGCACCATTCCTTATGTTTTGAAGAGGAAGCTCCAAAAATTGCTGTGAAACATGTTAAATTTGAACTTTGTTCTTTTGGACAGTAACTTACCTGTGATGTTGATTATGTTTCCCAACATAACTAAATACCTACTTTCCATGACTGGTGTCTATTTAGTACTACAGGGAGCATAATGATTTACTCAATAAATCTCTCATTAGTAGTTGTCAGGGCAAAAATGTGCTCATAGTTGAAATCTATTTCTAGGCTTAGAGTTTCTTTTGTGCTTTATTGTTTTGTGTCTCCATTAATAGGAAACAACGCGAGCATGGAATCCCCTAACTATAAGCATTTCTGCACTGTGTGATAGATAGTACTTTGGATCTAGCAGCAGATGGTGATGTTTACCAGTTTTTGTCTGTATCCCTTTATATAGTTGTGGCCTTGTAAGTTTTCAGTAAACTGTCTTCGGTAAATATTCATGGTAACATATTTGCTCTGGCCGGTGCACCCCCCAGCAGGGTCCTTCTCCTGACCCCGCAGGGGGAGGGACAGGCCACAGCCATGGACCAACAAATAATTCTTTGCAAAATAGGAGTGGGGATGGATGTCCATTCCCGAAAAAAGTGAGGGCACTGTATTTATTTGCCTACAATTCTTTTCTTTCTTCTTACAATTTCAATTTCGTATTAATCACTAGGGGCTGGCATTAGAATTTACTCCTAATAACTCTTGGGATAGGGGAGAATCCCCTCAACTCTACGCAGTGTTTCTTCCTATGTTTAGTAGTATTCCTAAATAGGTCAAGTTAGAGATCCCTTCCAAACATTTTTTTTACCTACTACCAGTCCTTGTAAATGTTGTTTATATTGGGAGTTTGACATTCTAATATACTCTGGTATTTTATTGTACACTGTTATGCCCATATCTTGTGCTAGGTGTTCCATTGATAGGTATATACTATTTAATTATTCCTCACTCTTTCCCATGACTATACCATACATAAGTGCCGATATGACAAGACCTAATAAATATCGTTTCTCTCTGATATTTTGAAGGGCAAAGATTATTAATGCTGTGGAAAGTCCATCTTCCTGCTTACCTCCTACTATAAGTTTAAACTTGAACATTTTGAATAGGGGTTTATATTTTTTGAGCCATTTCAGACTTTCAAGTGAATTACAGAGTCCCCCCCCCCTCCTATCTACCCTATTAAATACCATATCTGGAAAATAGTGTGTTCCCGGTTGTTCTCATAGAACTCCATTATCTAACCGATTATAAATATCTTATCGGTTATGCTTTTATATGACCTAAAGTCATACTAATACTGTCCGAAGATTTTCCTGCATAATGAGTAATTGCATTTTAGTGGGTCAAAACACATTTAGTGATTCTCTGTAATTTTCACATATGACAGGGTTGCTTTTTATATTAAGCATATGATACCCACACTCCAGTCGTTTTCCTTGCATTCTTTCACTTTTTCAAATTCTTAAGATTAAATTGATTGAATATGGTTTCAGTTAGTAAATTCCCTGTTGAACTGGACTATAACAAGATTTATTAATCTGATCCTCTATTCCCCAAGTTCACATGACCACTGAAGAAGGGTAAGCAAATTTTATGTTTTTTATGTATAAATGAGCATTTAGTCCTTTCATTTCAGGGTTAGCGAAGTTTTTTTCTGGAGTTCAGATTTTAGATCCTTTTCCCATCATCGTTTAACAAAATGTTCTCACTCCATTTTGATAAATTAGTTTATTTTATTATTTTTATAATTTTTGTTAGCATTTCATATTTCTACCATGTATGTATTTTATTTGTTGTTCTTTTTAGTTCTTCACGTTTTCATAGATTCCTTTTGTTTTACTCACTTACTACAGCATTATTTCACCTTTCACTTGCTTTATTCTTTCTATCTTTTGCTGCCCTGCAGTTTATATTCTTTCCACTCATCCTATGTCTTTCTTCAGCTTGCCGAAATATTTTCTATTGACTTACTGTATTCCATTCTTCATTTTTATTTTATTTGTTTAATAATTATTAATATTTTTTATCCTTGTTCTTGTTCATTGTTCCCTTTGTTCTGGGCACTCTAGTCAATGTTTCCCTTATCACTATCTTACCATATGGTAGTCTGGGTAGCTAATAAGTCCTCCAAAACTCCTAATATCTATAATAAACAATGAAAAATGTATGTCTACTAGTACATGATCTATATGGTTTAAAACTCCAGTTCCGTGAAGTAATTATATTATTCTTTCTTGCAAATTAGCCCAACAGTTTCTTATTCTCATTACTTTTCCAAATGTATAGATACTTTTCTCTAGTTCTTCGGAACTTATCTTTTTCTCTTTTCCCTTTATCTTCGATATCGACCGATATAATAAACAAATTGTGGGATGCCCCCCTTTTATATATTCTGCACATTCTTTTATTGATTTGTTTAAATCCCAACACAAGTTTCATCAAAATTTTGAAAAAAAATAAAGCATGTCCAAAACTTTCTGTTTATTTCTGTATTTGGTTTACTGATGGACAACCTCTGATGATTGGCCTGATGATTTTTCCTTATCCATAGCCCAATGTGTTTTAGTTTTAGGGACATGCCTTCTTACTTTTGACCTGTTAACTTACACCTGACTTTTTCTGCAGTTTAAGCATGAACTGTAATCTTCAAGCCAGCACCTCACCAACTCTGGCTTCTCTCTGGGGATTAGAGCAGGCAGCTACTCAAGAAGGGGCCACTCACAACAGTTCCTGCAACCATGTTTTACACCACTACTGCACCAGCACTATCACCCAAATATAACCCCTTTCTCCTTGCCATACCCAAACCTTCTTATCACTGGATGCTATTACCATCTCTGCTGAACACTGTCCTCCTTCACTTACCACACCTGTACACCAAACCCAGTTTCACCACTGTGACTGACTCTAAAATTTCTCCCCTCTGCCCTCAACACCTCTCCTACATGCCCCACTTCATTGATCACAGTGCTTCCCACCAGCAGCAGCACTTTAGCAGGTCTATTAATAAAACAAATGTAAAAAGAAAAAAACTTTGTTTTTCTGGTGGCTCAACAAGCAATAGCCGGGGCTTGGATGACTGAGGGAGTGGCCTTCAGTGGGGTTAAATCTAGACTGGATGTATTCATGGTAAATGAGGGCCTGAACAGCATTTTGACTGACACCCATGACCGGTTTAGAGGTGTGAGACCCCTGGATTGTTTACAGTTACCCTATTCTCCAGGGCACCACGGCCCTCTAAAAGCTTGCTTGCTCTAGTACTTATTTTATATTCTGTTTTCAGTGGTATTCTGGAGGATCTGCAGGCTTCAGGAACAGACTTTCCCCCCCTCTCCTTTTCCCTATTTCCTCGTATACTGTGTATTTGATATTCTGTATTGTCTTGTTCTATTTTTTTCCTAATGTCCCTTTTTTTGCATTTATGTGACTTTTTGTATTTGTTTTTTGCTACTATTTCTCAATAAAAACATTTGGTAACAAAAAAGAAATGGGAAAAAAAGGTATTTTGTGAAGCTGGGCTTAATGGTATACAAAAAGAAGAAGAAAAAGCAACATACTGATTAATAGGGTCACCCATCCACGCAGTGTTGAAAAATGTAAATATCACCTCATATGCAAAAGAATACTAAAAAAAGTAATTGTCCTCAATTAAATGAGAATGAAATATTTACTAATGTAAAAATAAATGAATGTTAACCTGCAGATTTTATTTATTAAATTATATGTGGTCTCAGAGAGACCACATATAATTTAATAAATCAATCAATACGGAGTTCTTTCCTCCACCATACTCAGAGATTAGTGGAGAAAACACAGAATCAGCTCTTTCAAATGTTTCACATTTACTCTGTAAATCATTTATTTATGATCCATATATGTTCCCATTTATCAGGACTTCACACTGTGCTTCATGACTGCAGTGATGTAATAGGGGCATTGTGAGAGGTAAACAGACAAACACCTTGTTGGCAAAGTACCGGTAGCCGATTGAAAAAAGTGTAACAAAACAAAAACTGAACATCCTGTTTGGCTGGAAAATGTTAATTTGTATGGTTAGTTAAACTTCAACAAGAGCTCCAAGTGTGCTTGCCAGGTCATTACAGTTACACAACTCATCCCTGATGGGCAATTATACATCAAGATCTTCAGTAAGATAATTAACTTTTTTTTACACCTAAAATTGCACAAAATCGGCATTGTGTTGTCCTTTAGTTTTTCATATCAATTTGCTTACCACATTAATTGGCAGTTTAATTCAAAAATATTTCTGTTTAGTGTTACTCATATATCCTATAGAATATATGAGCATGATATAATTGCAGCTGTACAGTATTAGTACTATTGATATTTGGATAGAGTTATGCAGCAGGTTTTGCAATTTAATGATAAATAAAAGTGGTTGGGAACTATTTTGTGCAGACGGTTGAAGGTTTGTGTTTGCGGTAGATTGCGGTTACTGAACTAGCTGTTACCACTGACTGCAACCACTTTGAACTGTAGTTCAAAGTAGTTGAAAAGTGGTTGCAGTTGCTGTTAAAAGACTGAGAAAGAACTTCTGGAAAAGATTGAACCACAGCACAACGCAACTTCAACGACTCTCAACCGCATGACATAGTGTCACGGTCCCTTCCGTGACGGATGTTTGAGGATCTGTCAGACAAGCTGCATGTGTGATTATCTGACAGTCTCTTTGTTTTTACTTGTTTCTGTGTTGTTGTTTGTAATGACCACTCCCCTTGTATCAGGTGCAGCTGCTGGTCATTACTGCTCCTCCATTTAGTCTGGCTCCACACTTCCTGCTGTGTGGTTGATATTCACTGCTGGGTTGTGAATAGCTGGAGTGTTGAGCCATCCTGTGTTCCTGTTGTTATCTGCTAATAAGATAAGTTGCTTTACTTTTGGTGTTTTGTGTTTATTTAGTTGTTTACTAGGCCTCAGGGAGACACTGGGTCCTTCATAGGGGAAGGAACCAGCAGTCTCAAGCCAGACACTACTGCCAGGGCTATACAGGGCTAGTAGGGTCTAGGTTCCTGAGTATGAGCATTCCTACCATCAGGGGATGCTCATATGGTTAGGAGTTAGAGCAAGATTAGGGTGTCTGCAAGGGGTGACCATTCCCTTTTCCCTAGTCATTTGAGGCCTCGTAGTGACCAACACCTTTCTGTTTTCCCTCCCCTCCCTGTTATACGTGACACATAGAGGCTGACTGTGGCTGAACTGTGTTTGACACAAAAACCACAATGTTGAGTCTCACAATATTGAAAAGGGGTGGCTTGGAATGGCTAACAGCATCAGTTTGCAAGGGTCTGAAAGGGTATTACTATGGCTTTGTTTACAGTGGATTATTTAATCGCTGAGGATAATGATTAGGTTCTAAAATGGTGTAAACCTCTCCCTTCATAGGTGCTATGAAATACCTCTCATAACCTGCACAGTAAGAATAAGGTAGTATAAATAGGAATGGCTCACCTACCACTCTAAGGCAGAATTGTTGTTAGAAAAATTCCTATCTACTGTAATAATAAACCTTGCTTAATAAAAATTATATATATATAATATATACACTTAACAATAATAATAATAATAAACAGTATTTATAGCATAAAGATATTACAGTGCTGTACTTTAAATAGGGTTAAATGCCAGGTATCTTTTTGTATAAAATATTCACCTAACCTGGGTAAAACAAATGCCATGGAGGCAAGTGTATTTACACTTATTGCAACATGAACTCTCTTTAAATGTTTCAATGTATAAATTAGCATTACAACCAGGAATATATATTACACAAATCATTTAATAAATATTTAATAAGTACACCTCGACTGTCAGACAAATATTTGCTAAAGCAAACAAACTGTCCTAGAATTTAGTTATAATTTAATATACTAATTCTAAGAAAGGTCTAATTCTGAGAAAACCGACACAGCTCCAACTTGTTAAAGGTTAGTACATATTACACAAAGTTCTTTTTATTATAAAAAAAAAATCCTCTTGAGTGTTTTCTCCCAGTGCTATTGGAACAGAATATGTGGCTTACATGCTTCTGCGAGCAGGCAAAGCAAACAATACTTGTGCAGAGTAGACAGCTTGCCAGGCCCATCTGACAGAAGGCCTTGTTTACCACAGGCTAGCCTGTAATAAAAGCTGCTTTAGGGCTGAATTCATTAGCTTTGAAGCAAAACTGAGAGGTGGGGATTGTTGTAAAGACTTGAACTGTGATGAGGCAATTGCAAAAGTTACAAACTGCCAGCTAGAAACTTCTATTTCGCATGCTGGCTCCTGAGAGTAAAAAAAAAAAATGTTATGCTTGAAGTGAACGCCCACTGCTCAGCTACAGTAAAAAGAAAACACCTCAAAAAAGATAACAATAAAAATAGCATACATACTATTTACCCAGTTATAATTCATCACTCTTTGATTTGCTTGGGAGTTTGTATTGGCATTTTACGCCCTGCTCATTACTTCTCTACAAAGATTCTAGACTAACAACATATTGCAAAGATCTATCTTTTTTAAATTAAGACACACAATTCCTGAAAAAAATTACCGGTAAGTCAGTCTACCATTTGAAAGCCAACAGTATTCTGAATGAATTGGTCGTGGGTTGTGGCACTGTGGAGGGAGATCAGTTTTCCCCAGGCTTGCCAATCTATGCCTTGTAGTTAAGGTCTATCTGTCAGCTTTATGATCCAACATGTTGATAAATTACTTCTAATTATAACAATTAACCAGAATTAATCTTTGTGTAGTGTGTTTATGGAGTCCTATTCCCGTTGGTTGTTATGACCTATGTACCTCTTTATACCATGTTGGTGAATAAATATAATTCATCTATTAAAAAATACTTACGTTTTATTATGTTATAAAGTAAGGCTGTTTTTGCATTGCAGTCATTATTGTTTGTCATTTACTGTCAATTCAATACAGTATTTATTCCAGACTATTGACGGATCAGCTACATTTAGTGCCAAATAGATGTAAACACTAAGGACCCAGTATATCAATATGTTATGTTGTATCAATATACATTGTGTTAAGCATCCATTTCATTCAAAATGGGCTGCCAATTCATGGCAGCAAAATAGATGTTGAGTTATGCAGTGCAGGTAGGTCCCCCCTTACTCTACTGTTCTAAAATGATAGCACTGAAAAACAACATACAAAGTGCCATCCATTATTACATCCCAGTGCTGCCTATGTTTTGCAGCCCCTATTCACCCACATACAGGGCCTGATTCATTGAAGTTCTCCAGGACTGAAGAAAATAGACCAATGAATGAATGAATGGAGAACTTGCATGTTCCAGCAAACCTGAAATAGTTTTCCTAAAAATCACTTGCTCTTGGTTGTCAAACAATTTTAAGCTTCTCAGTTTTGCTGGATCACCCAGATTCTCACATGATGGATAGTCTATCTTCTCTAGTCTTGTAGGCCCACAGCCTACATGTATGCACTCTAGTAATGGCAGGATGGATTTTCTGATGGGAACAGTGGACCATGCCGTGTAATATCTTAAAATGGCTGCTTGTAGCCTCCACCTGTAGCTCATGTCACAGCATGGTCACGCTCTAATGGGAAATGCCTGAACAATGTCCTTCAAACATTCCTACAAATTACATGTTTATATAAGTAGTGATTGGGTTTTTATACTCTTATATACTCCACCACCACCATTCCAATAATGTAATGTTAGATTCCCCTGTTTTGCTCTGTTACGTAGGTTGTGTGGTAGTTGGTGAATTGGCGGAGGTTATCTGGTCTTGGATTGCACAATAACTGTTCTATGTTTATTAGGAAAGAAGGTAAAGGTTGATTATTTCCATGCTCCTAACGTTTACCTGTTGTCAAAGTTCTCTTGTTAATGTCTAGATGCCAGTGCCCCTGTACAAGTCAGTTTATGTCTATTTGTTGGGCTTCCATGACAAAGCCTCCAGAACTCTTATATGACGATATCAAGCTTTCCTAGACTGGAGAGGATATACTTTCATTGGTGAACCTGGGTTATCCAGCAAACCTGAAATGGATTCGCTCCAGGATTAAAAACATTTGCTTAAAAATAGCAAATAACAATAGAAATCCATTACAGGTTTTCTTGATCACTCAGCTTTACTGAAGAAAGTGTATTTTCTCTGGCTTTAGAGAGCTTTAATAAATCAAGCCCCATAAGTCTTATCCAACCTACTGAAAAAAGCAATGACCCCATGTCAGAGAAAAAAATGAAAAAATATTATACTATAAAGCATGGAAAAGCCATTACTTTACTACACAGACAGATGTTGTTCTGTAGAAACACTCCCAAGAATGGAATACATTCAGGATATTTGCAATATATTCTGATGCTCTGTTTTTCACCAATGAGAGAATGATGTGAGATTTCCCACTAAGGGAAAATTTGCTCCAAGCCAGTTTTGAGTATTTTTCCTGCCATCACTCACTAGACTTTCCATGGAACAGTTGTGTTGCATTGTGAAAGATCATTCTACTGACATAAAAAACTATAATATTCCATATTAAAGGAAAATTACTGAATATTATTAATATTTTTTATTAATATTAATAATAATAATAATAAATAGGATTTTTTTAGCGCCAACATATTACGCAGTGCTGTACATTAAATAGGGATTATCATTTATTAATCTTTTTTTTCAGTGTTTACTGGCAGACTTACAAAGCTCTCAAAGACTGGAGAGAATACATTTCTGTCAGTGAAGCTGGGTGATCCAGCAATTCTGGAATGGATCTGGCCCAGAATTGAAAACATTTGCTAACAAACAGCTAATGACTTTTAGGAATTCCATTCCAGGTTTGCTGGATCACCAAGCTTCACTGATAAAAGTGAATTCTCTCCAGCCTTAGAGAACTTTAATAAATCAAGGCCTATAACTCTAGTTAGAAGTCCCCCTATTATGAAGGCAGAACTATAAATCACAGTTTAATATATAGGTGTTGTTGCACCTATGTGAGTATAAACAGCATGCTAACAGAAAATACTGAAACCTTTACATCACTTTGACAGACATTAACCCGCATTAGGAGGTTATCCATAGAAGTTTATATATTCCTATCAACACAAGTTTACAAATATTCCACAATAGAGGGGTCTGAGGCACAAAGGAATGTGTGAAGGTATCTAAGAAGGAAAAGCAGTACGAGAAATTTACTCTTTTTGAAAAGTTGTAAACAAACTAAATGATAGTACAAACCCATTGCAGAAAATTGCACAATATATGTCATAGTTTCCAGACAATGGCTCCAGCCATTCTTCTATCCCCATAGATGGACAAATGAGTTGTAAAACAACAGCCTCAGCGACAGTAACCCCTACTATATGAATACACATTTATCTCTGAGCAGGAATAAGCTACATGTACAAATGTTGCCTAAATGAATTTGTTGCAGAATACACTTGGTAACTAATCAATGTCTCTCCTGCTCACCTGGCAATTAACCATTCAAGTAGCAATGAGCAATCCAATTATTATTATTATTATTATTATTATTATTAAACAGGATTTATATAGCGCCAACATATTACGCAGCGCTGTACATTAAATAGGGATGAAATGAACAGTGAATAATGTAAAGCTCCTATTGTTCTGCAGGGACTCTGTAGGGCAGACAGGAAAACAAAATTAGGAACCTATGGGCAGATTGTTTATAATTTTATTTCACATTTTTTTCAGCTTAAGTGACAAATGGTGAAAGTATTAAAATGAAGGACTCGATGCACCACCAACCTCTTAATTAGCAGTGAAACAGAGTTTTGTATTTTTTTCCCAAATATATTGTTTAATACTGAATATATTTCCTGTTACATTTAAGGATCAGACCACCTCAAACTGATATTACAATTTTTAGCAAAAACTTTAGAATAATAACGGTTTCTTTTATCACTCGGGTACATGAGTTTTTAGGTCAGCACACTGGTTGCCATTATGAGATGTTTCCACAATCCTTGCTAAAGCTAGTAGTAGTTACCTTTACGTTTGCTTGACTTTTCTGTTGTTTAGTTTCAGTGCCTTTGGCCACACAGAGGCAAGTACAGGAAAGGACTTACAGGAACCCCCAGCCCAATACTTATGTTAGAAGCTTGTAACTTAGGCTACGTACATACATCAGATGATTTGCGTCCGAGAATTGCCTTAGGGCTGGTATTGGATAAAAATCTGGCGTATGTACAGCGCTCCGATGTCATTCATGAATCTGTCCTGGCGGAACCAATAACTAGGCATGATATTAGTGAAAGTAAAGAGAGAGAGCACAGTGGGGTGCTGCGCCGTCTTTTTCCCCCTCCCCTCTTTATAGGGCAGAAAGGCACTATATGTACAGCGCGCGTTTAGTCTTGTCATTTGGAAAGGATCAATGACAATTATTGAACGTGTATACATAGCCTAAGGCAAGTATTGGGCTGCAGGCCTCAGCCACATTCCTGTGAGCCAGTTACACCCACTTTCTTCATTGAACAAGCTAAATTCACTAGCTTGAACAACAGGTATGTTCAGTGGAAAAATTCAGAATCAAATCTAGGCTGCTTACAAAATCCAAACAGCAACACCACCCTCAAACTCCCAAGTGGCCAGAAATGATAGCACAATCACTTTGCTGAATAAATATCTAAATATTTTAAAATGCTAAGGAGTAAATTAGTTTTTAAAACTCCACCAATGATTAAAAAAAAATGTTGTGAGGACTGAGGCTTTGAGCCCAGAGGTGACATGGTTAAATGTGGTTGTAGGAAGATGCATTTCAGAAAGCTATTTTCTTACACTTGCAATCACTTTCTTCTGAGGAACTTAACTGGGTTTCCTCAAGATTTCCAAGCAGTTATATGCAAACTTCTACTTTAAAAAAAAGTCAGGTAAGGCAGCTACCACAAGTTATCTAAAAGTAAAATGGATTGATACTACCAACCAGAAGGAACAGAACACTCCTTGGGGCAGTGGAGGTACTGTGTAACCCAGGGGTGCCCACACTTTTTTGGCTTGCGAGCTAGTCAAAATGATCCACCAAAAAAAAAACGGGCTTAATAACTCCTGTGCGTGGTAGTTTATTATGAAAGGCAGGGCTCCACGATCTACTGGCGTTGCCTTTGTGATCTACCAATAGATTGCGATCCATCTGTTGGGCACGCCTGGTGTGGCCAAAAACTCTGTAGGCAGTGGTGCCTATTTGCAACTTTTTTGTGAAGTTTTATGGGTTCTTTTTTTATTTCCTTTTTTTCATATCTTCTAGCATAAGTTATAGCACAGTGTCCATATTTTGCTGAAAAAGTAACACAGAATCACAAATCTCCAGGAAAATTTTTTCTCATGTATCCTGCTTTGGAAGTGCATTGTGCATTATTTTTAGCTAGCATCATTTTTTTGATCATTGTTGCAATCACCAATATAGGAGTGAATGCTATTTTGGGGGTTGTAAAGGTTTCTTTGACTCCTGGTTCAACCAACCCCCTACCAGCCCCCTATGTTAAAGCTTAGCAGCAGCAAGTATGTGATGCACTCTGGAAAAGGAGGATTTCAGTGCTCATGGAGTTTAATGATATTGATGGAAAACTAAGGTATGATATATCTTATCAGTGCAAGGGCAATGGTGTGCTGATTAAGCTGCATGTAATGTAAAAACAACATAAAAGAGAAATAGAATCTGTGACAAACACAACACTTATCTCTCTCCACCACCCCTAGGAAACTTGGTACATCCCTCTGCAAGTTGGCCAGCTTAAATAGAGAAGAAAGGCTGCACTTGTGCACAGTTGTTTGTCAGTGAGCTTCTGCAGCCCCAGGGAAAGTTATCATCTCAGCTCTTACTTTGTAGTATGGATCACACAGAGGTGTTGAAGCCACAGACATTGGATGAGCTGATCCAGATCCTGCATCAAATCTTTTCCAGCGATAAAGTCAATGTAGAGGAAGTTCAGAATATAGTGGAATCCTATGAGAGTAATCCACTAGAATGGATGAAATATGCCAAGCTTGACCCATACAGGTATATGATTACTTTTATGTAATACTTATTATTGCTAATGATGTCATGATTTAATTAAACTGTGACTTAATGATTCATGGATAGAGATCAGAAAGGATGGAAGATTGTGCAATGTGTTACTGAAGATATCACCTAGTAATAAAAAAAATGTAACTTACTGGATGTTAGAATTTATTCATCTCCATCTCTCCATATTGATCATGTCAGCTACCTTAGGAGCTGGCACCTTATATTGACTGTTAAGTGTTTTGCAGATCCTGATTTCAGAAGAAATGTTTATTTTTGGCAGAAGTATGAATGGGAAGTTCTAGTCTTCTACAATCATTTTTTTTTTTTAAGAGCCTTGAATTACTCATGTTTTATATTATCAGATTGTGTGCTATCACTTAGGTTTATTGCAGCTGTATATTCTAGATGTTTATGCCATGTCTCCTAGATTAGATATTCCTTATTTAAGCAATTGTGTTTTTGCTGATTATCTTGGTGTCGGTGCTTTCACCCAGCGCGGAGTAAAGTGTGTGAACATGCCACGCAGATCATCAGGCTGTATTGTGGGTGGCTCGGGGAGTGGAGGGGGTGTGTTGGGGCCAGCCAATCACATGGCACGGATTGTGACACCTCTCCTGCTTAGCTCAGCCTGTTTTTTATTTTTCATCTTCCAAGGACACATGTTTTTACCATTTTTTTCCCTCTCTCATCGAATAATTTATTCATGGAAACCAGTCCAGGAAAATAGGAATAGTGTCACCTCCCAGTAATCGTCATGTTAATCCAATGGCTTCACCACTCTGAGACCACAAATCTGAACCAGTTCACTGATCACACAAGGTTCCTCCATCAATCTGATGTCTTTTTCCAAATCTGCAATTAAAAAGAGATTTTTCAGAAGTAGATCAGCAATGGAAATCAATATATAGAGATTTGTATTCCCAAACTTCATTTACATTTTAGATTTACATTGAAAAGTTCAGAACATTGGGAGATTTGTAATTTATCTGACTGGTTACAGTAAACCTTTCAATTCACACATTGCATACCTGGCAAGGGAGCTAATCTCTATTTTATCCAAAAGGGGCTGCAATAATAAACATATCTTTTCTATTAATGGTGATTAATTATTGTATAGATATTACTGCAATGGCAGCAAAGAATGCACAGAAATTGTTCAACAAATGTTAGAAATGTATTTTGGAATTGCCTGGTAATCTAAGGACACATAACACATTCTGCTGTTGAAAAAATGGAACAATTTACGTAAAGAATTAATGGGTTGGCTTGATATTTAAAAACTGCACAAGATTTTAATTTCCCAATGCATTTTCTGATTTTGTATGGAAATGAGGTCCTTGTAGAACAAATGCTCCATGTCCAAGCTTAAGCAGGATTGATAACTATAATTTGGGTCCCCATGACACCTGCTTCCCTAATACTGGGAATCAATGGGTATTGCAGACCAGATGTGGGGAAGGTGAATGTGGGTGGATCGGAGCTGTTAGGCGATATTCTTACTCTGGCTTTATTGATATCTAGACCAGAACTTTTTTTTTTTATTGCTTTAAAGAAGCTGCTTGTTAAACGGACCCCCTGAGGAATACTTAATCTAACTTTTAGGTTTTCGGGAACGCCTAATATACCAAACATTTGGGTGGTGGGGAGTCCTCCAACATTGGTAACATTTGTAGCCAGCAGGTATTTCCATCATACAGTGTTGGCTTGAATGTCACTCTTCTGGACACCTAAATATAACATTAGTGTCAAGCATCTGGCTCCAGAACTAAGCAGACTTCATGGAATGGGAAGTTGATAACTGTTTTAGGAACTTCTGGAAAGCTCTGGAGCACCCCTGGTTCAGAATGGCTGGTTTGTACCCTTCTCTGTTTGGTTGAGGTTACTGCTCACTTAGTTGGACATTCTGGAGAAAATTAGTCTGGCTATTTGCTACCCCAATAAACACCTTCTGGATGACTGATCTGGTGAAGGAAGTGTAACATGTCAAGTGACCTGAAGTCTTGTTTAATAATCCTTTTCATTTCACCATATGCTAAAAAACATATATTGCAATGTGTAGGCTACACAAACATATGCCAGGAAGAACATTTGCTGCTGTAAAGTATGCAGTGTTTGCTTTTAGAGAGCAATGTCCATGAGTGTCCCTGCAACATCTCCGGTACAAACAGGTGGCTAGAATGTAATTCCAGAACAATCTTTGACCGTGGACAAGGACGCGTCTGAACTTGGCAGGTCTTTTCCAACTGTAGGAGAAAAGCGGTTTCAACCAGATAGTTCAGTGGATCTGCATAATCCCTTATGTGCTTTATCATCTAAAATGAAAACATATGGCTGACATGAATCCTTGACTCTCTGACATTCTTTGGGGTGGGGCAATATGTTTGGCTGCTACTAAAGTTCATTAATAAAAGATGCATAAAAATTTGTCTTGAGAGAAATATGTAAGCTGCCATCGCAGTTACCCTAAAAATTCCTGCTACTTGGCTGTCATAGTGATCCAGTAGCTTCAGTGGTTTTTTTGATTCATTCTTGGATTCATGTCCCCTTTGGTTGACAGAATAAAAAGAAACCTTGCAGAAGAGACAGTCGGGCAACTAGAATATTACGGTTGGCAAAAGCAACACAAAGAACAAATTTTATGATCGTCCCATTTATGTTAAAAGTGTGTTAGTTCAAAGTAACCAACTATTTCCTGAAGTCAGATGCTGTGGATTACTTAACATTGTTTAAAGCAGAATTTTAGCCAAAAATACCAGGATAATAATAAATGAATAGTCTATCAAAGTTAAAATATAACTAAGCCATCTTTTGAAACCATATTCAGCTCTGATACAAAGATTCCCTCCTGCTTATGGTAATTATTTCTGCTGCTAAATGTGCTCAGACTGAAGGTGAATATCTTCAACACAGTGCTATACTTTTCTTTCTGTGTTTTGTTGTTCTGTTTTCGCCTCCAGCATGCCTATAGGTAAATGTGTGCTGTGCTTGCTTTATACATTTTTAAACAAATGTTCCTCTTGTAGACTGATTCTGCATAATTGGTCACATATCTTTTGCTGTGCTTGAAAAAGAAATGTTTCTAACATCACACTTTTCACATGATGCCACCATGACTATGATTTCAGTATGACTTGCTCTGTATAAACAAATTTGGATGGATAAAGCCCTGTACTGCATGTATCCACTTGTGCAGTATTCATGTTCTGGGTCATATACTACTTGAAGTATTCAAACCAGATGCAATGAGGTGAACTTTCAACCTTTCAATGGCTGGTGGCAACCTTTGTACTCTCATCAATAATGGAATCATCATCTAAGCCTAAGGACTTTCTGATGACTAGTTAAGACCCACTGGACTGTGGTTCCCCAAAGAATTTTCACACCTATGGCGTGAAATCTGGCTAGCAGCAAACTAATGCCCAATTAGGAGCTGCAAACTGCACTGCAGGTAACCAGATTAGCACATAGGTGCAGCACAAATCTTCAAGCAACAACAGTGCAATCAAAGCAACAAAAAAGTGGTTACCAATCTCTCCTATTCACTTGAATGGGAGAAGATTGGACTGTGGTTCACCTGCTCTAGAATACTGTGGCTCACTTTTCTTTTGAAATTGCCCTTATGGTGCCCAGTCTAGCTGCTCCTAAATACTATAAACTATCATGTCAGGGGAACATATAGGTGTTTATACCTATACCATTAGAATGGCAAACTGTTACGGTTGATTTGGATAACTGTTAAAGAAACTTGTGCTGGCTCCTTCTGAATATTCTACTTGCCTAGATGTCAAAATGATCTAATGTCCTAAAACTCTGAGCAGAAACAAGTGTACGGATCAAAAATTTTGACTAATTTTGCTTGCAGTGTGTATAATGTACTTGTGTTGTAATGCTTGCTGTGCTGCACCATGTCCTAAATTTTTTATTTTGTGTTATATTGGTTTGAACTGAAGCTAGTGTGAATTTGCGTTGTTCCGTATGATTGCGGTAGTAATCTGGGTATCTGACATTTTTCTGTGGGAATCAATTACTGCCATTCAAACACATGGACCTGGAATATTCCCACGAGGGAAGGTTTGAGGCTCCCTGACTCCCTGTCTGATTTTGATTTAATTGTATTCCCCTGGAAATCACTTGTACAGCAGACAGAAAAGGCCTTATCTGGCTCTGTTTCACAAGCAAGATTCCCTTATCAGTCAGTTGCTACTCCTTCACATGTTTGTGTATTTAATGTTTTGTATGAAGTTCAGTTTCATCTATAAATTTGGATTAATTTTAAAATACCTCAAGGTATACAGAAGTAAAGTTCACTCCTCGGGTTTGTTCTTCCAAATGTTTTAAACATCTAAAACATTTGCATGTCTGTGCCTTCTTTTTTTGACCAGCATTAAACCAAGGGTCAGTAGTAAATCCTTTCAGTTCTGCATAATTCAAGTTTTGGCTACTTGGAACTCCTGTAATCTACACAGCCAGGAATTTCCGCCTTCATATAATATTTGACCTGGAAGTTGCCTTCAAAGCTCCCTGTGGAATAGCTGGCTTTCTATTTATTAACCAGGGTACGTGCATTCGGCACAGATTCTTGGTCAGTTTATAAGTCGGGGTCATGAGCAGGCAGTACAAGTATGTTTTCAAGGTGTGTGGGGGGGGGGGGACAAAAGGTGATCAGCAGTACTAGTCAACTAGCCAGGGACAAATGTGAAATGGTGGAAACTTAATTCCAGGGGAAAAAAAAACATGTTTTGCTGCCTTTTTCCCCCCCTTTTACTCCTGTTTAGCATGAATAATGATTACATGACTGTTACCCAGTCCTAGGTAGTGGGACCTGTCAGGGACTTGGTGCTTGGGAATTTACAGATTGCAGACATGACTTAGCTGTCTGACCTTTGACTTCACTTAATCACTTAATGTATATCTCTCAGCACATTGGGTCAATAGTTCCACTCCTAGAATTGTAAGCATGAAATAAAACTAATTATTGGTCTCCTTTAAAGGTGTCCTCAGTTCGTAGACCTATATAAAATATTTTTCAGTAGGTGCACTTTGATTTTTTGTAGTGCCTTTAAATATCTTTCAAAACTGAACACGCAGATATTGACTGGAAGGACTTGGTCTTCTTTTCACCTAATCTATGGTTACCAGTACCTTACTAAAGCTGCGTACACACCTGCAATTTTTCTCGTTGGAAAGGATCTTTCACGATCCTTTCCAACGAGAAAAGACTGCACGATGCATGAACGATGCTGTACATACAGCACCGTTCATGCTCTATGGAGAGGGGAGGGGGAGAGCGACGGAGCGGCACCCTGCTGCGCGCTCTCCCCTTTCATTAGGATCGGTCGTCGTCCATCGTCCATGGATCCGCCAGGACGGTCGTCGGACGATGGACGACGACCGACTGTACACACGGCAGATTTTCGCCCGATAATTGGCCGATACCGATTATCGGGCGAGAAAAATTTGCCGTGTGTACGCAGCTTAAACGAGACCTGACATACTAGTTTGCCTATTGCCTCATTAATTTTTTGGGATAAAAAAAAAAAAAAAAACTTTATTGGAGAAGGTGACTTCAGACCAAAATGTGCCCTTTAGTGTTATCGGTAGAAGTGTTTCCATTAAGATTACAGCTGGAAACCACAACATTTTGTAGCTAGGCCAACCATGAGCCGCTTGTCTAAAAACTCCAGTTTTATTACTTATCTTATCTTTGCTAAGTTTGCTAAGTGTTCAGCTGGCATCAGGACTTCTTGCTTCGTTAAGACGCCTATAAGAACAACCTTAAAAATTCTACATTCTCCAGCTGCATGGACCACAGTGTAGTTAGAACAGTTTTTTTTTTTTCCTTTTGAAAAGAAAAATTTTGATACTTTGCTGATGGGTTATATGGGTGATTCACGCATAGCCCTGCTCCTTGTTAGATAAGGGTAGATATTAATACCTTAGACCGAGAGTATTTTATTATTCCAGTTTGATAGGAGTAGGTATGTTCAGAAAAATGGGTTGATCATTACATCAGTTTTATTAGGTGTAGATTCATGTTCTTAATCTAAATTCTTTCTAAATCTTAGAAGTGCTATATGCCTGTTAGAAGGCTGTTGTACAATTCCAGTATAAAAAATGAACACTGTGTGTATACTTCTGTTACAATCTGTTTGCCTTCTTTCCCCGAATGGCACAAGAAATATGTGATAACAAGGTTTCTCCTGGATCTAGGCAACAACTTTATTAGAGCACTGGCTGACCTCCTTGGTTTTGTACAATGGTTCTATTGTTCTCAAAGAAAATGGACCCCTGGGATTTACTGGAATACAGAGTAGCAGGTTTTTAGTACAAAATACATTCAGCAAGTCTCATGCTCTTTGCCTATATAAAGCGTTCTAGTTGTTGACTTGGTATGGGGTATATCCGATCTCTGCCAAATGAGTGTTTTCCAAGATCAAAGCTGGTGTGCTTTTCTGCAGCATTCTGGCAAGGGACAGGCTTTTCAACTCGGGCCATGACTGCAATCTATCTGCAATTTCAGCTGAAGTTTGCTTTAAACACAGAATAATTCTCACTGCCATTCCCTACTTCATAGGCTGCAGTGGTCCTTATAGTTTGTGCCATCTTCAAAGACGATCAGGACTGAAATAAGTTTCTTCATCTTTCTGACGCATGTATGAAGATGCCTTTCACCAGTATGTTGTCCTATTTAGATCCTCTAGATCAGGGGTGTCAAACTCTGACTTAAGTTTTTTTTGGCCCCATAAAGGAATCCTAAATATGAACTGCAGCTGGCCTGCCGCTGCATTGAAATACCGCCGGTACTACAATCACTTGCGTCTATAGACTGGACTGTTTTATAGATACAGTTAATGCCAGGAATTGTAGTAGCGGTGCTATTTCAATGAAGAGGGAGTTCCAGTAGCGTGGCACTTATAAGATTTAGCCCGCCTCAATTTTTTCAATAAATTTCAAGGTCGGCCTGCGACTTTGTCAAAGTTTTTAATTTTTGCCCACTGTGTATTTGAGTTTGACACCCCTGCTCTAGATATAAACTGTAGCAGAGTTTTGGACGGTCTGCCCTAGTCAGTCATTGCATAATAGACTCGAGAGATAACTTAATTTCTGTCTATGTGCAGACAGATCTGTTTGCCTACATCATTGCTGCTAGCTTTCAAGTCTATAGACTTGACTACATTTTGGCTTTAATTACTTTTTTTTTTTTATGTGAAGATTTGCTTTTCAGACTTGCTACCATTTTGTTCTATATGTTAAACTTTAATTTAAAAAAAGTAAAGTTGGAGGTCCTGTTTTGGAAAACATAAACCAGGTATGCTGATATTCTTTGTGGGCTTTAAGGCTAGCTTGTTGATCATTTACTTAAAGGTTAACACATGGGTCAAAGTCAAAACCTATTAACAAAATTCTATACTAAAATTAAAGTTGATCATCAGAAATGCTTCTGAAGGGTGATAAATATTGTTGGGGGCAGGGGGGGATTAATATATTATAAGTTCTGCTAAAGCTTAACATTTTTGCATGTTGTCATTTTTAAAAATCACAAATCCTAAATTTTCTGTGGTGAAGACCCATTCTACAGTGTACATGCTTGATATTGTTATGTATTAAAATTCTTCGTACACCCTGAGAAGTGTAAAAGCAAGATTTATTTATGATGAATAGCACAATTCACTCATACCATTTATGTGCACAAAAAAGAAAACTGGTGTCACCGGAGTTTATGACGCACTAATAGTTTTTTGTTGTTTTTTTTTCTTAAATTAAATAGCATAAAATATTGGTCCCTTGTTTTCCCCAATTGTACATATTATTGCCCCATATAAAGCAACAGATCTCTATAGAGTACTCTACCCAGACACTACAGAAACTAAGGTAGATTATAATGCATCAAAAGTAAAAATTGTATACAAGTTGCAAATTAGGTAGATGGTAGAGTTGGGTCACCTCCTTGCCTTTAGCATGTTGGGATACTAAAGAAGCAGCAGCACCACCAGTGGAGTTCATGTTTTTGGTGTCTTCTGTTGGCATGCACCTAAAAAGCATAATTATTAATATGTGATATCCATTCCTTTCCATTCAGAATTCCAATTCTTAGAGGTTGACATCTAATGAATTTCAGTTGCGTACAGTAAATTTAGAACTATCTGTAATTCAACTTTAAATATTTTTACAATATTTATGGACGTTACGTTTTATGTGTCGGTGGAATTGGAATGGAATTGGTTTATTATTTCAACAGATCTGTATGATTTTCATAAAACCTTTCACTGATCCATAATGTTCACTTAAAGGGTAAAACATGCTAATTAGAGGATGAGACAGATAAAATGAAACAACCGCTGATTTAGATCATATTATAATGTCCATTCTTCTGTCATTTTAACTAAAAATTAAAAAAAAACCTAAATGACTAAATCTCGAATGGTTTCTCTAATTTCAGGTACACTAGGAATCTGGTAGATGAAGGAAATGGAAAATTTAATCTGATGATTCTCTGCTGGGGTGAAGGACATGGCAGGTAAACAGTATTAATTTAAAGCTATGTATGCACACTAAATGATTGTTGGCTAACATAGAAGGTCCTGTAAAGCTACAGTGAAATGTTTGTATGTGTACGTCAGTGGTCCAACATTGTTCATCCTAGCGAATTGTTAAACAACCTATTGGTAATGACTGCTGTACTTTCCTATGTAAGAGAGCACAGTGAATTTCTGCTTGCTCAATATGACATTGACCTTTATAGACACTGTTTCCTGGTAAATTTTCACTAATCTTTTCATACAGTTTTTTTTTTTTTTCACAAACTGATTTTGCTTCAAGCTGTTCTAGACTTCTGTCTTATCATGTAGATATTCAAATTGTGTGCATTCCATCACGTATACCTATAATTTTGCTGTGTAACTGTTGAATAAAAAGTAGTTTAGCAAACTTTCCCTTCTTGTCAAAAGTGTCACAAATATTTCTGCAAATAAGTCACATAACTTGTTAAAGCTTTTGCTTTAAATTTAAGGCATACATCTAATTTACTGGGCAACATACAATACATGTTGAGTAGTGTACATGGGCTCTGAAGCCGGTACATTTTTGCTGGCTCTGACTCCAGGTACTCAATAATTACTTTATTACTTGTATTGCATTGACTCAAATACAGCCTTGGTATTGTGCAAGTCTCTATTATGACAGTTGTCCATAGACTTGGATCCTTCTGCCTCCCCAGAACTATAAAGATGTCATTGCTTGTAAACCTAAAACATGCAGTGCCCATGTTCCTATTTTATGGGTTGTTTCACAGTGGATACAAAATAATTTTTTGTTTTAAGAAGAATGGGAGCAGAATCAAATAAACCCCTTCAAGTGCACGACTTGACAAATGTTTCTCTTCTCGACAATGCACTGGGCACAAAGTCATGTCTGTAATGACTTGGTTTGATTTTGACCTCCTTATCTAACCTTACAAATGTCCTTGTGGCTTCCACAACACTTATTGTGGAGGGCCTACTCAAGAGTGGAAGCTGCATTTGGGTATCTCCAATTTAATAACCAACAAGCTTGGGTTGATGAATAGGTATGTGGCCCTATTATGTATATAGTATTTTTAAATCCTACTATTTAGATGACCAGATTTGTCTACCAAGACCTAAGGCAACATGTCCTCCTTTGGTTGGGGGCAAATATAAGGATGATGGCTCAATCTGCATCTTGCTACAATATTATCAAATCGGTCAACTGCATACATTTTAATTTCATCTAACTTGCTTCAGGACCCAACGTATATTTATGTGAATGCCTTACTGATAAACTATTCTAAGCGTTTTTTATCTATCTTCCTAATGCAGCAGTATACATGATCACACCAACTCGCACTGCTTCTTGAAGATTCTACAGGGCAACCTGAAGGAGACCATGTATGAGTGGCCACAGAAAAAAACCAATGGAGCCATGATTAAGAAATCTGAAGGGGTTCTCAAGCTGAATCAGTGTGCATACATTAATGGTATGTTTGTTTCATGATTAGCTGTAGATCGGGTAAATCGTCATTGGGAATCTTGCTGCACAAAAATAAAATTGTGAATGATAGATTTGTAGTGTTTATTTGTCACAGTGTTGTTTTTTCTCCTACAGAACGCCTGGAAGGTAATATACGGCCTATCGTATATTTTGTGGTAACCTGAGAGGACAAAAGTTTGGGAAAAGACATTGCTTGATTTTAAAGATTCAGACTCCAGGGTTGTCATCCTGATTCTGTCTTCACTCAATGGGCCTGATTTATTAAAGCTCTCCAAGGCTGGAGAGGACACACTTTTTACAGTGTAGCTGGGTGATCAGCTAATCTGGACTGGATGTGGTCCAGGATTCAAAACAATTGTCCAGGTTTGCTGGATCACCCAGCTTCACTTAAAGTGTATCCTTTCCAACCTTGGAGAGCTTTAATAAATCTAGCCCATTGTGGCTAACATAAATTCTGCAATGTCTGCCTATACGGCAAGCTTGTTTAAAAGTTATTGTCTTATCTTGGTTGTGAATTTACCCGTTTTTTATCCTTGAGACCTGCATATTTTAAATAGATATCTTCTGAGGTGGCTGTGATTATTCTGGGTTTGTAGTATTCCTTTAACAACAAGATATTCTTTGTGTTATCTGTCTGTGTTCTACATACCTGCATCCATAAGGTCTGAAAAACAAATATTTATCTACAATTGCTACAAGCAGCTTGACTTCTGCATAGTTTACAACCATACTGTGTCTGAACTGTTACATAATCAACAGTTCTGATATCTAGGGGTTTATGTTCAAGGTAAGACTATTGACTATATACATATTTCCACATACTATAGCTTGGGGAAACTCCCTTTTGTACATTAATAACTTGTACATTTGTTAAAGGGACTATAACCTAGGTTTATTACATGCATTATCCTATACTGGTCACAAGTAAATAAACCTCTTTATTTTCCTGTTTACGTGATGAATTATTTCAACACCACTATACAAAATGCATAGTTCATCTGTTTCTGTTTCAGTTTTTATAACATTTTTATGAAAATTAGAATGGTAGATTGGAGAACTTGGCTGGTAAGGAAATTCTGCATGGGATTTTTTAAAAATGGAATTCAATGCTGAATGCCTAATGTTGTAGCAGGATCTGACTTTAACTTCTACTAAATGGGAGGGGGGGATACATAAATTGTTTAGTATGTATGTCTTAAGCCAAACTAGACACCAATGTTGACAAAACTCCAGCTGTCTTGGGATGTATCACAAGTTGACAAATAGTTTATTTAGTGTCAAAATTCATACTTAACCACATGCTTTCTAATAATATATATATATATATATATATATATATATATATATATATATATATATAT
>NC_092863.1:64908371-64916452 GCF_032062135.1 Pyxicephalus adspersus
ATATATGCCAATTGAATTTTACAAGCAAAATACTAGTGAGCTTTAAGTTTTAGAGATCGAAAAACATTGCTTGGGAATAAAACTGAGATAAATGTGTTATGCCAGTGTGAATTGACTAAACTGGCACAAATTGTAGTTCTTTCTTCAGATAATAACTTCATGTCAAACATTGTAAATTAATTGCTGAGAAAATGCAGTAGAGCGAGAATTGGCTTTTATGGGTTTGTACACTTTAACTGTTAAAGGTGAAATGTTCTAGCCACTTCTTCAAAGGATTTGCAACAACAGTATATATTTATTTATTTTTTGTCTTGACTTGCTTTAGCTCGTGTTCTGTGTTACCTGCAAACTATAGAGCAGGCACCTCCCAGTTAAACACATGTACTTTCCCTTATTTCCTTTTTGCCCTGGGGAATTGTTCCAGCAAGATCTATCCAAAGCATGAATAGTTGCGCCCTTGTCCTGTGTATACAGACAGGCTAGCTAGTTTAAGATTTTTAAAAGCCATCTTGTAGATGAGATGTTAACAAAGATAAAAGAGCTAGTAATGGTGTTGCATCCTGACTAGTATGCTGTTAGGCCTGAATGCTTATATATCCCAATATTCAGATTTTTGTATTCTGTAGGTGTAGTCCTCACCCTATTGATTAAAAGGTCAGCTCACTCAATGGGCAGTGGGGACTGTGTGTGAAGGGTTTCTGCTCCCAACACTTACATAAATGTTGGTGATCCAGCATAGCCTTGTTTCTGGTGTTTTATTAGTTTTAGGACTACAAAACTGTGCCTATTAGTATTTTGCACCACAGATAAAATTACCACGGATTTCCTTTTCCCACATAATCCTTTAAATGGCATGGAGTCAATGAGAAAGACTGGGATACATAAGCTGATGCTAGAAAACGAGATGATTCACAATAAGCAATGTCTTTTAGAAACCCCCAACCAATCAATGCAGCTGTATAGGTTGCGGGTCATTTTATGTGAAACTTCTTTTTAGCCTACAGAATTATCTTTCTCCACCATGAAAAATTTGGTTGTGTTTACCCCCCAGGCTAATGGTTTCCAGTCTGCATACTTGTAACCCTAACACTGATGGTAACAAGTGTAGTGACCACATTACTTAATTATTCAGCACACTATTTGCACCTTAACCCATAAAAGCTATGATAACACATTCCTCCCCTCCAACTACAGTGCTGCCTTTATTCTAATATTTGTGTTTTTTGCAGTAATTTTCATGTTCAAGAAGATTTCCCTCATTTTTTGTATTCTGTGTTTAGTAGAGGTCTGTAACTGCCTACAAATTATACAATTGTAATTTTATTTAAATGGTGGTTTTCCAATAATTTTGGCAAAGATGTTTTGAATGTTTCAAAAAGCTTTACTTTTTTTTTTCTCAGGGCAAGATATATTAATGAGTGTTTTTTTTGTATAAAGGTTCATCTTCCAATAAACCGTCTATTCTTATTTGTAGATTCCATTGGCCTTCACAGAGTGGAGAATCCAAGTCACACAGAGCCTGCTGTAAGCCTCCACTTGTACAGCCCTCCATTTGACCACTGTCAAACCTTTGACCAACGAACTGGACACAAAAACACAGTTAAAATGACATTCTGGAGCAAGTACGGCGAAAAGACTCCAGTGGTGAGTGTAAACATAAAGAGGCGGAGGATTAGAGAAAAGGGATTTGTTTTTATGGATAGCCAGAGAAAAGAGCACATTCACAGAACTGTAGAATACAAGTGGTGGTAAAACATAAGCCTATTTGGACTATTCTTTGTTTTGAACATGGTATAATTTAGGATTATGCCCCATGTTGTCTTTGTTTCATTACCTTGCAACAAATCTGACTTTTTTTTTTTTTTCATACTAACTAAAGATGATGTAGGAAGAAATGCTCAAAACTGCAGATGTGGACTTTTTATCTGCAGATGTGGACTTTAACATTTTAAAAACAAATAGGATTAGAACAGATCAGAAATAAGATCATTCCTACACCAATGTTTTCCAGTAAAATAGATGAACACATTGATACAAGAATGCAAATCTAGAGCCATTAAACATAAAACGTTATATCTAATAATTTTTTAATTATTTGTGTTTTTACAGGCAACCATACAGTCAAAGGAAAACAACTAGACATGCCCAGAGTATTGTATTGGAAGCCTTCATAAAAAAACAAAAAACTGTGGAGCCCTGAAATATTGTCATCTGCAAGAACTTGCATCTTTCTGAATTTCTTGACCAAACTGTACATACACCCTCAGTAGGATTTAGAAGATGGCAGTTTTGGAATGCTTATTGTCTTAGCCATATCCTTCTCAGGGCTTAAACCTAGACTAGAAAAGAAACTTTATTTTTAAAACAAATGATTTTTACTTTTATAAGGATCTGTATAATTGCACATGTCCTTGACTTAAAAAAAAAGACATTTCCTAACTTGTAAAATTAGTTTACTGTTTTTAAACTGCCTTAATTTGTATGTATAGGTTTTTAACAATGTTGTAAGAAATGTACATTTTGATCTATGTATATTTTTAGAAAATAAAAAACAGGGTGATGAATTTGGAGTCGTCAGGAGCAATAAAGTTCAGATTCATTATTTTGGTTTCTGCGTATAGTAAAAGTCTATACGTTGGCCATATATTTTTAATATTGGTTCGGTTATTTTAGGTATTCGAATAACCTTTTTATTTTCTCTGTAAAATCTGGTTTATGTTCAGAACATTATTTCTAGTTAGCCTAGTCCATGAAAGTGACATTAAATGGTTTATGATTTAGTTTAATGTGCATTAGAAATCAAAATTTGAGGGGAAAAGAGGGGCAATCCCCCCAAGAAAAACAGTCGAATCAATAAATACAGAGAGTCCTCTTTAAGCTTTTCTGTGAAGAATTTTATTGCCATACATGGTAACTTAACTTTAACCAGTATTTTTTTATTTAAAACATAGGAGATAGATAACATTTCTATCAAATATTCAGTGGCTAGCAGGATTCATCAGCTAGAAATCAGTGGCTAGCTAGCGTGATAACATTTGGTAGCTAGCAAGAATCAGTTCACATTGTTTCCACCTCTGGTCATTAAGAATTAGGCTTGTTTACATGGGTTGCTTCAAATGCAATAAAAAATTGGCCAAAATTGTTATGTGGTTAGAATTTTTTTTTTTTTTTTTTCATGCCATTTCCTGATCAGTGTTTTAAAGAGTATGAAATATATGGGGGGATTTGCTTAAGAGGACTTACTGATTAGCAATACACTTTTTGATTAACCCCATCCCCAGATTTGAAGATAATAAAATTGTTGCTGCTGGCTCTGCCTTGGCTTCCAATGGTAATTACCATGCAGATTCGGGGTTTCCTGACCCAAAACCAAGTATCATATCCAGAGTTCTGACCAAAAATGTTTAAGCTGGGCAACAAGCATCTTCATAAAGTGTTCATTTTTTTACGTTCACAGGGGGTACCTTTATTTTTGTTGCTCTAGTATGGATGGTGAATAACTAAATGTCACAGATTATTACAAAACATTTGATTGACTTTTCAGACACCTCCCATTAATTTTAATTTTGCAAAGATTTTTAGAATAAGTATAATTTATTAATAAAAGAGTAATACATTTTTATAGTACATACATACCATGCACGCTGGTCTCAATGTTTGATGCGTTTCACAAGATCTGTTTCCTCAGGAATGATATGAACTGTTATAAAGATAGATATTTCACATATGTTAAAAAAATAATAAATTCATTCACTCCCGCATACTCTTTATTTTTTTGTGTTTATTAGGTTTTTGTTTTTAAACATACAAACAACAAATGTAACAAACTGTATCCACATAAGGTAGGGAAGGGAAAACAGTAACAGGAGGGGGAACGTATCTTAATCTATTATTATTAAACAAAATTTATATAGTGCCAACATATTATGCAGCGCTGCACGTTAAACAAGGGTTGCAAATGAAAGCCAGATACAGTGACACAGGCAGAGGAGAGGACCCTGCCCCGAAGAATTTACCATCTATAAATCACGAATTACAACATATGAAAGGCTTAATTACAACCCCTGGGAGAGGGGGAAGAAATGGGAGAGTATTGTCTTTAGTAGGGCTGCTATATATTAACGGGCATACCAAACTCTTATATACACTGAAATATTCACATAACTGGGACAACTTGCCCAGATATCACATACTTGGCCACATCTAACCATTAGAGTATCTATCAGGGCAATCTGTATTAAAATTATCTTTGAAACTAACATAAGAAAAGAGTGTCTATGCTTCCTTCCAGTATAAATTGAAATTTCAAGTGGGAAACAAGGCAAAACACTAGGACACACATAGACTTACCGGGACTGTTGCACCTCAAGATTGTTTATGAATATGTAAATAGATATGTATATGTATATAGAGGTACGTATATATATATATATATATATGATATAAATGTACATATATGTGTGTATAGATATGTGTTCAGGGATAAATGTATATAATACTCTGGAGGAGATAATATTCCAATAGATAGACTGGATCTAAGCAACATAAAACAATACAGGAATGTAATGCTAGGAATGGGATGTTTCATTAAAACCTGGTGTATCTGTGTACTGGCCTCTCGCCCGCCTAGGGGGTCTCTAATTCAAGAACTTCAAGAAGAAATTAAGACTTCACAGGCATAACAAGAGGTAATAAATACCAATAGAGGGTTTGCCAACAAACAACCACAAACAAACAGATGAAAAGAAAAGATCACTAGTAGGTCCTTCAAGGGGCAATTAATCCATCAAGCCAGAGTGGGCAGAAGATGGATGCATAATCAAACAGATGGGTTGGGTTGATAACCCAGCTGGACCTCTGAGTGACCCTTACATTTAGATTCCAGCAAGAGATTCTTGTATCAAATTTAGTTGGGAGGTTCACCAAATGACAGTAACCAATCCCAATCTATTGGGGTGGGTGCCAACTGATGGTCATCGTACCAAACACACCCACTAACCAATCAAGGAGTCCCAATGTTACCTAATGGGACTTAAATATATAAAAAGGGGAGCTGGAATATAACAGAGGAGAAGAAGGGAATGATGGGAGCTCTTAGGGAATCAGGCTCATGGAGTACCCATCAACATCTTTACAGGTAGCTATTACACATTCCTGAATGGCATTCTATGGTATTTGATGTATTGTGTAATAAGTAGTTACTAGATGATTACAGGGGTTACTACTAATAACTATGTCCATGTGATATATATGTAACATTGATTGAAGTTCCTATGTGTTTAAATATCTGACAATATTGCTGTGTACTTTGTCTTACCTTGTTTTCTTAATTAAACTGTTTGAATGACTAGCTATTATTTGTGCATGAACCGTCTTTAATTGAATATCTATATGCATTGATAGGGGATATAATTTCCATATTATATTACATATAAATTTATTTGAGATTACTGTATTTCTCCAGATTATGTTTTTTTTTTTTTATATAAAAGCTGCCTCATTCCCTACTGTGCCCAGTAGTAGTTTTGGGCCTGTCTAAGGTCTATAAGTCTCTATATCCTGAACTAGACCATTAATCGTAAAGAACCATACTATATACCATGTCTGCCAAGGCAGTTTTTGGAGGTAATGCTACCATAGTGTTTGGTGATACTGTGTTCTACCCTTAATTTTTGTTATGTGATTATTCTTGCAAGCATTAAAAATGAAATGTACTTTTGGTGGGGGCAGAGGAAAGCCGCTGTGCATTTAGGGAAAAAAACACATTTTGCTGGGTTCGCTTTATCCAATAGTCCTGGATATCAATGATTTTGAAAATATCTTGTTATTAGGCAGGTTTCTAATGAATGTCATGTATGGCGATACTGTAATTTGTAGCTGGCTTTTTTAACTAGATGTCAGTGCTTGCCATATGCCAGTGCCCCAATCTAATGCCTCACCCTTAAAGCAAGCTATGGGTTGGCCTTGGAAGACTAGATGCACCATCCCAGCACACAAGTGCCCTAAGACTTCTGTGCTCAAAGGATAACATCTGGGGAAGGACTGACAGAGAACCAGGAGACCAAAGATAATGCAGTACAAAGATTACAGCAGAGGAAAGTCCAGTATATAGAGCCAGAGGTCATACACAGGTAATCAGTCTGCCTGGCGAGGAAAGGAAAGCAGAATCTGCTACATCAACCTACACCACTGGACAGAGTAAACGGGGTGTGATATTGCAGGAGCACACAGTGGGGGATCACTGGCTGGATGAATGTATTCTAAAAGTGTCTCTTGTGCTATTGAAAAATAAGATAGTGTAAATTTAAAACATAAATTACATTAGGCCTAATTTATTGAAGTTCTCTTACTGGAGAAGAGTAGGAGATTGGAGACTGTCAGAGGAGAACCTGATTGATCCTGAAAACCTGGAATGAATAGGGGCCACAATTGATAATATTTGACAACTAATAGCAAATGTTTTTTTAAAAATCCATTCCAGGTTTGGTGGATCACCCAGGTTCTCCCTTGATATCTATCTTCTCCAGTCTTGGAGAGTTTTAATACATCAGGGCCATTGTGTTGACCTAAATGCTGTCAAATCTAGGGTTATAAGACAGCATAACTGCAGAGTTTTAGCCTTTGCTACACAGCTTCTTGTGTTACTTAAAACCCTGAACTTTTCCTGACATAGACATGACAAGTAAACTTTTAAAACATTGGTTCACCCATTTCTGGAGCAGCGTAGTCCCTTGCTGTGTTCACTAGCCACTGTATATTATGATCTGGGTTTTGTCTACCTGCAGCTACCCTACTAAACATTCCTTGCAAGATTTGTCACCCAGATGAAGAATAATTAACAGAACATCTCTGTTGGGCTACTGCTACCCTCTGCAGTGATGTGTAAGTATATCAGAGTTTATCTTATTTTATCTTCTAAAGTGACAATGCTTACTCATTGCATTGTATGGAGCAGAAATATAGAAATATGTTCCTAGGCTGTGGGAGTAATAACTCATTCTTCTTTTCTTCTCCATGACATTGAGTTTGGGGAGTGGGGGATTTGCAATTTACAGAAGATGACCTGGAACGACTGTAGCATGATCTGAGATTTCAGAAAATTACAAGGACATCCCATTACTGAAAAGAACAGAAGGAATTACCTGTAAAATGTAAATAGTATTACCTGTAAAATGGCAAATCAAGAAGAACCACACAGTAGGAATGGGTTCCAAGGTGCCGAAATCTCTGTGTATCCAGTTATATATCTGAGCTGATAACTGTCTCATAAGTAAGACATCTTTCATGGGGGCTCAAAGATCAGAGGAACTCGAAGGTATAGTAGGCTTACAGTGTACAGTAATAAGAAAGCCTTAGGGATCTGCACAAACAGCATTCATTGGAAAATGCTGAGATAGGCACATTCAATAGGTGGGCCAAGGGTCAAGCATACCTAGAATATCTGCCAGGTGAAAAAAAAGTAAATAATGTTAGAGCAATATGGAACAATGCTTAGTTAGACAGGTCCATAATATATAAAATGACGTGCCTACCTGGGTGACAAAAATTCAAATGACTGAAATTACAAAAGAATGCCTACAATTTGTCAGTAGTAAGATACTTATGCAAAAGGATTTTGTGGGTGTTTTCTAAAATACATTGTACACACCCAAAATGGTCTCCCATTTGATCATGTAATGACTGCTTAACAAAAGAGGCAGCAGGCTGCATATTCAAAATAATATAAATTTCTGAGACCAATCCTTTGTGAGAGGGAACCCCTGAACATTTTTGCTGAAATTCTGTGGAGAAAATTCATATTTTATATACCAATCAGGTGAGTTCAATTTCAATATAAGGGTTTGTGTATGTTGGGATGTTATTAGATATTATTGGACAAGCACCCTAAAGTGCCTTCCACTTGTAATGCTGCAATATTTGTCATATGCATATATGGGCCCTTTGTAAAGCAGGAGCCACCTTACACAGACAAAGAAACGGCAGTATCTGTCTGAAAACTGCTCCCCAGGTAAACAACATAGCATGCAGGTTGACAGCACATGTGGAGGCTAGGGAGGGTAGGACTAGAAAACACCTAGACA
>NC_092863.1:64917063-65083585 GCF_032062135.1 Pyxicephalus adspersus
CCTGTACAAGACATGTGTGGCCAGTGCCTTGGTGACATGCTCATATTGCTTATATACCAGGCAAATTATCACTGTATTACTGTATAGTGTATGTGGGCCTGCCATCCAAATAAGATTCTGTATGAAGGCCGCAGTCACAATGTTTTAGGAGTGTCTGTGTCTTCCAAATCTCTGTAGGACTTAACAATCTCTGTAGGAAAAAAACAAGCTTCCTTTTTAAGTACAATAGAAAATGATTCCCAAAGTTTTATTACCTTCATAAAAATCTTTATTTTTCGGCCACTGTATTGTAAGGCCTATTGCAGTCAGGCTGACCTCCTGTGACAGACAAATTACCAACTGACACTGGCAATTTTCCACTTGCTAAGGATTTGCGATACTAATAGTATTTCCGAAGCGCTTGTCTGTGGTTTTCTGCAGATTTCTCTTTTCTTTTTAGGTGAATCATCTATAGGAGCATCTTATATCATCAGGAGGGCAACACAAAGAGGCCATTCACGGCACAACATCCATCGAATGCCATCGCAACAGGAAGGCCGAACAGGTAAAAAAACATAAGATTAGAAGCAAAAAGGGTAATATTTAAGTGATTTAATGTCTCTGTTAGTATATTTGTGGATTGATAATTCACAGTCCATATAGGTGGAAAGGTCAGGAAAGGCTTGCTTCATAGATCTTTTACTGGTTTGAATAATAGTTCAGGCTCAATTCACAAACCCACATGATAAGGACTTTTTTTTGCAAAATGTGGTATAAAATGGATGTTGGGAACATTCCAAGAATTGGTTATAAGGAAAGTATCTCTCATTCAAAAAAACTAACCCTAAATATTTCTCACTGCGGGCCAATTTTCCCCAGTTGCTCATTGGACCAGATCCAGAGTAACACTAGTAGGCAGAATATCTGAACATCTGCTGCCTGAAAGACCTAGACGAAGAGGAAGTGCCACTATAGTGTGACTCCTACCATCATTTCTTGTTCCTACCTCACATTCTGTTTATAGCCTACTACTCCAGAAACTTCTTTATTACCTTAGTAACCATTATAGCATCATAGCAGCCGCCCCTACTAAAAAAAAATCTACCTCACCTTCTATTTCATGAAGATTCCCATTTAAAAAAAATAACTCCTCTTCTATTTCATTAAAATTCACATTAAGATTAGCTGTTGAAACCAGTAGAAACAAGCATACCCTAACAAAAAATGTTACGAAAGTTTTTTACTGGAGTGGTACAAAGTGAAGAAATGTCATCACGATATCTCCTCCAACATGGTCTCCTGGTTGAGGAAAATTCTTGCCGCAAGTGCGATGGCTCAGTGATGTTGACAAACAAGAAGGTTCATGGCCATAATGTGCTGGTATGGAGGTGCAAAAGAAAGGGTTGCCAGTCTGTTCAATCAGTAAGAAAGGGGAACGAATTCTTCCATTACACTGATTTGAACGGAAGACTCCACTGTAATTTGAAGCTCTGTGAAATTTTAGAGCTAGTTTACCTCTGGAGCATCCGAATGCCAACGGAAGAAGTGCCAAAGCTTACTGCTAGATCCACAAATACTGTGACTGGTTCAATTACTGTCGGGAAGTCTGCTCCGAAATGGGATCTGTCACTAGGAGAGGAAAGCTGAATGGTACACCATTCACTATAGACACACTATAGTAGGAATCACACTATTGTACAACACTATAGTGCTAGGAATCACACTATAGTAGCACCGAAGAGGATGCCCGAACACAAGAGGATTGCCCACACCAAAGCCGTTCTCCAGTCAGCCGCAGGGATGAATACCATCCAGGACCACAGAACAACCAGACACCTCCAACCAACGACCAGCAGACTGGGGATCAGCCAAGCTGCAGCATTTGCTTGATAGAATATGAACAGGGAAAGCAAACTGAACAACTCTCCTGTGCACGTGAATTCCACCAGGCCTGTATCAACACATGGCTGAGGGAAAATCGTCTCTGTCCGCTCTGACGGACACGCTTTACTGGAATTATTGAGGACGCCGACATTGAAGACTTGCAGCGAGGCATTGTTCCTGCAATCATTCAGGTATATAGCATAGTCCTTTCAGTCTTTTATAAAAACAGGTCACGAATGTATTACTAATTTTCGTTTCTTTTAAGAATTATTCTAACACAGATTATAATTTTTCCCCAGGACATTGGCATTGAAGGTGTGCAGTGAGTTATTGTTTGGTCTGAAATACTGGAAGATGTAATTTCCTTCACTGTCCTTACAGAACTTGTGCCAATCAGTATAACCAACTGGCACCGATGCTAACTATCTGGTTAGCAAATCTGTGGTCATAGGGAAATCTGTTGGCTGGTTCCTTTGCCAGGGATTCTCAATCAGGTATGTGTTATATCATTTATTTCAATTTTATTTAATTTCAATAACCCTAATAAGTAGTATTTTTTTCTGCAGGGCAAGGAAACCATCCAGATGAGAAAATATTTTAGGAGCAACTACCTGCTGCACCCCCCCCCCCTTTTATAGGTAGGTGAAGCTCCTTTCATAAAAGGATAACCAACGCTTGATCTTTGCAAAGGTAAATATTAGTTTCGTGTGCTTTTGCCAAAGGGAAGTGGCCTGGTCACTTGTGTCCCCAAATATGAAATAGCCATTTTTGCCCACTTAAAGGGAAAATACAGGGTTAAACCGGTAATTAAGTCCGATGATAACAAGTGTGAGATAACTTCCGATTTTTGAAGATTAATTTTATGTTTAGAAAGTAATGAATAAGTATTAATCTCTGCAAGTAGATTTGGTAAGGTAGTCCTGGGAGAGGTAAAATAAAAAGCAAATCATCGGCATATGATGCTACTCTCTAATCTTGTTTTTTCATTTGTATACTTTGAAAGTCTGAATTATTTCTAATATGTCAAAAAAAAAATGGTTCCAATATCAAAATAAATAGCAAGGGGTAAAATGGACACCCTTGCCACCCATACCATTACTTTTGGAAAAGGATTGTGATAAATAACCATTAACTTTATTTAAACTGTTGGAATGGAATACAGGGAGTATACTCTATAGTATATATTATATAAGACTAGATGGTAACCCTATATGTAACAAAGTGAGTTTCAGGAAACCCCAGTAAACCCTGTCAAATGTCTTTTCGACAAAAGCATTGCAGGTATTCTATGAGCTTGGGCATGTTTAATTCAATCGAACGTTATGATAGTATTGCCACGATTTTCGTGGCCTGGTAAGAACCCCCTCTAATAAGAGTGAACAATAATTTGTAGTAACGGAGTGAAACATCTACCTAGTACACTACTAAACAATGTAATTTAATAATTTAATCAATTAAAAATTTAATTTTAAATTAAAAGATCATAATTTTACTGGTACATACCAGTATATTATGAGGTCCTGGAACCTTGACCATAGCTGCTCGAGAAACGGCGGAGGTGAATTACTCTGTCATAATCGGACCATTGAGAGACTCCATTAATTCCTCAGAGATTGAAGGCCAGATGATTTAAGGTAATTACGAATCAAATCTACTTCATTTTTTTATTATCTTGAGGTTGATTTTTATCTAGATTACACAAAATATCATTAAAGATCCTAAAAGTTTCCGCTATTTCTGATGTAGAATATACTAATTTACCTATTGAGGATGGAATACTAAGGACTTGGCTCTTTTCTCCCGAAGAGCATGGGCTAATGCCTTGCCACATTTATTAGAGTGCTCATAATAAAATCCTCTACAAATTACTATTGTAAGTGCCTGTACTAGGAGTATAGATAGTTATTTTACACTAAAATAGAATATTTATTATTAATATTATTAATATATTATTAATTTATTATTTAATATCAAATTCCTACTGGGATTGAGTTTGATTGCACATATTATTCTCTCTATTACACAGATACCCCAAATGCTTTATTATCTGTCATGTACATCCTTGAGTCTTATGTGCCTTAGAAACGCCATTTTTGCAGATAATGGTTTTTTTATGTGCACCTTTTGTTTGTTTATACAGTTAAATCTGTGTGTTATGTTTATTGTATGTGTTTATTATTTTGAAAAATTATTAAAAAATGTATTGGAACAAAAAAAAAAAACAATTAGTCAACATGGAAGCGGTATAATTCTTTAATTTGTTCCCTGATACAGATAATCTTTTGTTCTGTATCTGATGTATATTGCCTTTTTTGAATTACTTCCAAGTTATATAATTCCATAAGTAATTGATTCAATCTTGCTTACCTCTTTTTATACTTATGGCCTTGATGGATGAAATGTCCTCTTATATAACACTTATGTGCTTCCCAAGGAGATGGGGGGGGGGGGGGGGGTTATCTACTGATCCACTGTTTAACTCAAAAGGTTTTTAATTCAGTTTAAGGTAATATTCAGACTGTTCCGCGGGTTCGGCGTAGCTTCCGGGATTTTTACTAAAGGGCAAACACAGTCGGATCCTGTGTTTCCTGAAACACATTTTGATTTGAGGTGGCTGCCCCCGCAAAGCTGAATGAAAAAAAACTGCTGAAGATTTTGACTTCTCTGTGCCTTGTCAGGTCTTGGGGTTTTCCTACGCTGAGACTTAGGCAAGAAGAATAGAAATCACTGCTGTCTTGTGTCTCGATTACTAACACGTCGTCAACGACAAAGAGCTCTGGGGATGTGTGCTAGCTCAGACCGCCATTGAATGGCCACACCCCCCTTTGTATTTTATTTTAACAAATAATCCAGTAGGCACTCTTTATAAATCCATCACCTGGGAGGAAGTGGTAACAACCATAACAAATCTGTCCCCACATATGGCTCCAAGTCAAGATGGCCTCTCATATAGCTACCAAAAGACTTTTACCTCTACAAACAATAAAGACTCACATGAACTGGTAATCATACACTGACAAACATGCACTGATTTATCCTAAGACGCACAAATGTCCAGACATACACCACCCTTATAAATATGTATGCTAGTAAGATAGACAAATGAGCATTGAGAAGGTCACACACACACACATAAATACTGTCATATGTACCCACATTAACAAACATGAACATATACACACATATAAACCCACTCACACACCTACATATATAAAAACACACACATGCACACTAATGCAAACACAAATCCAACATTAGAGGAACGATGACTAGCATCAAATAGGGTAGTTGAGTGTAGATTAAAGTAGGTCCAGCCCCAAAGAGTCTACCTTGTCATGGTGAGCAGGCTTGTAATCTTCTGGCTGAAAATGTTTCACTGAGACACACTCATTTCTCCCCAGTGAGTTTCATTTTTGGCCAGATGAATAAACCAAAGGACTCTTTATCAATGATGAAACACAATGAGATATGTTGATATGTTAAACATCCAATAATAAACTTCTCAAATATGTTTTCCTGTTTACTGTCTATTGTTTCTTCTAGATTTTTTTTTTTTTGATAAACGCTAAGCAAATATAAAAGACATAGATTACTGAAACTTTGTATTAATTAGGACATCATTAAAGCACATGCCAACCCATTGCTGCTTACTAAAAACAACCCCTCGCACTTCATAATTTGGTGCCCATTTAATTTCTTGTTTTATGATAATCACATAACACACGGTAACACACATGTAGTGTACATGTTATATGGGCCCAAAATAATATAAGAGAGGATTTATACTAAAATGACTGGCAATTTTTTTTTTGAGCAATTTCTGAGCAGTCATGTGAGTGTTATAAGTCCTCTGTTACATAGCACTAAAGGAGGAACTCCTAATACTGCTCCTAGTACAATGGTCTTTGGATAAATAAATGATAGCAGTACAGCAGTTTAAAACACTTTTTGCCCAAGAATGCACGCAGTTACATTTGCGTTGTGGTTGCCGTGGATTATGGTGTGGTCCTTAGAAATAACATGAAGCTTCTAGTGGCCACACAGTCATTTTCTGTAATATATTCAGACAGCACATACAAACTTGGCCTATTTGAAAACAATGGATTTCAGTTTGTTCTTGCCTTAAGCCAACATAGAGAAATGCAGGCCAACACACATGGGTTGAATGGGTCTTTAAATACCCAACAACAATGACCCCAATTTACACACTTCTGTAGATAGATCATGATGATAGAACCTCAGTTATCCCACAGACCTGGACTTGATTCCCCTAAAGTTGTCTTTTATTATGTGGCAATAGTTTGCAATCCTGGACTGGTCTAGTGAAAAAGCAAGTAATCATGCAAATATAGTTATGTGCACATCCACAGCTCTAGTATTTTTTTTTTAATTCACGCTTGTTTATGCATGTGCACATACATGCACAAATGCCCATAAAAAATATGCCTTATTCAAGCCTCAAAACAGCCTCCTATTATGATTCTCCCAATCCAGATGTATATTAGGATGTTCTTAGTGAAGCTTACTGCAGCATACAGGTTTGAAACTTGTAGATGTTTGATGAGTATTTTCCAATAAAGCACACAGACTATCCTCAAACTTAATTGAGCCAAAAATGTACAGAATGAATAACAGGTAGGCAGATATGGCCTTGAAATAAATTTAGCTCTGGATGTAAGGCCTCGGTCCAGCACCAGTGTTTGCCAGACACCAATGCCCCAATCTAACGTCGCCCTCTTCGCCTTTTTAGCAAGTCCCGCTCAGCCTCAGGAGGCTAGATGTGCAGTCCCAGCACTGCCCCAGGACTTGTGTGTGCAAGGAATAGCATCTGGGGGAAGACTGGCAGAGAACCAGGAGACCACAGATAATGAAGTACAAAGATTCCAGCAGAGGTAAGTCCAGAATACAGAGCCAGAGGTCATACACAGGTAATCAGCCCAACTGGTGAGGTATCCAAAGATAAAGGCAAAGCTTTATATTGACTTATATGTGAATTGTGTATTTCGACAACTAGGTAATTATTTTATTGGTACAATTTTCAGTTTCGCCACCAGGCAATGTTGTGTTCATTTTAATTTACTATGTAATTCCATCTTAATTCTTTAAAGTTAAAAGAATATAGGGAATCTATCCTAATTATTTGGCTAATGTTGCATACATTTGCATATATGCTCTTTGGAGGGGATCTGCCCCTCCATTTTGGCAATGTATAGACTAGTTTCTTCCTTGTGCTAAATTTCAGTCTTTCGGGTCTTCTGGACATTCAGACATTCCCTCCCTCTAGTAACAGTAATCCTCCCTCTGCTTCCTGCTACCCCACTTTTTTTTCCCCTTGTACTACCTTTTAACCTATTAATCCTTTTATATATGTGGTTTCTTCTTTGTAGACTTTACTTTTTACCCTATGCTTGGTTACTTCTTACCTCTATAACTTCCCTCAAAATTTAATGGAAGCCTTTGTGCTGTCACGTGTTTTTCCGCTTCATAGTGTATTCTCCAAACTACATCTTCACTTCTTAAAAAATAAATCAGTACAGGAGAAGAATCTGTGCTGATGTGCAAGAGGAAAGTTGAGGCTTGAGTTTCCTCAATAAATTATCAAAGTTTTGATATAAATTCCTGCAACAGAATGTGGAAAGGCTAAGATTCATTATGAAAATATATTAATATAACATATTAGTACATATATTAGTAGCTGGGGTACACCAATATAAGTACTACCAATTTCATTTATTTTTAAATGCAACTACTAGAGGTTTGTTAGGGCTACAAAATACTTTCCCCCTCCCAGCTTGTGCTTTTTTAAACTGCACAACGCAAGTTCAAAAATATGCATTACATAACATAACGAAAGAGTATGTAATAAAAAAAAACAATTTTCCCCCTGTTTAAACTGGTTTTGTGTCCTTTCTGGTATTTTTTCCAACACAATTGCCAAACATATGTGTTGTATTTTACTTCTTAGGAATACTGAGAACATATAATTGCAGACTGCTGTGAGATGCTTGTAGATATATGATCCTAGTATAAGAAATGGAGACAATACCTGAATGAAAAGTTGAACTTCAAGCAGAGATATGAAAACACCCACAAATAAATTAAAGTATGAATGTTTTAAAAACATAGTTAAAACATATTTTGGATGCAATAACTATGTGGACATTATTCAGTTATACTATAAGCTTCTTGACCTTAGAGTGGGATGGTTCTAAAAGTCAATCAGCTACGATGCACAACACATAGGCTTATAGGAAACAATATTATTGTTGACTCTGTTGGTTTTCTGGATTTCCCCTCCAGGACATTATTATTATTATTATTATTATTATTATTAATAAACAGGATTTATATAGCGCCAACATATTACGCAGCGCTGTACAATAAATAGGTTAGGGTGGGCAGGTCATGGGAAAGAATGTGTGGGAGCCAGGATGCAAAGTTATCCACAAATTGTGATACTGGGCCAGGGGGGCAGTAGACAACAATATCAGGATATGATATGAGGGGAACTGGTATCACCAATGTAGAATGTTACAGACATCAGTATATGTGGCATGAGATCAGATATTAGACTGCTTTAGAATTTTTAAAGTTTATTGAAATCAAATATACTATGAAAAATGTAACATTACTGCTACCATTATTTCTCAGCCACTTTGACCTAAAAGGGAGAAAATAATCATCATAACCTTTGTAATGCAACAGGGGAAAATAAACCTCATAACCCTTGTCATGCAACAGGACCAAAAGTCTACTCAAATTGAATTTTGTTGGCAAAAGTTTGTCATACTGAATTTTTACAAAAAAAAACCTGGCTAATACAAGCTAGGCCCAGTAGGTCTGCGTAATATGTTGATGTTAATGCTATATAAATCCTGTTTGATAATATTAACACATCACAGCAAAAAAAATTTCTCTTGTCAAGGATGTTTCAATATAGTTAGTCAGGTTTGCTGAATCCAGAAATGATTTCAGTTTATTTGAATTGGCTCTAGTTCTTGTGATACAGGAATCGGAATAGACGATTTTACCAATAACAAATGTTAACAAAGCATAATATTATCAATTTTTATTTGCACCAATGTTTTGTATTTTTTATTAAATGTAGCATTATTTTCATGAAACTTTATTTTGCCTTCTTTTTATTCATACATTTTCTTCATTTTTCAGAATCATGCCGGGAATTTTAGTAGCGGCGCTATTTCAATGAAGAGGGAGTTTCAGCGGCGGGCCACTCATAAGATATAGCTCCGCAATGGCCACATCTGGCATTTCCACCACTCCTCTTCAGCTGTACTTTTCCTTTGGTACTCCAAGGCATTGACTTGAATGGTTGGATTTTCATAGAAGAATATTGTTATTATTATTGTTAGCCTGTGTAAAAAGGTTACCATTGAAATTTAACTCTATTTTTACTATTCTGCTTCAAGACCAAAAAATTTAGAACATCTGGCAATGAATTTTGTTTTCTACAGTGTACTACAGCCTCTCTCAGCCTTTATTATAGGAAACATTTTAGAATCTTGGGCAAACTCTGCTAAATGATATCTATTATTTATGGTACAGCACCTTGAGGAGTGGTAAAAAAACAATAAATAAAAGAATAAATATGGTAGAAATAGCCCATCTGACACTTGGAGTGGATTAATTTTAACACCCCACTTTCCCTACAGCTCTAAATGGCATACTATTTTTAAAAATAATCATTTGTACTGTATAATGAAAAAAATGCAAGCTGTAAAAATGTAACAGTGGAAAAACACCTCCCATTGTATAAGTAGTAAGTGGAGAGGGTCTTTTATTAGTGATGCCCTGTTACATTGGCGATCATTGGAAAGCATTATCCTTACATTAGGAAGAATTACTGTATGCTTACGTAGGTGATCAGTGGGAAAATGCGCCTTGCAATTGTTGTCACTGGGAAGAATTACCTTTACATTGGTGGGCACTGGGAGGGATATCCTATTCATTAATGATTATTGGAAAGAAAGAGTCTTACATAGGTGGGTATTGGGAGGAAAATTCCTTGTATTTGTAAGCAAGGAAAGAATTGCCCTTAAAAACAAGAAATTAAAAATGGTGCCATAAAAACACTTGAAAATTATTAGTTGTTCACCTAACAGATGGATGTTCTACTAGAACCACTTACCTAGGTCTGCCAAATGAGGATGCAGCCATTACTCATGGAAACCCATAGAGAAACCTAGAACAATAGCTAAGAAAGGATGGCTGAATAACTGGTATAACTCCACATTTGATTTTTAGTGTTTTTAAACATTTCACGTGCTATGTGATTTAATTGAGAGTTTGTAATGTTTCTCTTGATTTTGATTTGATATTTTAAATGTGTATGTTCAACCTTCACACATTTTTAAGATACACTAGGTCTAGCATTTCTGCTACTAAATCTATTGTTAAAAAACAATGGCAAGTTGTCAATCAGCCACCACTTAGGAACCTCAATCTCTGGAGGAACCCCAGGGATTTATGGAACCTTGGTTGGGAATGATGGATGTAATGTGTACAAAATGGTATCATTACAACAAATTTAGAATTCAGTAATTTTTAAATTAGTGTGCACAGCATGTGTAAAGGTAATTTGTAATAATAATACATTACTGAATACAATAAATTATATTTATATTAATTTGAATGGTGTCTAAAATGTACTGAACTCCTTTTCAGATTGCATAAAACAATATGCACTTAAAGCAATTAATATGCCTACAAAGTTGAGGTTTCTTCAATAAGTTTATGATTCTGTCTTGTTTTAACTTGCAAGTTCAGCTATCTGTGTTTGTGCACATTTTTTCTTCCTAATATCTTATTTAAATAAGTCAATTTATGTACATACGTGTCTGGTTACTCTAGACCTATTCCCCAGTACTGTACATTAGCTTTCCTTCCTACCGGAATGCTTGGCAGAAATACTTACAGTAAAATATTTCTCAAACCCTTTTGTATACTGTACATGATACTTTTCAGAAATGTACAGCCTCAAGTACAGCCTCAAATGTCAGGCCTTAGAGGGATGCCAGGTACTGACTTTAGTATCAGGCCTCCCTAGAAGGACAGCACAGGAGGAAATGGATGCCATCAAAGGCTCTGGCAATCTTTTAAATGTCACCATGACATTTATAACTATTCTCAATGCACAACTGCTGATATAGAAACAAGCTCTTAGGCAGTGATTTCTGGCAACAGGTTCAGAAGGAGGTTTTGAATTTTATTTATTATTCAGGATAAATTTTTAGCCTACAATCTAAAGGCTAATTGTAAATGTCTGTAAACTATATAACAATATAT
This sequence comes from Pyxicephalus adspersus, assembly GCF_032062135.1. Lineage (NCBI taxonomy): Eukaryota > Metazoa > Chordata > Amphibia > Anura > Pyxicephalidae > Pyxicephalus > Pyxicephalus adspersus. The sequence continues at coordinate 64,928,233 of NC_092863.1, forward strand.
TCTTAGCAAATCCATATATAAGAAATGTATCCAAAACTTTTTAAATACATTTTCCTACACTGGAAAACCATTCCTGCATCTCTGAAAAAAAAATATCCAAAACAAGTGGTGTGCGCACAGTACAGCAGTGGCAACACTTACTCAGGGGTATATTTAGGAACATTTTTCATACTGAATAACTCAATGAAAGTGCTTGTTGTATTGTCTTGTGTTATCTGAGTTAGTTAATATATTTGAAAGTTGTTAGGTTGACATGGGTTAACATACAGAATACTGGTTATTTACCAAAACAAAAAGAGCTTCATGGAACATTAATTGTGTCAGATCCTTACATCTATTAAAAATAAATTTCATATACATTACAAACCTGATGTTACTTATGCAAAAAAATATTTTGGGAAAAAATCAAGAAATATACTGTATTGATCTGTGAAATGGAAGATCAATGAACTCTAGGTCTTAGACACAATAAAAACAATTTAAAGGTCGCAATAGCCTGAAAAAAGGCAGGTGAGCTGCACACACGCCACTTCAGGGTGACTGACCCTGAAACTGATAGACTCCTGCAAGTGTTCTTGAATTTGTCAGTTTGTGCTTGATTAGCAGTAGATTGTATATCTGAACAGGTGTTTGAGTCCACCAATTGCTAGGAACTGACTGCTCTCTCTGGAATTAAAATAATCACAAAAACATATAGAGTCAGTAAAGTATACTTCACTGCTTTTCTTATTTCTACTAGTTAACTACATTATTAAACTGCACATCATTAAATTTTTTATTTGAACACTGTCCAGCTGTGCAGAAAACTGCATTCTGTTTTCTTTTGAAAAAATATTTTATTTTTTACGGTCAACTGTTGAAACTGCATTACAATATTACATATAAACAAGAAGGCATATGTAAATAAAAGTCATAAGCTTCATTACACAATAGGAATATATAATTAAAAAAATACACTAAGCGCTTTGTATAGTCCGAAAATATATCAATTAAAGTATGTTAAACAATGGTGTAATCCTAGGATGTCCCCTAATGCAACCAATGGAATTTACAGATCATGTCATTCTGGAAGCAGTTATATAACGGAGATTTAGTGGGGGTGGTTAAAGGTGTTTATGAAGCTTTCCCAAGTTTTGAAGAATAGTTATGTTTTTAGATCCTGATGAAGGAAGCCCAGTCCATTCCATTTTAAACAATTGTTGAAGTTTTGTTCGGACACAACTAGGGAGTCTTTCTACCCACCACAGATAGGAACAGTGCCAATTCTCGTGCTCCTTTTGAAAAGCGAATGCTGCCTTTCTCAACCATACCCAGTATGACCCATTCTAGAAAATGTAAAAGATGAGTTTAAATATAGCACGCACCAGAAACTTTTTATCACTAGACATTCCCATAAATTAAAAAGGGTTAAAGGGTTGCTGATTGAGTACCACATTTTAGTAAATAATCTGAGTTTGAATGACCCATGTGGTAGGTAAACCATTGTGCTACGGGAAAGGCTTTTCATGAAACACAATATATCCTGAGAAGCATAGATAATTCCAAGCTAGGGAAGTATCACTACCAACTCGCCTGTCACTGCTTGATTTCTGTGTAATCAAGGTCAACATGCAAAATGGGTTCGGAAGGGGCTGGGGGCTTCAATATCATTACAAATAAAGTGTTGTGCCAATTGGTGGGGAACAATAATCAAGCAATTCCTGTGCTATAAACTTTGGTTTGAATTAGCAGAATTATTCTATTGGACAAAATGGAAATTTTCTCTTCATTAAGTAGAAGGAGTGTGACTTGTGCAAAGCTGGATTTATAAGAAGGTGAACCAATGTTAAACCAATGTCAATGTGGTCCTTGTGCAAATTCACCATTACTCCAAGTGGGAGAGATAGAGAGGAGTGGGCATTCAGGGAGAATTTAGGGCATAGCGAATGCCAAAGTTGCCATTTTTAGAACAATAGATGGTTACTAAGGACCTTTTCAGGTAGGTGTTCCCTATGCATAGGATACTATGGAGAATGAAAGGGGAAGGAGAAACAGAACAAGTAGTCCATCATTTGCACTGTGCTGATAGGACAGCAAAGTAACAGATGGATAAGCTCATTACTGTCCCACGGGCAGGGAATAAATGCAGTAGGTTTAGTGCAACATATATCAAATAAAGGAAGTCATTTCAGTTTTGAGGGAAAAATCTGCCACAGGTGGCCACAGGAAATATTGTCAGCCAGTCTTTTTCTCTTTACCTTTTTTTTTTTGGACCAACTTTTAGAATGAGGTTTCTGTTTTTAACTGGAGAAAAATTTGCATGATTTGAGTTGCAGTGCTGCTCACGTAACCCATATTCTAGGTGTTCAGCCATGTGATTTATGCTGAAGGATCAAAGAATATTCTCTGTCAGCAAATCGTGTAACATAATGCCTAGACTTTTAGTTATGCATGCAGCATTGGAGTCAGCCTAAAGACTGGAACTGTAAAAATGACTGGTGTTAAATCTCTCTTCTCATAGGTACATTAGGTAATGTTTGACTATAGGTCAGTCCTTTCAATCCAGAATATGTGTACCTGGTTTTTAGATTGCAACTGACTGGAGTCTATTTACCAAAGTTGTTACCCAAAATTCACATTCTAACAGTGAAAATGAGTGAACATATTTACTAAATACCAAATATAAAAACAAATAATAAAACATTCTATTTTCTTATTTTATTTATATATATATATATATATATATATATATATATATATATTTTTTTTTTTTTTTTTTTTTTTTTTTGTGGTAGGTAGGCCAAGGTTACAGTAATGACACAGCTTTTACAAAGCAAGGAAAGTGAGGGATGTGGTAAGAAGGAAGCTGTTGCCCCCACATAATGGCAATCTCAATTACCATGATGATATTGCATCATATTTAAGTGGTGCTAAACTGAAAAAAAAAAAAATTACACTTACTTTTAATTCCGCATCCCTCGATCCCGCTGGTGAAGTCCCACGCTGTCCTGAAATGGTTCTTCATCCTGGCGCGGAGAAAGCACCAGGCGCTGCCATCTTGGTCTTTGGTCTTCCTTCTTCTGGCTACGTCACCCAATCTCGCACTGCGCAGGCATGCGATCGTGTAATGTAGTCTGCTGTAAAGAGGAAAAAAAGAGTGCCGATCCCACTACGCATGCATGAGATCTGCATTTCTTTCCCCTAAATGTATTAGAAGGCATGCACATGCAGCAATTCTGCATGAGCAGAAGGAGCAGCCAGGAGCCTCCTGGGATGTGTGACGTGAGTATAACACTCAATCTTGGCGATTTAGGAACAAGGGGTGGGGGGGGGGGGCTTAACCCTTTTTTAGAGAAAAAAAAGGACTGTTGCAGAAAAAAAAAGAATAACAGTTTTACTTCAAATAAAATGGTTGTCTCCCATTTTATGTAAAGTAAAAATTTTAGTTCAGGTCTGCTTTAATAAACTGAAAATTAACCAAACTTGGCACAAATTCAATTATCAAATGTAAATTTGCTCAAAATGGTATAAATCATCATCACAACACATTTAGATCCACAGTCAAATCATGTTGTGTTTTGCCAGCTAAACTATAACAAACTATATCAAAGAAATAATAGTTCCAACCTAAATATTCTGTTCAATTTAAATGCAGTCAGGTTTACTACATAGGTGTTAGTAGAACTATAGGAAATTCTAGAATCAGTTTGCTAGAGTATAGCCAGTCTTGGGCAACATGTTTGCTTTTTACAGTTACAAATGAAAAAATTGTGCATGAAATGTTTTTCATTCCAAAATATTTCTTGACCTAATGCAGTCAAAATGTAATTTGGCAGCTCTGAAACTTTCCAGCCAGGGATACATGTGTTATTTAATCCCATTTATTCCTATGGACTTTAGAGTACAAGTTTGTATTTAGAAGATTTTTAATATGTACTTAGAAGATAATTAAGGTTTGGAGATCTATCAGTTGGTCCATTTTGGATATATAAAACAAGCCCTATATATGCTTTAGTTATAAATTCATAATTATGGTATGTGCCATTGTGGTTCTATTTTCTACATTTTATGGTTTTGATACTGTTTTAATATATAAAAATGTATGTGTTTTATTATATCTTGCCTCAAAATCTACTTTTTTGTTATGTAGATTCTGGTTCACTTTTGATTTGTTTCCAGGACAGCAATGGAGAGAAAATCTGCAACCGAGACAGAAAAGACTAATCAAATGTCCTTCCCCATTCTGTATTTATGTGAATGAAATTGTAGGAATATGCTTTATTATCTCTGTTTTAGCTGCATAACACAAGCCAAAACTAGTTGCACATAAGGTAAGGTTTAGAACCTTGTTAGGTTTTGATGTTGCCTACTGCCCTGCTGGAAGACTTTACTGAAATTGTGGTCCAGCTGACAAAGTTGTCACTGAGAGAATAAGTAAGAGGAAAATCTCCCATGTATACATAGATGAATGAATGTTATGTAGCCTAATGTTACAGTTGCTTGTATGCTATTGATGTATTTTTTATTGTATTTTATAGATAATGTGTATCTTTGTCCTGATAAAGAGTTCTTAATAGGAAGCTGTAGGTCAACAAACTTTAGGTTAACAGCAATAATGGTCCAACATTACTACCAGACCAATGATAAAAAAAAATGCACTTAAAAAAAATTGAAAAAAGTTTTTGAAAAAAAATTAGATATTGGGTGGAAAATAAACCTCACCCTGCAAATGTGTGTAAGGGTGGCATTCTTCCCACTGATCTTCAATATAAGAGGCATATCTCCAACTGATCACCACACTAAGGCACGGTGAGATGTGGATATAGTGATTGTATCAGGGGTTCCCCAAGCCATGAAAGTTATTTAAAGGATTCCACAATTTCAAAGAGATTGGGAAAGAATGATCTAGGAGATGGAGGCACATAGTAAACAAGTATGGATAGAACCATGGTTAATTAGTGACAGTTAAGAGAGAGAGAGGAAGATAATTAGGGGAGTGTACAGTGGTGGATTTGTAGGGCTTAATGTGTTGAAGGTTGGAACCTAATAAAAAAAAAAGAATTCTTGAGAATGGGAGCTGCTTGAGAGAAGTCTTAGAGCCCTGCGTGGGAGAAGGTTATGCGTTAGGAAATTACTAATAGGTCATTGGAGTAGCTGGAAGGAGATGCTAGAGGTGTGTTTATCTATAAGGCGAGAAATGTACATGGGATAAAAGAAGTAATGGGATTTAAAGGAAAAGTAGAGCTTAAATTTAATTGGAAACCAGTGAATTGAAAACCAGACTTGCAGATAGAAACTAGGGATGAGCAAGTGAATTTTTAAAATATATGGCGAATTGGGCCATTCTTGCTTACCAAACATGTAGGTAAGACCGACTTTGTTAGCTCCGCTCCCCTGATTGCTGTTGCAGCCCTGTACTATGTGTTCCTGGATAGGGTTTCTTTTTTTTTCTTCTTTTTTCCCACAGCCGCGTTTATTCATAAACGCAAGCCGCATGACTTGGGACTCTGAGAGGAGGAGTATCGCGGCTGCATTTGTGAATGTAGCCGTGAGAATCCTCCTCTCAGTGAGAGATCCCTGGGCACTACAGGTTAGAATGAGGGCTTGCCCTGATTCTAACCTGTAGTGCCTGTGGATCGCTCAGTGACAGGAGGATTTCCACGGCTGTATTTATGAATGCAGTCGCGATAATCCTCCTCTCAGTGAGAGATCCCCGGGCACTACAGGTCGCCGAAATTTTGCGGATCAATCGAAACTTCGAGGAAATTTTTGCGAGAATGCCAGAGGCTCATCCCTAATAGGTGTGTACCTGGAGTACAATAGGCTGTATTTTATAGTTTAAATTTATATTTTATATTTATATATATATATATATATATTTATACTTACACAGGTGGAAGTGGTAGGATCAAGAAATGTTTTAGATGTGAGGTGTGAAAGAAGTGTGCAGAGACACCAAGACAGATTTAAGTGCCATGATTTAAAAGTAAGTAGGGGGAAGATGATTAGTTTTACCTTGTCATTTGTAATGATATGGACAGGTCAGTTTTTTTACTATCAAAATGGTATTTTAGGCTGAAATAGGATATGAAACCCATAAGGATATGAGTCCAAGGTCCAAGGACACAATCCTATGTTCAGGGTCATTGCAATAACATAAAAAGTTGACTTTAAAAATGCTTTTACTATTGCTTCTTTTACTTGTAAATTTAGCAAAATAGGTATTTGAACAAGAAAATATATTTGTGCAAATATGTGTAAATTTCCCAATTTCATTCATCCATAATAGGAATAAGCATACGAGGAGTTAAAAGTGGAAAAAGAGGAATAGTTTGGGGGAGGATAGAGAACAGAGGATATACTAAATTGAGGCAGCCAATTGTGATAATACTTTAAAGGAGCACAGTAAGCAAATACATTGGCAATAGTAATGTGACCTTTCATGAAGTAAATGCCAGTTCTGGGTGAAGTGAATACTATTAGCAAAAGATTAGAAGTCAGTCCAAAATGTTGCAGAGTCCATCTTCATTTCTCTAAATTCATTGTAGAAGCAGCAAAGTCCAGTGGCTGTTCCATTTTGTTCAAATTCCTTGTTCAGTTCTGTGAACCACAGTTATCATTAGCACTTCAAAATTGCCAAGTGACCAATACACCCCATTACTATGCCCACTGTTTAAATACCTGTTCTTCTATTACATGACTGAGTTTATGTGATTCTCAGTACGTTTACAAATGGTTACATAACAATTGTTTAGCCCACTCTGTACAAAGGGTTTATGTTCATTATAGTTCATAGGTAAAGTATTTTTCTTGCCAGATCCAGGGTTCTTGAAAGGAAGTTGTGGGTCAACAAACTTTAGGTCATTATAACCGAAAAGGTTCAAAGCCTCAGTAACCAATCAGAACAGTATTGGTTGTGTAACTGTTATCAGTAACATACAATGTAATCAGCAAATTTTGGCACTTTCTATAATAAATGATATAGGGAACTGATAATTGGTGTTTTAAATTATCTGCTGCTTATATGTATATATGAAAGACTAAGACAACTGGTGTAAAATCTGGTTTAATTTTAACTTGACATGACTCCACCTATGTAGGGAGGCACTGTACTCTGACACGGATGGAAAAGGGCACCGACCCCCCCCCCCTCAATATGGAGGGGGGCACACTGAAAATCATTGCAAGGGGCATACTAAGCGCTGGTCACTGACCATAGGGCACAATGAACAATTAATATTGTACATTACATAGTCCTAAATTTTGCACTCTATATGTTACTTAGTGCCAACCTCTTTACTCTATAAGTTATTTTGTATGTTATGAGGTGGGTTTGACTTGAATTTTGACTGTGGTTACCATTAAAACATCTGTCTTTTACTATTTCTGTAAACATATGTGAGGATTTTAACTGGCAAACTTTAAAAGGTTTTGGTGTGTGCTAAAAAACATCCTGACTGGGTTTTTTTTGTGAATTGCACTTCTGTATCCCATACCTTCTCTTAACACTGGGGAGTCCCATAGTGACAGGGACTTTTCACCCCATCATGCCCCCAAAATGTATGTGTGGGATTGTTGTGGGGGCTTCTGGTGGAATCTGTACTATATCCCAGAAAGTACTCACCAAACTGTAAATGCACTCCTTGAAATAACACAGGCTCCTTAGAAAACAAACAAAAATATTTATTAACCACCCAGCCGTTAAACCTGACCTTGGTTTGGGGTAAAAAAAATTGCAGAAATCGTTAAACCCAAACTTTTTACAGTGGTTAAATATCATCACTTACCTGGTCCCGCTGTGATCATCCCGTGTTCTGTTGTTCCAGCGTCGTTCTCCAGCGTCGATCTCCCTCTCCAGCGTCGATCTCCCTCTCCAGCGTCAGGTGCCTGTCTTCTCCGCCCGCTTCTTCATCTCCGTTCGCGTAGCGTGTACGTGTCCCTCGGCGATCCCTAATGAGGTCGTCGGCGCGTGTGCCCATCAGCAGGAAATTCAAACTCATTCAAACACATTTTGTATTGGATTGAATACAAACTCCTGTATCCAATCCAATACAAAATAATATAAAATAAATACAAAGTATGTAACTGGTAAATTCAAACTCTCATTTTGTATTGGATTGAATACAAACTCCTGTATCCAATCCAAAATAATTGGGGGTTCCATTTTGCAAAACAGGGGTGAGGCAAATCTTTATTGCAGAAAGCACAAGCACAGCTTAGCGTGGGATGTTAGAAGATCCGGCTTCCCCTACAGCTTTCAGGACTGAATAAACCCCCATGCATCTGTGCAAGAGTTCTTCAAATGGTGGATGACTCGACTTCAGGATGACAATGGAAGGAAAACGGTGGCAACCATGCCAGACTTAGTACAGGTGATTTAGAAAAAAAAACTGCAATCAGGCAGGTAAGGTATTTTGCAATACAAAATATCCCGACTATTACATTCTCTAAACTGTGTTGTATATTTTACAGTTTGGGCCACTGCATTGTTTATGCTTCCTTGTAAATGACATAGCAGTGACTGCTGAAATCCATACTTTATGCTACATTGTGCATTATATAGTCCTAACTACCACACTGTATATATGGTTGTACATTACAAAATCCAGGGGTGAACAACAGGTGGATCGCAATCTACCAGTGAATCGCAAAGGCAACACGAGTAGATCACAGAGCCCTGCCTCTCAAAATAAACTCTACAGCGCACAGGAGTTATTAGGTCCAAGTTTTTATTGTTGGTAGATCATTTTGACTTGGTCATTTTAAAAGTACCTTGTGAGCCAAAAAAGTGTGGGCACCCCTGACATATTCTATATTAGGGGTTTAATGATTGTATGTCATTGATATTTGCTGGTCATAGTTGAATCTGAATATTGCTGTTATTTACCGCATTTGGCGGTAATACGTGCCTATTAATAGTACTTTTTGCCTGTTTTTGTTGATAGTTGCATGTAAATATCTTCTACCTGTTTGTAGGCAAAATCTGCATATCATTGATATCTGCTTTTTGCCACATTTGCCATCTCCTCCCCTCAAAAGCTACCTTCTCTACCCATGAAATAGCTATCTTGACAGTAAAAATCAACACGATCTACCAAAATTACCATACTAATCCTAAACCATTCAATTTTTTCACTTGTAACTCCTCCCTAACCTCCTTCAACCCTCAATCAGCTCCCACCACTAACTATATTCAATTTCTTGGTATTATCTTTACCTCTTAAAACTTTTACTCTATAAATCCCAAAAAGCTTTATATAAAGGATTGCAAATTAAAAAAAAGTTGCAGATCAGCAGATTTTGGGAACATGGTATGTAAATAGATATAAAAAAAACCTCTACGCACATAACCTCTATGACGGCATTCAGCAACTGTCCTGCCAGAACACAAAGACTAAAGGTCAAAGTTTCAATCTCTGAACTGGATTTTCTCTCACTAATATCCTAATTACTTTTTGCCCTATAGTATTGTTAAACTTTAAATGGAATCATATTATAAATGTCTTAATAAGTAAATTATTATTGTTATAAATAAATAATTATTGTAGTAAAATTGGTGTGTAGCTGGGATATTGTATACATCTTTGCCAGTACTAGAGGAACATTCATGGAAATTATTCTTGATTTCTGAAGATAGCTCTGAACATATATTATATGTCATATTGTATATCATGCACTGTGGATTTTGAACATAATAATGGGCATGAGAGACTGTTATTCCAACTCAGCTACGAAATGGACTTGAAAACTATTTAAATGTCACCAAAGAGGTAAAGGAAAGATCAGATTTCTTACACCATATTTTCTTGTTCCTTAGGTAAAGGTGGTAGAGTTTAAGAACCCTTTTAACATATATTTTCCTTTGCATCCTGTTACAAATATAACCAAAGATTCTGTTTAGAATCACTATATAGAAAAGGAAACACATAATTACTGTTTTTTTTTTATTATTATTATTACATCCCTGATTTGTAGAAAGCCACAGAAACAACAGAAACAACAAAAGGGCTGACACCCATATAACAGTTCAAAAAACAGGTTCAGGCCTGTCACAGGTTCTCAATAAAGCATATAAGAAAATAGGGGAAGAGGGGACAGTAGGGGTTCCTCTCAGGAATACAATAAACAGGCTGAAATCAGGTGAATTCCGGAAGTCAGGCCCGTGTGATTTATATTCCAGAAAATCCAAAAATTAATTTGATTCCAGTAGAAACACTGGGAAATGTAGTTTTTAAGCAATAATTGCTAGATGTAAGATTTTCCAAGATCTCATCGACCTGAGGAAACCACAAATGGCACTGGAGTGGGGGTCCATCTTTCCTTCAGAACAAGGAGATACAGGGAAACCCTGGCAAGAGATATCTCAGTACTGATTTCTGGTAAAATTTTAGGGAAAATATACTGTGATATAGCAAAAAGAAGGCAGGATTCTCTGGTATATGGGAATCTGAAAATATCTGTGTGTTCCCGGAAGGGCTACAGTACAGAACAGGACCAGAATATATGCAGCACCATACCCACAACCTCATTGCATCTCAGGAGATCAGGACCATTGGGTAGAAGCAGTGAAGCCCCCTCCAGTGGTCTGTACCCTCTAGACACTATTTTATAGTCCAGTTCCTGGACTGCCTATGTACCTACTACTAATTGAGGATTTTTGAGACATCTGTTTAAGATGGTGGGAAAGTGTTCCATATATATGATTATCATGCATCTAGAAAGGGTGGCAAAAAAACAAATAGGGTGGAAATATTAAAAGCTATAGGACCTTGGAGAGCTTGAAATCTATCCAAGAATTCCAAGATAAAATGAAAATTCAAGTAGATTAGTTCAGCCACAGAGACCCAGTAATGTTGAATTAAAAAATGTTAAAAATAAAAATGTTAAAAAATGATGCGGGGTGATTTTTTATTGCAAGCACATTTACAGCCAACATCCAATGTAAAAAAATGTAAGGGGATTCCACAAAGTGATTGCTTGACTGACACACATTGCTTAAATTGGAAATTTAAGTTTGAGTGGTGGCACCAATCCACAAACCAGGCCAGGTGGAAAGCTACCTAATTAGCAAAAAAATCTAGAAATGCCCACAGATTTTTATCTAAATAACTTGCAGCAGAGGATAGGCCACCTGTTTCCCAAGCAGTAAAAAACCCTCAGCAGAATATTCATTTAACAGTGTGTGCACATACAAACCACATGCTCAAACCTCAGATTGACCTCATATTGAAGAAGACAGATTAAAAGGCAGCAATGTGCCCAAACATTAAAAGTCCTGCAAGCCTGTAAGACTGAAACAGTTTTACATGACCGTCGAGTGTGGAGGACCTTATGATTACAGGGCTGCATAATATGTTGGCGCTATATAAATCCTGTTTATTATTATTAATAATAATAATAAGAAGAAGAAGAAAATATTTCTGAATAATACAATTACTTATCTTACCTCACTTTCTGTTCTGGACTTTTCTGTCCTGGATGTACTGCCGCCACTCTTTGATGGTTTTTAATTCTCTGACAGGGGAATTACCTTTGAACTCCTTGTGAGCGTACATTACTATATTTACTACAGAGGGTAAGGACCTATCTGTTTGCTCATACTATATACGGATTTTATTTTTACCAAAGATTTGAATTTGATTACTTGGCACTCACTACCGGTTCCTCCTATGCAAACTCATCCATTACAACTAAGTGGAGTTTATGCTATAAAGGGAGGTGATTAAAAGAAGGCCTTTACCCCAGCGGACATTTATGGTACAGACTCTAGATCATGTTGTTTTGGGATTCTAACATTTTAGATTAGGTCTGTTTACTTCAAACTTACCGCCTATGTCCCAGTGAACTAATACTTGTCATATACCTTCTGTACCTTTTATAGTTCCCACCAGGGATGTCTTTTATCTCTCCCTTATCTTCATACTGATCTTGAAGCCCTTGCTGCCATCAATTTACTCTGACCAGGATATTACAGCCTCCAGCTGGCTGAGTAACATCAGAAAGTTGTGGCTTATGCAGATGATCTAATGTTTTTATGGGTCTCTTTTTAAGATTAACTATTCCAAGTGAGAGGCTTTTAATGTTTTGCTTCTAGCGGCCATTCACAGGCAACTTTTTCAGTCTATATATTGACCTTCTTTCTTTGGGAAACAACACAGCAAATAAACACATTATCATTTATCCTGGATGCTGGGGAAGAAATTCATGGTGTGTCAGGTTTACATCATTTGGTCCTGGCTATGTCAGAATTCCAGATCAGTGAGTTGGTTATTGTAATGCCCGAAAGAGCTTTTTCAAACTGCTCCCCATATTTCAGTCCCCTGAATTTATAAGCCCCTTAGAAGCAAGAGCGGGACCCCCCACTGTACAGAGTTTGGCTTGTTCTAATGAATAATGTTTTATTTTGGATCATGTGGATAGCCCAGTATATCTTTAATTCACCTGGGGAAGAAATGGTAGCAGGTGGGAACTTTGGGAAAATGCAGGCTGTTAAAAGCAGTGTTATGCTTAATGTTCACTTGAGAAACTTGGGGTCATGGTCTGGATGTAGATGTTACATGCCAACTACTTAATAATTGTTGCAAACATTTTACTAGCTTTCATAGGAATGGTAATATTATCATTAATAAACAGGATTTATATAGCACCAACATATTATGCAGCACTGTACAATAAACAGGGGTTGCAAATCACAGACCGATACAATGACACAGGAGGAGGAGAAGACCCTGCCCCGAAGATTTTACAATCTAGGAGATTATCTGATGGAAATGGCATCTCATTGGGATAATACATTCAACCGCACAAAATCTGTTCGGGAATGAACTAAGGAACAAATCCCCAAAGCCAACAACACAAACAAAAAATTATACTTTTCTATAGAACGCCTCCAAATTCTCATTTAAATAATCTGCTTCTATTTTCTATTTTTAAAACGGTTTGTTATTGCCATCTTGTGTTAACATTTCATATTGCACAAAACAAAAGTAAAAGTAAAAATTTAAAATTCAAGAACCATAGTGGCTGCAATTTACTCATCCTTTTATTGTAATTCTATTCTGATGTAACACCACTTTTGTTTCTCTAGAAGTTATTAACCCATAGGCTGTATCTCACCAAGACTAATTTCTAGAAAATAAGCAAACCACGCAGTAACTCATTTTTGGACGGAATCCCTCCAGGTTGAGATTTTATTTTGGACAGTTTTTAGATTACAGTGGCTGCAGATTGAAAAGGAAAGGTAATTAAAAATATATATAAAAAATAAAGTGTGTAGCGATTGCATATGCTATATTACACTTTAAGCAATAGTGTTACATTTTTTTTTAACAAAAGGGAAGATATCCTTTGATGGATCTGCTACTAACAGCGTGGTGCAGATACAGTAGATCCTTTGGTGGTCTTGTAAATCCATGTCTCAATGGGTCAGAGCTGGTTTGGAGGCACAAGGGGCTCCACAAAGTATTAGATAGGGGCCACTCAAAGAGGTAATGGACAGTTGTAAGGTTATGGCTGATCAATATCAAGCCAGGACAGGATGTAGAAAAGAGCTATTCTTTGTTGGTCCTAGAACTCCAATCTTTTGGTTCATGAAAATATTTATAGAGGGGAAGTAGTGGGAAACAACATGTGCATGTATAACTTAAAGTCTGATGTGTTGATGGCTTAGTAGCCACTGTGATTTAATAATTTAGTGAGGGTAAAGTGGGCAAGATTTACATTAACAATATTGTAATTATTAATGTTGGATGTTTTTACTCCTGTTTAGAAACTAAGGTAGTTTATAACTTCCCAGCCCCAATTTAAAAAGAGCAACTAATATTCTGCAATTTTCCCTATTTTGGAAGGCACTAAAATTATGTTTAAAATTTATGTTTATAATCATATTCAACTTGCAAATGAACATAAAAAACCCCAACTTTTCGTTTTTTAAATGTATTATCATCATCTGGAGAGAAAAAGTGATATTGCACAAAAAAAGCAAAATCACACCAATATAGATACTCCTCATTGTTTTTTGGTTCCAACAACTTGGTCATAAAGTGAATTGGAGGTTAAGCAAGGTGCATAGAAAAGAGCCAATCTGCAGAGCTGCAAGCGAGCAGCGTGTGCCATTGATAGATTCACCAACAGCCTGCAGACCCAGATTGAGAAAGAACACTACACAGGAAGGAAGATGACGCCAAGGAGAATGAAGAGGAGAAGCTGCAAGGCTGTACACTATACAGTTCTTGTACAGTGTACTAGTCAGTGAGCCAGTCCTCAGTGTGAGCGGTCTCTAAACAGGTAAGTCGTTAAATGAGGAATACCTGTAGTCAGAAATCTAAAATTTATGATTCATTATTAAAGTGGGTACAGTTTACTTACCCTTTTATTATATTTCTTTTCTGTGATTAGATTTATAGGAGTTCTAGAATAAATAAAGCAAGACACCCATGCATAATATAAGGAGGTCAGGCATTCCCCAATTCATGTACAGCATCATCATTTTAGGGTTTTGGCTAAATAGGTGATTTGAATTCCACCAAGTATAATCCTCTTGTATAATGACCGATGGATTTGCCACTTTTTTGCCGCTTTTTTATATGTGTTTTTTCTTTTATACTATTTTTTTTACTTTCTTTCTTTTTAATTTCTTTGGTAAAGTTGCCTGTCATTATAAAAGGAACAAATCATAGAATGCAGTCTCTCTTTTTAGCTACAGTAACACTAGGTGGCATATTTAAAGTGTAGTGAATACAGTATAAACACACACATACAGCGCCAACCTGAGGAAAACCATCAGATCAGGTACTACTACAGTCAGTAAATGGACATAAAATGTACACTATTTGACCAAATTTTCTAGCTGCAGTTCTTTTTTGTATAGATACTACAACCTAAAAAGAAGTAGGCCTGGACAACCAATGAATTGACTACTAAAATCTGCAAACTACCCTCTCCTACACCTCCCAGGGATTAAGACAAGATTCTAATCATTTAAGCCTTCAATCGGTAAGGTAGACAAGGAAAAATAGTGTAGAGGAGGTATTAAGCAGAGTGTGTAAAGCTAGGTACACACTTGCAATAATTATCGTTAGAAAATGAACGACTAACGATTATGCACAATTATTTTGAAGGATCGTATTGTGCACAATTCTGTAAATGTTGTAACAATACAATCCTTCAAATATAATCCACCAATAATGTACACATGCTAGATACGATCGTTTTAATGATGCAGGAAGTGACATGTAAAGGAGAAAGTGTACTGCAGAAACATCCACGATCACTGAACGACCATACACACAATACATAGTGAACGATCGTCCCTCAATCAGACGGTCGTTCAATTCCAGCGACAATCCTCGTTCATCGGCGTCATTGGTCAGACTTTGTGCACTTTTTTGGCAATGATTAACGGACGATCGGTCGTTAGTCGTTCGTTTCCAACGATAATTATTGCAAGTGTGTACGCAGCTTAAGAATTCTTTGATGCAATTACATATGGCAACCAGGATAAAACTTGCTCCATGTTATATTAAATCTGAAAAACCTGATACCATGCATTGGTTGTTACAGATTTAGGCACAACCTGTTCATCTTCTGGTAAAACAATGACCGTAGGGAAACCATTTACAATGACCTACACTATGAACAAAGGTCCAGAAAACCAAGACTTCAATCTTCAGACATTTGCCTGTTTTTAATTGCAAGTTGTCCAGAAAACAATCAGTAAAA
The DNA here is from genome assembly GCF_032062135.1 of Pyxicephalus adspersus. Taxonomy (NCBI): domain Eukaryota; kingdom Metazoa; phylum Chordata; class Amphibia; order Anura; family Pyxicephalidae; genus Pyxicephalus; species Pyxicephalus adspersus. The sequence goes on from NC_092863.1 coordinate 64,943,932, forward strand.
TAAATGTTAGGTGTCTGGCGAGCTCACTGTTCTAGACAAACAAAAATAAAAAAACAAAGTCAATAGTTATGAATCAGACAACTTATAGTCTTTGGAAATTTCCTTTGGCAACAAGTTGAGTGGAGCCACTACCTCTCCAGCTACATACTGGATACACAGCTCTCTGATCCTTAGGCCCATAGTCTACCACACCTGTGCTTGGCCTGCACAGATAGCAAAAACCTGGAAAAGCATCAGTTGGTCAGGGAACCCTTCCAACTCCTCCCTGACCAGCTCCAAGACTCTGAACTGGTATTCCAGTTTTCAAAACCACACTGGAAATCTAGGTGTCCCTCCCTGGAGCTTTTTAACACACAAAGTGCCTGAAATTGGGTGTGATAATATTGCACATATTTTCAACTATTGTGACACCGTGTCACATTCTGTATGTCTCCTGTTCAAGCTCATGGGGGTCAGACACTTTTTGCAACCAATGTTCTAAAGGGGGAGACAGAATTGGCCTAAAGTCTACCAGCCCTGTGTTCAACTGAAAAACTGTAGTCCTGCAGGGACCAACAGGCCTCCTATGAATTGTTACCCTTTGTCTGAGCAATGCAGGCTGGGCTTTATAATTAACTTCCCCAACTCTCTTCAGAATTTCATAGGGGCCCTGCCACTTTTCTCAGAACTTGCTTTCTATTGTGGGTACTAGAACCAGCAAGAAAACAACAACAATTACCTGGATTTACTAATTAAACAAAAGATATCAACAAAAATGTGTATTCTAGCTGAAGAAAAAGGTAGGACACCCTACCCCCTAATAGGTCAGACTTTGGTTGAAATAACTGCAGTGAGACACTTCTTGAATCCATCTACCAGTCTCTGACATTGGTCTGAGGAAAATTTGCCCCACTTCTCAATGCGGAATTCTTACTGCTGTGTGATGTTTCAAGAGTTTCTTCAATCTACAGCCCGTTTCAAGTCACCCCACAGCATCTCAATTGGATTAATGTCTTGGCTTTTACTCAGCCACTCCAGGACTCTCCATTTCTGAGTTTTCAGGCAGTCTTTGGTGGATTTTCTACAATGTTTTGGGTCATTGTCTTGTTGCAGGGTCCAGTTTCGCTTTAGCTTTAATTTTCTTACAGATTGTACAGGTTTTATAAGTTCCTTAAGCACCCTCTGATCCAAAGTAGAATTCATGGTTGATTCTATGATAGTGAGATGGCCAGTTCCTGCTGCAGGAAAGCATCTGCAAACCATGACCTTTCCACCTCCATGCTTCACAGTTGATATGATCATTTTCCTGGAATACTGTGTGTTTGGATTACACCAAACATGTCCTCTGTTCTTGTGTCCAATTAGATCAATTTTGGACTCACCTGTCCAAAGAACATTTTTTCAGAAGTCCCTGTCTTTGTCTACGTTCTCTCTGGCAAACTTCAGTCTGGCCTTCTTGGAGAGCAAAGGTTTTCTCCTTGCACATGTCACATGCAAGTTAAAGTTGTGCAGTCGCTTTCTGATTGTAGAAATGCACTTTCACATAAACAGTAGCAAGAGCCTTCTGTAGCTCCCATGATGAAATTTTAGGGTTTTTGGAGACTTCTTTTAGCATCTTGCAGTCTGTTCTCAGGGTGAATTGTTTAATCAGCCAGACCTGGGCATGTTCGCAGCTGTTTTGAAAGTCTTCCACTTGTAGACTCTTTTCCAGATAGTGGAATAACGGATTTTAAATTCTTTTGAGATCTTTTTGGTTCCCTTACCAGACCAATGAGCTGCTACAACATTCTTTCTGAAGGCCTCAAAAAGCTCTTTTGATCTCACCATGTTGTTCACTCTCACCTCAACAGTCAGGAGCACACTAAACTAAATGTCTGAGGTTTAAGGAGGGCAAACCTCCTTCAAAATGCTGACTTACAATGTTCTTATCATTGTACACCTGATGTGATACACATTGTGTCCTAATTTTTCCTCACCAGAAATTGCATTTTTGTAGAATTACATTTTACAGAAAATTTTGAAAAATGTTTTCTTCAGTTTTATTTGTTTAGTTATATTACTTGAATGTCTCAGTATTGTTAAAATTTAGATTAAATATCCATACGTCCAAGAATGTTACAAAAACACACAGGCTTTCATAGGGTTTCCAACTTTTTTCACATGAATGTAAGGTATGGAGAGATATGCTGTTCAGGCAAAGAATGACACCTGATGTCCCATCCCACTGAAGTACCAGCCAAGGGACAATTAGCTGCCACACAATCTGATACCAGACAAATTCAGCAGATAGGCTGTCCTGGCGATTTCTGCGGTGCCTTTGCAGAGGCGCTGACTCTTTTCATTGGTTTCTGACCAGGAGAAGTCTCCAAGGTTGTTGCATATTTCCGTTGTCCCTGGTAACCATCTCTTTGGAACTGTATTCTCATGATGCTGCTCACCTGCTAGGTACTCTCCAACCTTCAGGTAGCGTTCAGTCATCACCACCAAATGATCTGCTATTGTTGGATCAACATGGCTGACACACTTTCGCATTTTGTGAGGCATTTTGTGAGCTATGAGAAAGCGGTCCATAGTAATGCACTTTACAATTCGTGGTGCTGAAAGTGTTTCTGACTGTAACCACTTCTGAATTAGGTATCAGAGGTCATGCATTTCAAACCTCTGGGATTTCTTGGGTTGGTATGACCAGGGATAAACTCTTTAAGCCTGAACAGCACTGTGACAACCCAGACAGCAAAGGATTTCTAGCTTTAGCTTTTTAAAATCCTGGGCAGCCTCTGGGGCCAAGTCTTAATATTCTTTTACTGAATCTCGTTAGAAATTACGTAATTATGTCTGTTCCCTGTGCCTTGGGCCAGTCCTCTAGGAGGGCAGTGTGTTCTTGGGTATAGAGGCAGGCTTCCACATCATCATATGGATTCATCTTCTGAAAAAAAAATGGTTTGCCAGAGCTACCCCAGTGTTGCCCATGGCAATGCCCAGGCCCTCTTGACCTAGTATAGGTAATTGCTGTAAAATCTTTCTTAACTCCTTTCTTAGCTCACTTTGCAGCCCAAATTCTTCTCTGGAGAAAAAAAGGGATAAAACTAAATCCACAAGCATGATTACGGAAACCTAAAGTCTTTGGGAATTTCCCTTGGCAACAAATGGTGTAGAGCTCCATCCGCCAGCTACACATTGGATACAGAGCTCTCTGATCCTTATGCCTGTTAGTCTAAATACCACGCCTGTGCTCATCTTCCACAAGTAGCATGAACGTGGACATGGCCAGGGAACCTTCCAGACTCCTCCCTGACTAGATCCAGGCCAGACCCTAGACTGTTTTTTCAGTTTTTCCAACACCACAGTGGAAAACTAGCCTACCTTCCCTTGAGCTTTTTAGCCTTTCCAACCAAATGTTGTTAAACCCTGTCACGGTATGTACACTTTGAAAAATGCCAGAACATGACTCTTCAGTCAAGACTTCTTTTCTTCCCAGAAGATTCAAATCAGGGTAATGGCATTGACTAATTGGACTCAAATCGGAGATCCATCTAGTGAGAAATAGTCTGGTGAATAAAGATTTTGCTCAGCAACATTATTGCAGCTGAATGTCAAATTTTGCCAGTCCAGATCCAGTAGCATTAGATCATAATCGCCACTGACAGCTAACCTCCAGTATCCTCTCCGAACTTCTCTATCCAAGACAAGCAATGAGGAAAGCATCTCCCCTTTTAGGCATCCACATGTTCTAAAAAAACTTTTTTTTCAATGGGTTCCTTCTTTAAGGGATTTCCCCATTGAAGCTTCCTAACACTGGGAACCAGGCTCCTATGTTCAGTGGTCCATTAGCCTCAAGGCCAACCTACCCTGACTACCTTAGCTTCTTTTAGTCATCTATAGTAAGGTCCTATCAATCCCAGATCCACACACAACTAACCTGAAAAAATGCACTAAATGTCACCAACAGAAAAAAGCACCAAAGTAGTGATTGATTGGTTTGCTATGGCCAGGCACCCCCCTGGCACAGAAGGTATCCAACCATCACTCCATAGGGAGAACAGAGTCAAGAACAGTCCAGCAGGACTGAACTGTCCCTTCACCAGCCTGGCGCTGCCCCCGCATTGTACTCCAGATCTGGTGCCACCTGCTGCAGATATCACGCAGGCAATCCATCATGGTTCCTTCACATTTCTCTAGCTCACAGCTGCTATTGTACAATATATGGCGGTGGTAGTGTAAAAATTGCTATAGTTGTGCAGAGTGGAGAAAGGTTAGCTGTTCTGTCTGGCATGGAAATTTGGACGCAACTAGACCGCTAGGGAGGTTAAACAGGATTTATATAGCGGCAACATATTACGCAGTGCTGTACATTATATAGGGGTTGTAAATGACAGACTATTACAGACATTAATACAGGAGGGAAGGATGCTGCCCAGAAGAGCTTACAATCCAGGAGTGGTTCCTATTTTGGAAATGTAACCCTGAGTGGGGGAAATCCTAAACATTACAGGTGTGAGGAAATATAATGGGTACAACCAGGTGCAGAGACACCAAAGAGGGCATTTTAGCACACTGACAGGAAATGATTGAGTGTCTTCCCAATGGAGACAACACAGCATATTTTCCATGGTACAGTGATTATTATGTATGGAAAGGAGAAGCCATGGAAGGGTTTGTGTTCAGTGACAGTTGGTGTAACCGATAGAAATTAATGAAGAAGCCAGCAGAATAGTGAGCACAGAACACTCCCCACTATGGAGGACACACAACTCTTCTCTCTTCCCGCCTCCTCCCCCTGTGTGACGAACACGTATGCACTGACTGAGCGTTTCCGGGGCAGCAGTCACCGGTTTCCGGTCCAAGACTCCATCGCCCCATCATCCTCCTCCTCTGCCACGCTTGCAGGACGTCGTCTGTCAGACTACATCCGGAACTGAGCCGGGTGAGTGAGACCGAAGGGGGTGAGCTATGGCCGCCGGGTACGGCAGGTGTATGGCGAGGGCCTAGTATTGTGCAGGGGGAGCACAGAGAACAATGGAGGATTGTTATGGGGAAGGCTTGTCATTGTCATAGAGTACAGGCAGACCCAGCACTGACATATCACAGGAAATGTCACCACACTCCTGTAACCCTGAGCAACCAACATCCAGGACACCCTGGGCTCTGTGCAGGATTGGTGTGTGTTGTGGTGTGTTGTAGTGTGGTGTGTTGTGTCGTGTATACCGGGGGATGGGACTCCCTACATTGTCATAATGACCATCATATTATACAGCGCCCTGTCTATGTGTATAGTACGCTGCAGATTGATATCATGGCCAGGGTACAATGTTTGCCAAATCTTTCATTGTAGTTAGCCCATTGTACAATATACTGCAATCATTTAGAATGCTGAGTGTTCTAAAATCATTGGGGTTTAGTATGGAATAATTGGATACCCACTGTAATCTCCTCCATAGGAGTGTACAACGGTCATTCATTGATCTATTATTGTACCACAGTACAGTTTTGGTCAGATTTGGTTTACATCTGCATAGGAAAGGGCTGTGCTCATCTTGGATGACTGTCATCAGACATGTAAAGCGTACCTAAACTCAGAAATTTCACTTTACATGAAAGGGTAGACAACCCTTCAATGTAAAGTAAAAAAATTCTGTTTGTTTTTTTTTTAATTGCAACACCCTTTAAAAAAAAAAAAAAGGCTGCAGCACCTTCCCCCAATTCTCCTTTGCCTAGGCCAGGGGTGTCAAACTCAAATACACAGAGGTCCAAAATTAAAAACTTAGACAAAGTCGCGGGCCAAACTTGAAGTTTATTGAAAAAATTGAGGAAGTTTTTCCTTCTCATTAGATATAAAATCTTTTCATATGGAAACAAAGAGGTTTTGCTTCACATTCAATCTGGAATAAGCTTATTAATGAAATAGCACCACTACTACAATTCCCTGCGTCAGGAAAATAGTCCAATGTTATGAGTTATGTTATGAGTGTCTGGAACTCCCTCTTCACTGAAATAGCCCCGCTACTACAATTCCCTGCATATATAAAACAGTCCAATGTGGGGCCACGCATAGGCAGAGAGGCCGCTGGTCTATAGACGCGACTGATGCCGGGAATTGTAGCAGCTATTTCAATGCATCGCCTGGCCAGCTCCATTTCATATTTAGAAATTCCTTTGGGGGGGACAAAGTTTGACACCCTTGGCTTAGGTGATCGAGACTGAATGGGAGCGCAAAGCCTCCTGTGATACCTTGCTGTAAAAGTTTTTTTCCATCCCACGTCACCCGATCTCGCGCCTGGGTCAGGTGACATAGGATGAAGAAGAGGAGAAGATGGCGACACTTTTCGGTTTAGTTCCTCTTTAAGGCCAAGTACAGACAAAGATTTGCTGACAATCTAGTGATTAACGAATAAAAAAGTCCCAAAACATTGTACACTCACGTAAAGGATTCTGCCCTTTCATTTGTTTTTTTCCCCCCTATATAGAAAGTGATTGGAATCCTAATTGTTTGCATTCATGATACAGCTTGTATATTTTTAGCAACACATCTGATCTATACACAAGCAATAGGACCCTGAATGATCCCTTGGCTGCCTATTGTTCTACACATCCAATCATTTTATCAGATCAGAAGTATAGAAGTTTTAACACCACATTTACACCACAAATATTTTGTTTACTATAGTGTATGGTGGTGTAATGTAAAGGTGTTCTGCAGTGTGTCGCAATTCACTCCATGTTTCACACAATCACATATATACAGGCTTTGCTAAATATAGTGCAGGTGTATTTCTTTGTGTGCTGAGATGCATTGACAGCCTGGTCACAATGAATGGGCTGCTTTAACACAACGTACCTCCGTACACAAAAACTCCTGTTTTACAGAAGTCAGTAGTCTTAATAGACCATAATACAGAAGGTCTTGGTGATCTGATCTCTCGGTGTAATAAGCTTGTCTTGGCCATGCAAGGAGGACTTCTCTTCAGTGCAGTCATGTGGGAGTTCATTAATTCTCGACATGTGCAGGGAAAGTAGAGATTGCTGGCTATCTTGGAAACCAAAGCTAACGCTATGCATGCACAGCTCAGATTTTTTTCCCAGATACCAGGAGTGATCAAGCAGGTAGGAGGGATTATTGCAGTCCCTTTCTGCAATATTGACCCACTGGGTCGTAAACTCTTAAAAGTGGAACAGCGCTCAGCTTCCGTTGTGCTTCCTAGCGGATGCACGGACGAGGTACAATTGTAATGAAAGTGAAGGGGAGAGAGCATATAGGGGTGTTGCTCTGTTGTTCTCCCCTCTCCATAGAGCAGAATAGTGCAATATGTACAGAACTCGTTCATGCATCGTGCAGTCGTTTGCCGTTGGAAAGGATCATGAAAGGTCCTTTACAACAACAAATATTGCACGTGTACCCTTAGTTTCGCTTTAACTTTAATTAAGTGTGTGTTTAGTGATCCTCTGACGACCCCTGCCACAGGAGAACCCTAAGGGACCAACTGGGGACAACTGCTGTCTTTTTCCATGAAAAGGGATGCAACGGGCTCCTCCCTTCTCCATAGGTTTACTGAAGTCAGCCAGACTGCAGTTGCTTAAAGCTAGGTTTGCTAAAACACTAAACATTTCTAGAAAATAAATGCATTGAAAAACCCCTCTTATCTAGAACCCACAGCTAATCCAGAGGAAGGTAAAACACCCTATTGCATAGTCCAAGACCTTATAAGCTGAGTGTGAGCAAAAAAAAAAAAAAAAAACATATTGGTCAAAAAACTATTTGTAAAATCCTATATCTTCAAGGTTATATTCTAATTCCAAATGTTAATGTCCGTCATAAACTACCAAAAACCACCAAGGAGTTAGCTGATGTTACATATTAGATATTGTTTAAAATTTCTCATGCAAGAGTGGGAAATAATGCATTGTGTTAATAGAAGGTACCTGGTGCTCCCTATACCCTTTATTTTCACCATTCACTGTATTGTAGGTGACTAAAGGGCCAGTACTAGGATCCTAAGCTTTATTACCACAAAACACAGTTTGCATAGATTCAAATGATTACAATGCACTCTTATTGTGATTATAGTTGATCATGATTAGTAGTTTTCAGTGAAGAACTAATTTATTGTTTTGTAAACTGTTTTTGCAGGAGGTGATTGCTGCTGTAGCCGTGGCCAGTAAAAACCTAATGATGCAGGGCTTGAGGTACAAATCGAACTGGAGGTCTTTGCTTTCGCTTCTTCTCCTTACTATAGGATGTTCCACTGCATCAGAAATCACCTTTGAACTGCCTGATAATGCCAAGCAGTGCTTCTATGAAGATATTACTCAGGGAACCAAATGTACACTAGAGTTTCAGGTAGGAAAACTTTACCATTTTTTTTTTCTACCCATGTTTACTGTCTGTCTGTCTTGAGTGCAATTAACATGAGCCAATCAGTTTAGTAAAAAAACAAATAATAAAACCTCCACCACACTTTAATACACAAGGTTCACTGGTTCCAAGTAAGGAGTGAAAGGCAGCTACCTAAACCAAACCTTTACCTCAGCCATCGAGCAACAGAATATTTTATTAGCCCACCTCCTCTGTAGCCGATATTTAGTGGAACTAAAGTCCCACTTTGAAAAAACCTTGATCATGTCATCCTGTTATGTCCAATCAAAATGGTCGTAGATCACATCCAGGTAGAAAATAAGAAGAAAGATGGCGTCTCTCTCTGTCGGAATGGAGATACGTGAGTATTGCGGGTAGAACCGGGTATGTTCAGGTTTGAGGGAGCATTTTCTCCTCTTCTACCATTCTGCATCACTGGGTGCCTGAATCTAAAGTTAAATTGCCTTGATGCTGTAAAGTGGGGGTATATGGATGATCTTTACCATGTACAGCCTGGTATTCTGTGCTTTTTCTTGGGACCACAGTGGACAAAAAAGGCAGTTTTGATGCAAGGGATTAGTAGGACTAAACTTTAAAAGGCATTAGCTATGATGTATCACCTCTATGCATGCTTCTATTTTATATGAGATATTTGCTGTAGTGAAGCTTATCCTGGGGCACAACAGTCCTCATCAAACGATCTATCCATATCTCAGATTTTTAATAATGAAGAACAAAACATGCTCTCTTTGTGTCTTATAGTTTTTGTGATGTAAGAGGAAGCATGTTAGAACTGTGACTTGGGAAATCTATTGCTTGGTCTTTGTTCTGGTAACATTGCATATCCTACCCTGTAACGTTCAGATCTTTAGAAATTATATATAAAAGAGAACCAATGATTTTCTTATTAACATGTAAAATGCATATCACCAAGAGTGAACACCACTTATTAGCTCCAGCCTTTGCATGTTAGTGGCTGTCTTAAAGAAGAATTAACTAATGCCATATCTGCAGCCTAGGTGTATATAAAAAGGCCCCATACATACAACTGGAGTTTTTAAGCCTCTTCCAGGTGAGGGAGATGAGCATCATGTAGTGCTCACTTGAACTGTACAATTTTTTTGAGATCCTGACTAGATTCTGTATTCATTTTCCAAACAATTTACCATTCTCTTGTTTTGTTTATACCAGAACACAAGTTGGCTTTTGCATTCTGTACTTAAGTTGTGTTTACTTCATTTAGTGAGTCATGAGACATGATTATTCTTTGTATGTAGTGTTACCCAGGGGCAAGGGTAAACAATATAATCAATGCTGGAAAGCACACAACTAGTTTGGAGTTGCCAGTGGTAAAAAAATTCTAGCCATGCATCACTTGGGAACTGCTGTTCCCATCACCCATATTAATTAGGACTTGCAAACAAAATATGCATGTGTGGAAAATAATTATATTTTGTGATCTCCTTTCTAAGTTGGTTTGCTCTTATGTGATTGGGATGTAAGATTGTGGAAGGATATTGGCAAACTTTTAAATAATTTGCCATTCACAGTCATTGATGTTTACGGTAGATACGTGGGGGTATTTGTAACGGAGAATGACTGTTGGTATGTGCCCTCTGTGTCTGTGCCCCGTGTACCACTAGGTTATTCCACATCACAACTTGCTTTTTACAGTCCATTCATAAAATGCAGACCAAGGTGTGGAGCCTGGGATTTGCAAGTGTAGGGAAATTGGCTTCAAAGTCTCAAAACCAACTGAGAGCTTAACATTGTGTAAAGCTACGTACACACGGCAGATTTTTATCGCCCGATAATCGGCATCGGCCAAATATCGGGCGAAAATCTGCCGTGTGTACAGTCGGTGTCGTCCATCGTCCGAACGACCGACCTGCCGGATCCACGGACGATGGACGACGACCGATCCTAATGAAAGGGAAGGGGGAGAGCGCGCAGCAGGGTGCCGCTTCGTCGCTCTCCCCCTCCCCTCTCCATAGAGCATGAAAGGTGCTGTATGTACAGCACCGTTCATGCATCGTGTAGTCCTTTGTCGTGAAAGATCCTTTCCAACGACAAAAATTGCAAGTGTGTACGCAGCTTAAGGCTTTATAAACATGTGGTATTATGGCCATGGTGAGGCCTTGCCAATACTTAATATACATTGCAGAGTCTCTTGGGTGTTATTTTCACCTGTTATTTATTTTCATGTCACTTACCTGACCTTTTTCAGCTGTTTTACTTTGGGGAAAAAAACGAATCACACATATGACATAAACTATTTTTATGACAGCTAAACAGTCTGATATTGTAAAGAATCCCTCCAAAAATTGAATGAAATTGTTGTACTTGTTGGCACATGTTTTGTTCAAACTAAGTAGGAGAAAAATTATGGAATCATTCAATGAGAAAAAAAAAATATCGCCTTGTAATTTGAAAAAGAGAAAGTTTCAGATACAAGGAAGGTGTCAAAACATTAGGACTGAAAACCCAAAGCAATATGCCTGGAAATAAGAAAATGCTCAACAAAAGAAAAAAAAACTATAGGGAAGAAAGGCCAGTCAATATACAAACTGTAATAAATTGGATGAAAGAAATGAGATTCACAGAAAAGCCAAGCATAAACCATCATTACCACCTTAAAGAAAAGATTACAGTGGGCTTAAGAGAAACAGTCATGGACTGTGGATGATTAGGTGAAAGTAATATTCAGTGTTATAAATCTGTATTGGCCACGGGGATAATACTGGAAATTTTGTTTGGTGCTGTTCCAGTGAAACATATAAAGATAACTGCCTGAAGAAAACAAATACATTTCTAAATTTATTAATGACTTAGGGCTGCATGTCAGGTAAAAGATCAATAGAGATGGCAGTCATTACCTCTACAGTAAACACAAAGGTGCATAATAAAATGTTGGACACTTTTCTCATATTATCAATTGAAAGTAAGTTTGGTGATGAAGTCGATTTTTAGGATAACAATTCATTTTGCCACAGAGCGCAGAGCCTTTTCTTCAGAAAAAGTGTATTGGCTCTCAATAACATGGCCAGCAAACATTCCACTTAAAAAATTTACAATGGAAATTGAACAACACGGTCCACGACAATGTTCTATCCTGCAAAGCTGATCTGTCAACTTGTATTTTTTTTTGGAACAATGTAAAACAAGGTTGACTTATTTGACTCTCAAGTGAGAGTAAACTTATTTGAAGACTTATATGTGATTAAAAAATGTATATACTTACTCCAATATAGGAATTTAGTTGTAGATGAACTGACTCCCAAACTCTACAGGGAAGAGTCAGATTCTTGCAGAACTATTAGAGCTAAATAAGTGACAACATAAATCTTACCCCACCAGTTGTCATTGTCCTTAGATGAGTATACAGCATGAAAACATGGAAGAAGCTTCCATCTGAAGTTTTTTTTTTTTTCTGCTCTGGTGTTCAGATTTGTGACTTAAAAAGTACCTGACTTTTCTCTTACATCTCTAAAATACCTTTTGATTGTGTGGTCCTACAGCTCGACAGTTATTTTCGCCATTCACCTGGCTTGCATGTTGTTGGCTTGGTTTTGCTGAACACACACTCCTTCATTGGATGAGCTGGCATTTATTTTTCACTCATCCCACAGCGATTGTTTTATGTGGGTTGAAAGCAAACCTGTCAAACTGGTTATAGCAGACTCTTACAAATCCATTCATTACTATTCATGTTTGCTGGTGCCTGCACATCTTGATTTCTAATGAAGAACAAAGTTCTCTTGCAAACAGCATTTGTAATTTGTCTATTTTTCAATGATGTGTGGGTCCCTTATATATTGGCATTTATGATTACCTTGTCAAATAATTATTTACACAAATTATTTTTTTATTGCTGACTGTGTAGTTACTAAGGAAATTTTTCCTTGCTGCTCAACCTGTAATTATTGGCATCAAGTAATGGGAATTCCTGCATTTTACAGTTGTCAGTAGAACAGCCATAGAGAAGGACATCTTCTAATTGGGACAACTGTTCCAGTGGAAACTGTTTCTTACTTTCTGAAACAGACTTATCATACATTCCAGGACCAGCCCAGTTTGTCAACAATCGCTTAGTACTCTCATGATTCAGTAATCCATTTTTTTTTGTTTGTTTAACTTCATACTCACTTGAAAGTTTGAGCATTTTGCTGCTGAATCTAAATAATTCATTCTCTTTCCCCCGCTTAATAAGACATGTTTTCTGACATTTAAATACACAGTTTATCTTGCAGTAATATGTAGGCTTTTTATAAAGGCCTGAAGCTTATCTAAACAAAAAATAAAAATTAATATAATGCTTTTTCAGTCTTCAGATGATGGGGCAGATTTAGTGTTCTTATTTCCCCTTTATATTCCTACCTGATATTACTGCTTATACCTGATATTTCTGCTTATCACATTTCTGTCATAGTGTGACTACATTCATTCCCTTCACCATTGGAGGGAGTCATTGTTGTCACCCAGGGTGGACATAAATATGTCTTTCTCTCCTCGGTTTCCTAAAGATTGAGGGATTAGTAGTTTACAAAAGGAAGATAACTTTGTTTTAGCCTCAGCTCACAGAAAGTGACAAGGACATTGCATGGTGGCAGAATGAACAGGTTCAGAGTCTGCAAAATAACAATGAATGCAGCCACCACAATTAATGACTGGTAAGCTGCAATGTATTACAGTTTTTTCTCAGGTTTTGATATCCTTTAAGGTGGTTTACACCAGTAGCATTGGACTGCATTGGGTACCAAAATGCTATAGCTTGTGGTTGCATGCTTTGGCACATAAAAAATACAGAGGACCTTCCATACAAGTGGAAAGTCTGCTTCCCTGCCACCCCAATCATTCTCCCAAAAACTTGCATCTCCATGAGAATATGGGGACATTACACCCACACCTTCAGAAAGCCAGGGCCTTGGTGAGTAATGTTTTGCAAAAATCAAGGTGATGGTGTCTGACAAGGAAGCAGTCTTTCTATTTGTTCTTATGATCCTTAAAGTTGTCATAGTGGGCTTCTAGCATCTTAGAAAGACCTGTTGTGTGTTCACATTAGAAGCTGCTGGCAGTCTGCCGAGACTGCTTTAGAGAAAGTAAATGGAAACAAAACTGAGATTTCTGTGTCTCTTTTGTAGACACTGAAGGTTAAATCCGTTATTATTTCTATAGGTATAGGGTGTATGAAAGTGAGTTTTAAAGTGCTTTTAAAGCTTGTTCTGAATGTAACTTTTTTTTCTTTTAATATACAACAGGTAATTACAGGTGGCCATTATGATGTGGACTGCCGACTTGAAGACCCTGATGGGATTGTGCTGTACAAGGAAATGAAGAAACAATATGACAGTTTCACCTTCACAGCCTCCCGCAATGGAACATACAAGTTTTGTTTCAGCAATGAGTTTTCCACATTCACCCACAAGACCGTCTACTTTGACTTCCAAGTTGGAGAAGATCCTCCACTATTCCCAAGTGAGAACAGAGCCACTGCACTGACTCAGGTATAGTATGATTGGCCTTTCAAGTGGGGCTGCTGTTGCTTTGAAAAAACAAATGCTACAGAATAACTATATTTTTTATGGGATCCTTTTGAGTAGGCTTGTTATAAGATGGCACATTTGCCTGGCAGACTAGTCTTTCATGGGCCATATAGGGAAGGGTTATATAATTTACACACACATTTTTGTTCATAATATAGACTTTAAATAAGGTAGATTAGGGTAGATACTACTAATGGGTGTGACCACAATTTTAACACAAGAATTATATTACCCTCTGCATGATCAAATACATGCACATAATACCCTTTTTACACACAGAAAGCGAAGCACTACTACTGTTTGTTTTAAAATGCAGAAACGTATTTTTCAAAAAAGATAAAAGAAATGCAGTGTTGTATAAAAGCCAGTTTATCATGTTATGGCAGTATTCATTATACTGGTTCCTGTACTAACTCTGCATTCTTACAGCTACACAAAGAAGCCTGTAGTACATCTTATTGATGGCACATATGGGGCTAATATATTTTTAATTTTCATAAATAGACACACCGCTTGCAGTAGAGACAAAGGACAAGAAAACCTAAAGCATATCTGAACTTAAATAATGTAGCCAAAAAACTCTCCAACATAAAGTTGTTGGCTGACAAGATTTCTGACAAGCTCAACAGGCATTGCTTGTATTTATCAAGCAGATTTAACAAAACCTTGGTATATTAAAGGGAACAAATAAGGGAAGTTCAATTTTATAGTTTCAATATACTACCCAGATATTTAACAGATCCTGTCACCAGCAAATTTCCCAGTAGTAGTAGTTCACAATGTCTATTTAACAGATTTCAGAAAGGGCTGTGATGTGCAAGGAGAGGGATACTGGGCTTGGATATATATATATATATATATATATATATATAATATTACACTTTAAGGGCATGTTCACAAAGTTTTTTCAGACACTGCATACAGATTCCAAAGGCAATTTGTTGCCTGAATAGACTTCAGTAGATACATATTTTCAGTGCTTATGCAAGCATTTTTATGCACTTTTAAGTGGTCTCAATTCAACAAAGAAAGTGGGGAAATGCGCACTGCTCTTCTAGGCTTTTGCTGCCTGTGAACACATGCACAGGTTACTGGCTGTTACCACTCCCAGGTGCCTTATGGTTGCCAGTAGGTGCCCAATAGCAGTAAATGCATTAAAATACCACGAGTCTAAACATGACCTGAACCTTTATCATATATCATATTTATCTTTTGTTTTTGCTCTTCTACAGATGGAATCTGCTTGCGTGTCCATCCATGAAGCCCTGAAGTCAGTCATTGACTACCAGACACACTTCCGTTTAAGGGAGGCCCAAGGTCGAAGCCGTGCAGAAGATCTTAATACACGAGTAGCCTATTGGTCTATAGGGGAGGCTATTATTCTATTAGTTGTAAGCATTGGACAGGTGTTCCTGCTCAAAAGTTTCTTCTCAGATAAAAGAACCACCACAACACGTGTCGGATCATAACCTGTGTTTTCCGGGATGCTTGATGAATTACATGACTCACTGTTTTTTTTCCCCCTATTACCTGTAGGTAAATGACTGTATATATCGGTAAAGCTATGTTTTACTTTTTAAGCTCCAGTTCAAAAAAGAAACCCTTGAACAATAAAAAAAAATGGAAAAAGGTTGGAGTTTTGGGAATGAAATGGTTTGTTTTAAAGATATTGTGGGGGATTTGGAGTTATTTGAATATTTTGGATATAATGACAGCCATTTATATTTAAAATTACCTATTTCTTTCTGAAGATGATTTTCTCCCAAATACTTTAATCTTTAATAGTACCACTAGCTCTCTTTAACCAGCATTCCCCATAGAACTATAGAGAGAATGTAATGCTGAAAGCTGGTTAATGCTGGCTGGATAACCGTGTATACACAATTACAATAATCAGTTACAAAGTGTCTGTTGGTCCTGTTATGAGAGCTCCAACTACACACTTTTGTATTTGATATACAGCCCCAGAGGGCAGCAGTATGGCTGGACTCTGAAACATGTTCTAATGAAATAAAATATATTATTAGTAGATTGTATTTTTACCATGCACTTGACCTCTTACATTTACAGTAATATGGCATTTAGCTTGTGTTTTAGTAAAATGATCTCTTCAGTTTGTCTGAGCTCAGTTAAAGGATAATTTCTTTAAATGTTTTTTTTTAGCTGAAGTGGAGAAGGTGAGTGTGTTCTGTAACGATTCATTTATAGTCCCTGTCCAGTCCTGGGAACAATGTCTTGCAGATCTGGATGGTAAACATCTACAGGTTACCTGGGGCAGTAGGGTAAATTATTACCCACTACTTGGCACAGGACTAAACCTGCATCAGTCTTCTTTGCTAAATGTTTTTTATTGGCAAACCTAAAAGCTCAAAAGCTGGGAAAATGCTAATTTATATAAGTGTTAGTGGTGCCACTAACCTGGTGGCACTATCACAGTGACTTGATTACTGTTTACTTTATACAAAGTTTCCAGCACATTTTGACAGCTTTAGCTGTCCCCCATCTTAACAATTGGGGAATAGGAATTCACACCACTGACAGCTTCTAAAGATGGGAATTTGTTTCTTGTGAAACTGCCATGTAGTTACGGGAGTGATGGGCAGTTTAGAGAGCTGTGTGTAGTCAACAGCCATTTTCAGATAATTCCACTGGCTGCATTCATCGATGCCTTTTTTAAATGCTTAAACAACAACTATTCATTTGGAAGATAAAAAAAAAATATGAATTGCAGTGCCGCTTCATGTCACATAAGGCAGTTTTAGGTTTTCGGTCAAAATAAATCATTCCATTCATTATGAATGAGTTTGTAGCAATTGTAAAATTATAGACATAATTTTATTCTAAATAATTAAACCTTTATTTTGTTTTTTTGTGTTTGACTATTGATAAATGGGGGAAGAAGGTGTATTTCCTGTGTAGGGTAGGATTTTCAAGCAGCCCTGAATTTTACACCTACTTCTTTCACAGTGTAAAAAATGAATAAAACCAATATTTTGTTTGTTTATTCCATCTGCTACATTTTGGTGGAGTTTTGTACACTTAGCACCATGTAGACCTTACAGACGCACAAGTTCTAGTATGTTTAGTTGTGGGCACAAACTTTATTGTCCGTGCTCTCCAAATTCTGCTGCACACATTTCTTTTTTATTTTGTGTGGTCATTGCAACAATATAAATCCATTTCCAATCCATATTTATATAAATCCATAATTCTTAGAGTTTTTGGTTGCCTATTTCCTAAGAGATAATTGGTATTCTTCATCCATGTTGCATGCATTTGAATTGTTGAAAGTGGAACTAAACCCTGCTAAACTCACCTGCCCCTCATCACAGAGTGCTGCCATATTCTTGTTGCTATTTACAATCTTGAATAGCCAGGCTAGGATGACATAACTCTCATGTAGGTGTACAGGAATTTATTTAGTCCCAGCAACTGCAGGGGAAGCCAGGATTGTTGGGTATCCCAAGCATTTTTCAGTTCCACAGAGTGATCAGGCAGGATGGAATGCTTATTGCAGAAAGGACATCACCTGTCCCTTTTTGCAATAAAGGGCTGCCTGATGCACATTTTTAAAGTGAGAATTTATTATAGCTTGGACAAAGTTGGTATCCATACACAGGCTCTAGATTTTTGCTGACTACTCCGATTGTGTTTGTTTCGGGTATTTATAGGCATCCCCCGACATACTTTATAATCTCAATGGGGAAATGCAGAGTTAATCCCCCCCCCACCACCACCACCACCACCACCACTTCTTCCTACAGTGCAATGCCTGTTTTGTAAATGGCCATGTACCAGACACTATTGTAGCTAAATTGTCAAAGTCTAAATTTGCACAGACATTTGCAGGTGCTGTAATAGTGAGTTGGGTGGCTAAGTATAACCTGTTTTCAATCAAACTGGTTACTTCCACTTAAAAATGGAAATCTCTCATTTACATCATGGGTTGAAACAAAAGATATTTGCTAGAAAATAGTCCAAGAAATTAAACAAGCAAGACATCAAGGAATTAGGCTACTAATCTGCAGCTAAGGATGGATTTATGTTGTTTTTTTTTTTTGTTTTTTTGGTGTGTTTACACAGAAGTTTAATATAAACTGTTTTATTTCCCTAAGGTGATGGGGTCTGCTACTTTCCTAAAACAAAACATTCTGCTTCTAATACCAATACCTTTTGTAGATAATGAGGCCTGTGTGCAAACTATACAACAAATGTGTTCTGTTTCATGGCTGTGCATGGACAGTTGAGCAGACTGCTTCTAATGAGTACAGGGAATTTGTCTCAAATGTGTCAAAAAAACTCGATTGGGTTCCTTAACACTGTAACTAGTTTGTATGTAATGTTGGCTGCATTCAAGGCAGACCTTAGTGATGTCCTGCCTTGTAGTATAGTTGGTGAGATACAGAAACGCAGACCCAAAATAGAGATTTTTGTTTTATGATGTGTACCTGTGTTCACATCTTTATGTCATCACATGTTTAAAAAAAAAAAAACAGCTAGAGAGGGCCACATATTGTGTTTTGCAGAAAAACACACAGAAAACAAAACATTTGAGTCAAAAAGTTTGCCTAACATTGTCCAACTAGTTGCACACCTTTTTTGTAAAAAGTAACATTTTTGATGTTTGCCCAAAAAAACAAACTGTATAAACACAAATAAAGGCATTTGTTCTCTACAGAACTTTTTTTCTGCTTTTTTTTCCATAACTTGTTAGCTCTGCATTAGCTCTGAAATCAGTTTGTCAACTGCTTGTATTTCATATGTCATTTTGCATTCCTACATACAAATCTTTGCTCCAAATAGTTTTATATATTTATCCATCATTTTTTTTACAGAATCATTTAAGATGTATGAACCAGGTAAGTAACATTTACGATTGTCAGGAAAATAATCAGCAAAAACAATATTGACTACATCAGTTCTACCTAAATTATGAACTGGTAATTGGCTTTTTAAGAACAGATGCATGCTATTCAGAAGCAGGACCAAAGTTCATGTAGCTCTTTGCACCTTTCTAAAAGGCTTTGCTCTTTCACGTGATGTCAGTGTGTAGAGAATATCAAGACATTATTTTTCACTTATATCAGCACCCAACAATGCTATGACAAAAAAAAACAATACCAGTTAGGAAACGGTGTACCCATTTATTAA
Source organism: Pyxicephalus adspersus (assembly GCF_032062135.1). NCBI lineage: Eukaryota > Metazoa > Chordata > Amphibia > Anura > Pyxicephalidae > Pyxicephalus > Pyxicephalus adspersus. The sequence continues at coordinate 64,962,955 of NC_092863.1, forward strand.
ATCTACCTAGAGCCCACACCCTAAATGGAGCTTAGTATAGTAAGCCAAAACTTGTGAGTGACTTTTGAAGTATTCTGCCTGTGTCTCAAAAATAGCAAACCTAAAGTATTAGAGAATTAAAGTGGAACTAACCCTTAATTATACTCGCCTGACCCTATTCCATTGTGGCCATTTTCCTTTTTCTCTTACTTATTCTGATCTTTCTAACTATACAAAAAGAAATCCCCTTCAAAGGTAATGCATATATTAAACAATGCCATATTCCTAAATAATCAGAGAAAAATATTATTCCTACTTCCCATAAGTGGACCCTAGGAAATTACTGTATACCCATATCAAAAGAATAAAAATTACATTTTATTTAAAAAATGTACTTATAAAACATAATGTCAACATATACAACATAAAATCAATAAAAAGACTATCACATGGCTTTACCTCACAATTTGTGCACATTTACAATAAATAACTATGAAACGTATTTTCTTTGCATCCCAATGCATTTCTCTGCAGCAGCTGCTTCTTCTGGGGACTTGATAGCAAAACAAAAAAGCAAACAAACATACAAAGCACCAAGGTGATGTTAAAGTCCTGGTCAGTCCCATACTGCATAAAAGGTAGGTATTATGGAGAGCTCTGCATTAATGTCAACCTTTGTGAATCAAAGGTTGTTTGATATGCATACTTCTGCCTGGTCCCACCATCCACCCAACAAACAAGCATGCCAATTCTTCTTCCTCTTCATTCTGATTTTTGGCCAACTTGATTGGCTGGGCCCGGGAGAAGTAACTCCCATGCATTTCCAGCAATCACAGAGAAAGCTGGGGTGTACTGGATATCCCAACAACAAACGCTGAGTTACACATGCCAATCTCTGGGATTTTTGACAGTAGAAGAGAATGATCAGCCAGGTAGGAATGCCTATACAAAATGGGACATCACCTGTCCCTTTTTACAATAAACCCTGTCGGTTTGGCAAAAAGAAAGCAACTGTTGAAATTACCAGTCAAGGAGGAAACAGACATCTATTGCTAAAAAGGCATCATTCAATAGCTTTGTGACTACTGCTGGCTCATCACCTTGTGGTAGAATTATTAGACCTGACCTAGAACCTAAGTGAAGCATGGCATTTTACCCTCAAATGAGAGATATTGAAAGTAAAATATACCATGTGTTGCTGGTTGTGTTGGATGTACATATGGTGTCCATAGATAAGTGATGCTGGGAAGGGTGAACGTTAAGAGAAATAAAAAAATTTTGAGCAAGCTCCATTACTCTGGTTCTGTTCTCTACTATCCTTGAAGCATCTCTTGGGGTTCACATCTCACAGGCTCATATAATAAACTGAAAGATGGTTGCACGTCTACGTAAATACTCAAATTTGCACAATTTAAGCCCCTGCTTAAAATTTAAAAAAAAATTACTGGCAATGTAAATGATTACCCCTTAAATAAAAACAGAATTAGGCTGTGCATGTGCTTATCTCCCAGCTGCAATAATTGGTTTAGGAGACAAGGCTACATTGGACTGTTTTATTGCCTATGAGGGTACAGGAGAAAAGGGAGGAGATCAAACCCTTTCTTTTACCCATATGTTTCTGCGTGTGTGTTTTACTGGTTCTTAATGTGCTGAAAGATTGCTCTTAAACCCCTCACCAGCAGAGGGTATGTTTAGATACTACAAAAGCTTTTCTGGCTTTAAAAAAAATATTAGGATCACATTGTTCACAGACTGTAAAATGAAAGACACCATTCATACTTGTGTATTGCGGCAAAGCACCTGTTCTATGTTCATTAGTCTGCAATGCAATTCACACCGCCAAACGACTGAAAAGAAAAATAAACTTTTTGGTCAGGACATTAATACTTTGCATTGCTGGTTTGAGGAAAAATCCCCCTCTCAGAACAAGATAGATTCTGATAGTTTAAATCTATAGGTTGCTACATTTTATTGTAACTCTTGGGTATGATAATTGTTTATTAAAAAAAAAAAAAAAAACAGCTGTAACACAATTTACCTTGCCAACAGTCCATATCATATACAAATCCTGAAAATGTGGAAAAAACTATGCTACCCCCAGTTTGTCTTTGCTTTTTGTCATTGCTAAAGAGGGCATCAATAATGTCACCCAAGATGAATGGTTGAGCGCGTTTTGGCCATATATCTGGCATGTGTACAGTGGTACCCGGACATCATTTAGCAATCTGTACTGGAACGACTGATTAGGATCGACTGATGTTTACTACTATGAAGAAGAGCACAGTGGGGTGCTGCTCCCTTGCCCAACTTCTTGTTTTCCAGAACAGCATTGTGTATACAGTGCTTATTCATTCATGTGTTACTAGAAACAATCACAAAAGATTGTTTCCAGTAACTGGAATCTGACACATTGTCTTAGTGTCTGTAGCAAAAAGAATATCGTAGTGTAAGGGGAACACTATTTAGTAAAGAGTATATCCATGTATTCCATATTTTAGAAATACCTTTTTTGTACTTATTTGGTAGAGAACCACCTAATTACCTCTTCTTCAAACATGGGAAACAGTGACAAGCCCATAATGCTACACCAAATCAAAAAACAATCTTAGCTTAGCTTTTGTACTTAGCTTAGAGTACAAAAAGTGAAGACTGCTTGGGCTTGTACTGACAAGTTTTCTTGGAAATTATCTTCTATGAATTTACACTTTACTTAGATACAAAGTAACCTGCTTTACTGTCACAGGTTTATTCTTTCCCACAGTGATGCATTGTACTGCTTTCTAGTTGCATCCTAATAATATACAGCCAATACAGTAATGGAAAGTATCTTTTTGGAATCTGCATACGTACAGTTGTGTTCAGAATAATAGCAGTGTGTTTAAAACAGGGAATAAAGCTCAAATCCTTATAATAGCTTTTATTTCCATACACACAATTGCATTGGGAACAGTGCATATTCTATTCCAAATCAAACCATTTAACAAACAAAATGTATCAAATTTGTTATTCCTTTACAGAAAATGAAGAAATAGAATTTGAAAAGAATGCAGTGTGGTGTTCAATTAGTGAGGTCATTCATTCTGTGAAAAAAAGGAGGTCAATTGCAGCCCCAATTTAAGGAAGGAAATATATCCTATGTATTGTAGCAGTACTTGAATTCTGACCTTCTGGAACTTTTCAGTGTGCTGTCAGTCTAACAATTCCTATACTAGGGGACTGCACTGTGACGCCCTTATCAGATTGTATTAAATTGCTCTCTCATCGTTCACCATGCATCTCAGCGTGGGCCACTGACTAAGCTGGATTGGTTAAAGTAAAACTTTAAAATGCTGGTGCTACTATGTTGACCTTCTGAAAACACATATTCTCCGGCTATTATATTGACCTACTGTCTTCCATATTGTCACTGATGTGGAATGAGTATGGCCATCACAAAAATCAGACTATCATACACTATCATACAAGTTTTCTTTAACAACACTGGAGGCCATGGATCTTACTCTGTTGTCTGACTGGACCACAAACCACTGTTTTATCATAAATTTACTCTTCATCTAAGTGCAGCTTTGAATGGCAGTGAAAACAAAAGTGATGGTAGCAGAGCCACTCCTCTTCCTCTTCACAAGATCTACGTGTACAGATCATAATTGCTCAGTTCTGTCAGTTTTTTTCCACTAATAGAGGAAGCAAATAATTTCTTCCTACTTTGTATCAACTGTGAAATCAAATCCAGAAAAGTCTGTGATCTCTGGGTGGAGCACATGGAGTATGTAATCTTACTGAGCTGCATAAATACAGGTGAGTCACACCAGAAGGCCAGGATGTCTATAGATGAATTCACACTTGTACCAACATGTGTAATAGACAGACAACTTTGTGGGTTGAGAGTTGCCTGCTTTACCTATATGTGGTACAGTATTTTCCATACATGATACGTATAACTGGTTAAAGTAAACATTTACAAAGCATGGAAGTGTTCTTTAGCTCCAGTAAGTGTGGCTATAATCAAGTGAAGTATGTAATGTCTGTGTGTTATATATACATCACTACTACTGCTGATGCCTTTCCTAATTTTTATAGTGAACCTTTACTTATTTAATAATATTTACTGTAATTGGGGTTTATTATGTACCATGATCAAGAGATCAAACAATTAAAGTAAAAGTAATTTCACTGCTAACACTCAGAGTATGCTACAATAAGCAAATATTGTAAGCATATTTGCCCATTATGGCAAACTTACCTGTCAAAGTGCCCAAACCCCTTCCCCCAGCTGTGGGTGGCTGCAATGTCCCTTGTCACAGCTGTTGTCATCTTTGCCTGGTCTTTTTTGGGGGGTTTTGAAGTCTTCAGACACCTTTGTTGGCCAGGAGGGAATTGCATAGCACATGTGTATGCACAAGTCCTGATATGAGGACAGAAGAGACCTGATAGTCTCCTCTGCCTCTAAAAAAAACATCTGTCAGTACATTTTCTCTAAGCAAACTTTATGTATTCCTCGTGTTCATCTGAACCTTTTTTCTGCTTTGGATATAGTGGGAAGGTTTAGAAGCACTGTCAGGTTTGTATTGTTGTCAGTGTCCCTACTGGGGTGATACGCTTCACCTACTGCCAGGATACACAACACTGAAATATCTGCACAATGAGAGAAAAATCATACTTCAATGTCTAGTGTCCACTTTGGTAGCGGAGCTAGATAATTAAAAATTACCCTTGCATTGTTGTCGTCCCCTAAACTGACAGAAAACACTTTTATTTAGCCTATTCTGTTCCCTCTTAAGACTCCTCTGTGTGACCAGTTCCCTGAAGAGCCACCCATTAGATGCAGGATCTAACTTCATCACATGAAAATGTAGGACCAGACGTCCTGCACTGTATGTGAGGACCCCGAGAGTCTGTCCACATCCTGAAGTATTAGATAGTGTTGGCTGTTACAGGTGTGAGGGATAAGGTGAGGCCCCTTTTGAACTAACAGTTGCAAACCATTGTTGTTAGTTGCCCCTCTTTAATACCGTATGGTTAAACACTGCAGTCATTGCACCAACCACAGTTGAACCTCATCTGCATTTAATTAACCTCTGTGTCAGAGTGAAGGCCACTACGATCAATGGCAGGTCTGAGTTTAGCCTAAAAGTGCTTTAATATTTTTGGCACCATAAGCAAAAACAAGCCCCCCGAAATTTTTATTATTCTAGTTCAGCTTGATGCCAACTGTTTTCAAATCCGTAGCCAGGGATTCTGTCTAAGGTCTGCACAGCATTCTGGAAGACATAACTGTCTGTAGATACTCAGCTAGACACTAATCAATGGAGATTTATATTGTAAATAAAGACTTTAAATGTAACAGAACTCACCTAATGCATGTCAGTAAGGAAAAGAGTTTTATTTTCAAGAAAAAGGGCTTGTCTGGCTATTTTCTGAATAGATGTGCAGCTAAATCTGATATTTTAGCCCAGCATAGATGTTGGTGAGTTGGGTTTCCCTTTGGCATTGCATAACTATTACAGCTTCCAATCTTACAGTCTGGAATCAATGTGAGGTCACGTGCTTCACATGGCAAAGACTGCAGTAAGGCCAAAAGAATTCTGTTCCAGCAGGTGGAATAGAAAGTCCTGGACAGATATGACAATTTGGGTATTGATTCAGGCCATGAAAATCATAACATCAGTTTTAGGTAACCTGATGTTCAAAAAGATATAATGTGTTGTATGTTAGATAGGTGTGCAAATGTACCATTTGATGACGTCCTGTTAGGCTGTATGTTTTTATTTTTTACTTACATTGATTATTATTAAAATAAATGTCACTCTTCTTACTCGAAGATGTTTAGCTTGTCTAATGCTAAATTCTGGAAGTATGATAAAATTACCTTTGCATGGGGCCTCCCATCACCCACCCCGTTCCCCCGCAGACAGCAAGGGGTGAATGCTTGCTTTCGTCTAGAGTACGATTACAAAATGACTTTCCCTTAGTCTTGCAGGCTTTGTCCCCTCTGTGCCACCAGCGTGCAAAACACAAAAGCCAGTCAGCCTGTCTAAAAAATGTAAATAATTGCATGCACAATTTAAATATAAACTTATTTTTTTTTATTACAATGCACTATTCATTTTAATAGTGGCCCTTGTATTTGTTTCAGGTTTTATGAACAGATTTTTCTAAATTATGACTACAACCTACAACTGCAAGTTCTTTTTTGCTAATGAACAGCAGTAAAGACCAGAAGGGGGTGCTCTGCTATCATATACTTTGTTAACAATACTAAAAATTGTGGAAGTTACATTTATTTCCTGTACGTAAAAAAAAAATTGTAGCAAGTTGTTCTGGGCAATTGCCTAGTTTGCTCTACCCTAAAACCGGCCCTGGTGATGACACTAAAACCTGTCAAGATTACTAATCGTTCCCTACTTGCCTATAAAAAGTTTTGGCTATACTTTAAAGTCTCTATAAAAAACAAATCTCAAAGCAGAAAGAAAAAAATATTTTTCAAGCAGATTTTCAGCTAGCAGGAAATTTGAGTTGAAGTGGAAAGTAAATTTATTCAACATGAGTGAGCTAAGAAATGCTAAGGAGATAAAATTACCTCACACAAGAAAAAAAAAAAGAAATGAAGGGGATTCTTCTCTTTTATGCAATTCCCTTGGACTATCTTAAAGGGATTTTTGTTAAAGAGACATCACCATTGTGTTCTATATACACAACATTTTAGGGGGATTCATTAAATATTCACATGGAATGTATATGTAGATTGTAGTACCGTATATTCCAGATTCATTTATATAAATGGCAAAAGCAAATTGAATAAAAATAAATCATAATAATTTCACAATCATTCCGACGCTGGAGAGATCGGCGGACGATGACCGATGGAGGACGACGCTGGATGAGCACAGGGGGACCAGGTAAGTGAAAAATCTCGGGCTTAACCATCCTTGCAATTTTTTTTTGCCCGAGCGAAGGTCGGGCTTAACTGCAAGGAGGTTAAACTCACGTGGATTTGGTCTTAGAGTTGAATGACAACACTTACACATGTTTACATGTGAGTGATTTGTTTAAACACATGACAACTGAAATGACAACACAGTGTATAATCTGAATTAAAATGATTCATGAATATTAGATTGCATAACAACTCAGACAGACTTTACACTCAACAACTATTCACTGAGCTTCAACCCTGTAACAGAGTACCCCTTTATAATCAATAATATCTTTGAAATCAGAAATGTTTATTTATTTTATTTTATTACAATTGGAGTCAGAACATTATTTACAACTTCAGGTACCCAATAGTTGCTTTTGACTTTAAATTGCCTTTTCTCTCTTTTTTATGTATGTGTATTGCCAAAAGAGACAAAGTTGGCATCTAAAGCATAACCATGGGGTCTATTTATAATTCAGTAAATCTGACTTTCATCAAAACATTCTCTGGTGGAGAATCTTCCAGATCCTTGTTTATCAGTGGATTTTCCACCAGGGAATGTTTTGGTGAATGTCAAATTCATATGTTTACTAAACATACGACTGAAGTGTGTAACATAATGAATGGTAATTAGGGTACTTATCAGATGGTTCCTAGGTACATGGTGGGCACTCTTTTGTTGCTTAGTAGACATGGCAGCTGTGTGCTTCACTGCAAAACAAACACATAATAAAAAAGATGAAGAATTTTACAGAATTTATTTGTATACTAAACAACACAACCTGCCAATGTGCAGAAAATTGGTTTAGTAACCAGTGGCTGTACATTTTACTTCAGATTGACTGATCTGATCACTTTATTGGTTCAGAAAGTAATCTGGAGTGTGTGTGTCAGCCCTTAAAAGATAACTAAACCTGGGTACAAAAATGCACTGTATTGCTGTTTATCTTTCCTTCATAAGCCATATTGTTTCAGGCTATGTTCTTGTTACTTCCTATCAGATGATCTAGAAATAAAAGCAATCCTACCTGTTTTGGGTACGTTACTAATCCTATAGCTCCTCCATGAGATTGAGATGAACATAATCAGAAGTCCAGCCTGGGTGTCTCCCACCACAAATATAGTGGAAGAGTGAGCATAGCCCAGGAACAGAAAGTGCTATTCACAGGATTATCAAGTAATAATAAAGCCTAAAAATAATACAGGACTGAAATGTGTTATTTGATAAAGCTCTAGTCAACCACTAAGGAGCTGCCATAAGAACATACCATCCATTTAGATTTTTCAGCTTTTCTTTAGCTCAGGTATAGTTTGCAGAACACCACTATATTGTGTGCTAAAGTTATAAAATGTAAATTACTGTTCATATATGTGAACACAAATGCAGTTATTACAAGGTGATTTAAAAACTAAGTACAATGGAAGTATTTCATATGATTAGTTACTGGTAAGAAAGAACATACATTGTACACATAATGATATACATGAAAGGTTATATAAAAGTACCTTTTATGAGAAGGCATACATAATATTGTAGCAGCAATATTAAGTCAGTACATGCCCTAATTATATTTCATAATACTAAGTATATGTATTTATAGCTCTGTGTATAAAGTTTTACGTTGCGTAACAAGTATAGTCATCTGTACCATATTATCTTCACAGAAGTTAAGTGTACCATGCACTACAATGGTAACATGTAAAACTTCTTGCTGATCTACAACCAGCACATATCTGAATCTATTATTCCATAAGGGATTTGCATAGGCAGGGTCATCTCCAGGTTTATGGAACTTTTAGGCTGCTAGGAGCTTGGTAAATCTTTTTTTTTCTGTTTAAATGGATAAAGCGTTGTTTAGATGATTAGAGGATTTTCCACATTTACTACCGGTGTGATTCCCACTGGAGTACTTTTAAGCACCTCTGTCTGTAAGAAAGCCCAAGGGCCAGCCCAGCAGATACTGAGCGGGGATTATATTACACAGATGACATGAAGACTCCATGGATTCCCTAGGACTATGTACTGCATCAAATGCAATTTGTTTACAATGTATAAATAGTCTAGCAGCCTTCACAACTAAGATTTCAGTTATAACTTTTCAAGCACCTGTCTGGTACTCATGTTTATATTGGGCATGATGAGTGTGAACTTTGCATACAGTGGAAACAGTCAACTTTGTCCCAAATTTAAAGCTAAAAATATTACACAATCTGATAAAGTCAGTGAATAACTGACTGATAGTTGCGTTTGATACTCTGTATCACTCTAGAAGAACCATTGCTCTCCCTTTCTGCTTAAATGACTAATAGGCAAAGAGCATTAGCTAAATCTGTACCAAATTGTGCATTTGTACATTTTTTCCCAACTGTAGCATATGTATTATTGATTTACTTGGCTGTTTTTGTTTAAACCAGCAGGCTTTTACATAAGAGCTCTGCATACCTACATCACTGGAATTCTAAGGGAACTGCAACATCTAGGGATTTATTTAAAGATAAGTGATGATCAGATAACAGGTTCCTTGCCTTTTTTTCTCATTGCTACTTTTAAAATCACCAGGCAATCCATGAATCATCCTTATCATATTTAACCTGATTGGCTGATCAGAAGCTCTAATAACTTAAATGGAGTAACTAAAAGCCATTTTATTTACTACTATCAGAGACCATAGATTTACATTGCAACCATGGTTGCCACTTTTGAAAAATATATATTGTGACCTATGGCAAGCACTTTATATAATAAAGTAATGGTCAAACACAAATAATAAAGTAGTGGTCAAACTGAACGTTTCGGTGCCATCGATAAAGTATTGAATTTACCATAAACTTCTCATGGTGAAACTTGTCGACAGGACAGAGTTAGAAATGCTTTGCAGTTTGTACACAGATAGTTCAAAAGGAGAGAAGATTTTGGTTTAAGATATACTTTTACAACTAATTCAGAAATAGTTAAATGTTTCAGCTGTTTAAAATATTTATATCATTTTAATGTGAGAATCCCAGGCTTTAACTGCATAAAGCTCTATAAAATTGGTTTTGGAGAAAACTTATCACACTAAATCCTACTTTAAAGTCAGTACAGAAAATGTTCCTAATAAAAACTGCATAATCCTTTTATTGCCTAGTTTTATATATCTAAATTATAGCCTTTAAAGAGAGAATGCAGGATTTAGACAATTTTATTGTAACTGTTTTTAAAGTATTTTCCCAGATGTTCCTTTTTACTGTAACCTTCAATAACCCTTTTGTGGTCATTGATGTCTCGATACCCAGGACAAATTTAGAAACAAAAGCTGAACTTCAGGATAACATTTTATTTTTCATGTACAGTCCATTAAATATAATATACTGTTCAATAGAGCAATTGCCAATAGAATTTTGTTTACCTTAAGCCTAGAGTCAAGGAGGATACATGTAGAATCATTTATAATCAAATGTTTAGTGTTCTTGTGTAGTCCATGCTAGTCCATGAGTTTAGGGCTGTCCATTGGTATTTTAAATGTAATTCTTGGTAAAAAGATCATAAAGGTCAACTTTTATTTTATTTTTCAACCATATTGTAATAATTTGCTGTTTCCTGTCCTGTAAATAATGGCTCTGGTCATACTAGGGATAGAGGTAGGTTAGACAGGCCCAGCAATATTCAGAACACAAGAAATGTTGACTAATAAATATAGAATGTTATTAGATGAAAACAAAAATGTTTACAAATAACAAATTCATTGCAAAGCAAAACTGACCCAAGGTAAAACATTGCCCAGTTGTGAACCCACAACCATAGGCATATGCTCCAACAACCATTACATCACAGGAATTCCTTGTATTATGATACATGTGTTAGACTGGCAGGGTGGTCAGCCATTAACCTAAGACTAGACTAAAAAAATAAATAGTTATTTGGGGAGAGCCAGAGATTAATGGAGAGGACTTGCAATTTCTTGAACCCTATCACACAAGACATGAGATTTGCTCTGGATACCCAATATAGCTTCTAATGGTCGCATGTTTCTAATGGTCGTATGTGAAGAATGAAGTGTGCAGGGCAATAGGACTAGTCAATTTCATGGCAGGTGAGTACTAGCTTCAAATGTAGAGGAAAAAAACCTGGGTTTCAGCTTTACAAAATCACTATGACTAATTTGCACACATAAAAAATTATATCATATTTGAAAGTGGCATATGCATCCCATTCATTTCAAGTGGTTTTCACTATCAAAAATTTGAATACTTGCTTGTCCTACTGGCTGATGTGGTTCCTTTTTCTAGTTTGTACGACCTGCATCGATGTACAAGCCAGCAGGAAGAACTACAGCAGCTGGAGGGAGAGCTGACCCAGTGACCACAAAACTAGGAGCTACTCTGATATGTACTCTTGTGACAATGGGAACCCCAGTCAAAAGCTAAGATTGAGAACCCACAGCCCTTGTGGTTTCCCAAATTTTTGCTGGTTCTTAAAGTGTAGAGTGTATATAGATATATATTTGGCATGTGGCATTGTATCAGGTGGTGTTAATATAAAGATTGCACATTGGAAGAGGCTAATGTGTAATTCAGGGAAAAATAAAATGAAACATGTTCAGTAAATCTTTGTAATACATAACAATTTTTAAAAAGTTTGTCTTCAAAAAAATCGCTAAGTACAGAAAAATATTTGCAATCACTTTCACAAATCCAGGAGCTCTTAGCTTCCTGTAGTGAGCCAACACTGACATATCACATCTTTTTATAAATCCTGCCTAGTATAAACTCTTGTGTTTATATAAGATATTTTCATGTGTCTCACTGGACTCTAGCTAGAAAACAGTATTAATGTTCACCATAGCATCCATTCAGAAAGAAGGGGTCAAGAATGAGCTGGAACTTGACCTTGGCGGGCCCTACCTAAATTAATACATTCTGGGATCAGTTCCTTTTTATATCACTCTTCACATTTAGTATTAGAACATGTTTTCCTATACACTCATAGCATCTAAATTGATCAAATATTTATCCTATATAATTTCTGTCTAAGATTTTCTGCTATATTGCACTTACTTTACGCTTCTCCACATCTAGTTTGATAAAGTAAATGAACTTTTGTCTATTTAGGACACATTAGCAGCCGACAATGAAATAACATAATGGGAAACGTAAATCGACGAAGAAAACCTCCATTAGATGATGGCAGAGCAGATAAAATTCAGATCACTGAGGAAGAACCCACATGCTCCTCAAAACATAATTCAGCACAAGTTTTGACAACACAAATGTGCTCTTCTCTTGAACTCAATGAAGAAGTGTTTTACAAATTTGTGATTCTTCATGCTGAAACAGATATAAATGAGGCCATAAGAATGAAAGATTTGCTGCAAGACAATTTCAATGTTAAGCCAGGAATTATATTTGCAGAAATGCCTGCAGGGCAGTATCTACTAAAAACCCTGGACAATGCAGTGAATGGATCAGCCTGGACTATTATACTACTTACCAAGAACTTCCTAAAAGAGACATGGTGTGAGTTCCAGTCCCATGCCACCTTAATCAATTCCATTAACATGTATCATAAATATAACACGGTGATCCCTGTGAGACCAAAAGACAATTACCTGCCAAGAGACAAGACACCTTTTCCACTAAATCTCTTTAACGCTCTGGAAGAAAAGAGTCCAGAGTTCAGTTGTCTAGTTGAAAGAACCTTTCAGGAGTCTATATATCAGAAGCATTATGCAACATGGAAGGCTGAAAAAGAGAGCATGGAACAAAGGGAAACATAACATGTAACTGTATCTGAACATTATATACATACATATCTATATTTGTTGTGGACAGGATATTGTTATACAAATGAATCATCTATTCCAGCAAATCTATCACTAGGTTGTAATAAATTGTTCTAACGTATAAAGTGTATAATGTACTTTCACAAGCATTGCTTAAATTGCATGAAATACCTCTTTACAAGATTGGCGATTCTATTATTCTATTTCCATTCTATTTTATAGAAAACCACATTGTAGAATGGATAATAAACAGTGGACCAGGTTTCCTTTTAACTATTTCTAGTACACAGGAGGTCTGCATGCTAATTGCTTTGCTCTCTGTAATTTATGGGAACTTTTTTTATACTGTATCTAATGTCAAAGTTTTTCATTTGAAGTAGGTGAGAAATTAATATTATTATTATTAGGCAGTATTTATATAGCGCCAACATATTATGCAGCGCTGTACATTAAATGACAGACAGTACACAGGAGGAGAAGAGCACCCTGCCCAGAAGACCTTACAATCTAAGAGGTGGGGAAGCAGCACACAATAGGAGGGTGGGCTTTGTTAGATTTTTATTGTCTGTTTCCTCACTAGGGAGAATTATTCTATCTGTACTAGTGGCTACTGGGATCAAAAAAAAAAAAACGCAAAGGTAGGTAAAAGACCAAATTGTTTACAGGATAAGAAGTGGAGGTAAATATTTCCAATAGGACACAGCTAGAATAAATACTGTACCTTATTTTGACTTTACCTTACAGGAAAGCTTAACACTGAAGTCCAGGAAATATTCAGATCTAAGGGTGCTTAAAAATTGCCTTAACCTAAATAGAAAGTACTAACAGCAATATGTGGGTTATGTTTTACGCCTTATTTCTAATAAAATGTTTGATATGGGCTCCTTTACCCAAATTAGCCAAAACATAAATTCATCTGCTTAACATTGTGTCATCAAAATAGATTTATTCATCTAAAGCCTGAAATCAACACTTCTGAAGGTGGCTGGTGGATTTCTAAATGCACACTACCTTCATCGTCATTCCTTCTTTACCATAGTGGATCCTGCTTCCAGCTCTTTCCAGATATACAATGCTAATGCACCTGACCTGATTTTAAACAAAACATGAATAATCAGACCAAGCCATTGTCTTTCATTGCTCAGTGGTTCAGTTCTGCTGCTCATTTTCCCATATTAGGCCTTTTTTGGTGTTTTATAGAGAATGGCATGACTAGTTTGCAGCTAGTTCCATAAGCATGGGCATACATGAACCTCTTCATAGTTCACAAGTTTTCCTTCCTTGAATCACTTTAGATACTAACCACTGCATACCAGAAACACCCCACTAGATCTAGTGGTTTGGCTTCTGTCCAACTCACTCAGATTTGGCAATTTTTCCTGCATTCGACATACCACCTTCAAGAACTGTTTGTTCATTTACTACATTTTATTATTTATAAGATAATCAACCTACTTTACCAGTTTTAATGTTTTGACTGATCACTCTGTTTTGGTATGAAGGAAAAGGGCACACTTTAAGGCTGTGGAAAGAATCTTAAGTACTGTAATTGGTGGTGAAAAACAGCACATAGTATACAGGCAGGCAATGTTGTCAATTAATCCTTCTTCATGTGTCTGGGACAAGATAAGCTGAATTTGCTAATATTAAGTAAGAGCCATTCTATTTCAATGCTGATTTGTTCATTTATGAAATTGTAACCTGCAAAGTCTGAAGAATCTTGGCAATATCTACCCCGGCTAATCTGCTATGTTTGTCATAGTTCCAAATATTCAGATCATGTTCAGCTGGTTGCTTGGCAGTTTGTGTTTTGTTTTTCTGCTTTGCTCACCAGGCCTGCACTAGGTGTTCTCTGTTCAAGCTGGAGCCCATGACTATTTTGGGACATCTAAAAATATGGAGCAACTTCATTATTTTTGATTGGCCTTACAAAAGCCCTCAAGAAGCTCAGTAATACACTTTGCCTTTTATGTGCCATACAATATATCTAATGTAAATATTCTGTATTTAGCTGACAGGCTATGGGTGTTATCATGTATTTTTGGAACAAATAATAGGGTTTCTTTTAAGAAGAAAGAATGTGAGGGTTTTTAATTTAAAGCATATGTTGAAAGAATAATAATGACACATTTTTAAACTAAAGTTTAATAGGGTAAAAATTAAAGAACTAACTATGCCTAAACTGAGGTGATGCTATCATTCCGCTAAAGGCAGGAGAAAATGATCAGACTATACATTGTACTTTTGTACGAGGTCACAAAGTAAGAAGCTGTATCTAGGGGATGGCATCTTTGAGTTATTAATATGTACAGGTAGTGGAAGTTTACCTTGTTGATCTTGGATAATGCCTAAACAAAGATGGCTCCATCCTTATAAAAAAATGCAGACAAGAGCTTTGTAAAGGGCAGCAAGTATTGTGAACACTGTAATATTTTTGAATGAACTAGTGTTATACTTGCATGGTAATTATCAAGTATTTATAATAACAATAACCTGTTCTCAAAAGCCAAATAAAAAAGACATTCAGAAACTGCAAGGAGTTTACAAAGGGCTATGAAATTCTTCCCCTGCCCCTATCTGCTAACACACTGGCCAGTTTTCGCACTTGTATCAAGCACTGCATCGTGGCAGGAAAGGTTGAGATTCCTTATACACGTAATGAAGTATATCACTGTTAAAAAAAAATAAAAATAAAAAAAAGTAAATTAATAAGCTAATTTATTTGTAACAACTTTAAGCCTTCTTACCTTTAAAACAAACGTCTGCCCTATTGAGGAGAACCTACACTTAAAATATGCAGATTGTTAATGATTATCTCTCCTTATGAAAATGCTAGTTGCCTGGCTATTGTGCTTTCTCTTTGGTTCTAATGCCTTCTGAGTGTTTGACCCAAAACAAAAGTGTGTTAAAGGTAGTTTTGTCCTCAGTGTCCTCACCCAAGGTCTGGGTCAGTGGCTCAGAAAGTATTGGGGCAAGTAACAGACTAACCACTTGTACGAGGTTAGTATTGGTGGCCTACAGAGTGTAGTTTTCCTTCAATATAAAGGGCACAGGGGGAAGGTCCACAGATTATGCTGAAATATGTTCAATGCATTATTTTGGCACAAAACTGTCAAGGGAAAGTTTTCCAATGAGGCATAACTAGCAATAATCAACTGGGAGACATTGTAATCCTCTTTCGTTTTATTAAAAAATAGAAAAGTGCTTAGTAAAAGCAAACTGCAACTCCTTCCAATTCAGTTGACCATGTTTAGGCTGTTTGTGCCAAAGAGCAGTTTATTAGCTGATCTGGGGCTTCCCTGGTTCTCTATGTGCATGATCTGGACAGACTACCCATCCTGGAAACAACAGTAAATCATCCCTGTAAAAGTAGCACTTTTTACGAAGCACTGACTACTGAAGCAATAATCCATAAACTTCGCTTGGACACTCTTAACTACTGGACCAAGCAATAATTCACAATCTTATCAGTGACACATTCCTACACTGACCTATTGCTCTAGCTGAATGACCGGCAGTGAGTCCTTCAGCTGGACTAGAGCTCTTCAAATATGTAAAGGGTAAGTATAAATATACTATGAGAACATTCATTGGGTATCATTGAAGTTTTTTTTCACAGTGACTTTCACATTTTAGATACTTGCTCTTCCAATTTGGCTAATTGAAAAAGTCATGAATTTAGCCACCATAATCATCCCATCACTCTGGGTAACAACGTCTAAGATGTCAGCCACCTAGGGAGTGTGGCTTTTAATCCAATTTGTGGTGTCATGAGAGGCAGCAATAAAGTTGAACCATTGTGTAGCATTGCAAAGTAGAAAGCAGATCATGCATCTATAATGAGAACATATTATTATTATTACCAAACAGGATTTATAAAGTGCCTACATAACGCATCACTGTATATTAAATACGGGTTGCAAATTAAAGACAAATACAGACAGCGACACAGGAGGAGAGGACCCTGCCCCGAAGAGCTTACAATCTAGGAGGTGGGGAAAGTAACACACAATAGGAGGGGAGATATATAGTAGTGGGAAGTAAGGAGGGTTTTAGGAGACCGGAGAAGATGGGTCCGCAACTTTGAAAAAATGGGTTTTGAGTGGTCTTTTAAATTACAGAAAGTAGAAGCAAGCTGAATATAATGAGGAGGACCATTCCAGAGAGTTGGGGCAGCTCTAGAAAAGTCTTGGAGCTGTGTGTGAGATGAGGTTATGAGTGAGGAAGTCAGTAGTAGGTCATTGGAGGAGCGAAGAGAGCAGATAGTGGAGTATTTTTTTACCAGGTCAGAAAGGTAAGGCAAAGCACAGGAGCTTGAATTTGATTCTAAGGTGAAATGGAAGCCAGTGAAGGGAACTACAAAGAGATGCAGCAGAAAAAGAGCGGTGGGAAGGATGGATTAGTCTGGCTGCAGCATTCATAATAGATTGTAGAGGAGAGAGTCGGGTTAGTGGAATACCAGAGAGGAGGATGTTACAGTTGTTCGGAATGAGAGATGATCAGAGTGTGTACAAGGAGTTTGGTGGTCTCTGGGGACAGGTAGGGGTGAATTTTGTAGATGTTGTGCGGTGAAAGTGACAGGACCTGAAAATGTTCTGAATATGGGGGGTAAAAGAGAGGGCAAAATCAAAGGTAATGCCAAGACAATGTGCCTGAGGGAAAGGAACGAATAACAGTGTTGTTAACAGTTAGGAATTTGTCAGGGGGAGATTTGGAATTTGAAGGGGGGATGAGTTCTGTTTTATCCAGGTTGAGCTTCAGGAATCGGTCAGACATCCATGATGATATGGCTGACAGGCAGCACGAGAACTTATCCAGGACAAGGGAGACAAGTCAGGGGTGGACAGATAGATTTGAGTGTCATCAGCATACAGATGGTACTGTAAGCCAAGGGAGCATATGAGACTACCGAGGGAGGAGGTGTACAGAGAAAAGAGAACCGGTCCAAGGACTGATCTTTGGGAAGCAGCACCAGAGAGGAGATTGGGAGAGGAGGACTTACCATGGAAAGAAACTTGAAATATAGATAGGTCAGATAGGAAACAAACCAAGAGAGAGCAGTGTCACTGATACCAATGGAGCGCATGATTTGTATAAGAAAGGGGTGATCAACAGTGTCAAAAGCAGAGGACAGATTAAGGAGAAGGAGGAGTGAAAAGTTGCCTTGAGACTTAGCTTTGATGAGGTCATTGGCCACTTTAGTAAGGGCTGTTTCAGTGGAATGGGCAGCTCGAAAGCCAGACTGGAGAGGGTCAAGGGGAGAGTGGGTGCTCAGGTAATCAGTGATTCTTTTGTAGACAAGGTGCTCAAGAAGTTAGGAAACATATGGGAGAAGGGAGTTAGGACAGTAGCTAAGAAGGTATGTTGCATGTTTGAAAGTCGAGGGGTAGATACTAGTAGAAAGAGAGAGGTTGAATAGTTTGGTTAGGGTGGGGGCCAGGTTGGAGGAATGGGCACGGAGTAGATCAGAGGGAATTGGGCAAAAGTGGACAGGTAGTAGATGGAGATGATGAGAGAAGAGAGGAGACTTCATCCACAGTAACAGGGCTGAGGGAGGTCAGTGATGATTTACAGGTGGAAGGGGTGGGTATGGTTGGAGTGGCCCGGTGAGCAGAGACATCATGTCTAAATTTGTCAGTTTTATCCCCAAAGTAGGTGGCCATCTTGGGCAGAGAAGGTAGTTGTGAAGGGAGTAGATGTGGGGTTTAGGAGGGAGTCAATTGTTGAGAAGAGGCTGCGTGGGTTGGAAGCTTGAGAGTAAAAGAACATGGAGAAATAATTTTGCTTGCTGACAGTGAGTTCAGTGCTTATTAGCACCAGCTCTTAATCATCATAATCTTACTCACCATACAAACCATAATCATCATTACCTCTTACTCACTCAGAACTTGGAGTGCTCCTTTTCCCTCTGACACTCTGGGTTGTGGGTAGACCCCACAATCTTATAATCCAGGGCTACTGGTCCTGCACTGAAAGAGATAATGCCAGTTTGTCACTGTTGCATGAAGCACCTCAGAGAAGATGTGGTGCTGACCAGGTGCCTACCGGATAAGCCTGCAAACATAGAATAAGGTAGCCCTTATAAAGTGTACAGGTGCCCATGCTACTTGCATTGTTACAGATATATATATATATAATATACAGTTAGGTCCATAAATATTTGGACAGAGACAACTTTTTTCTATATTTGGTTCTGTACATTACCACAATTGATTTTAAATGAAACAACTCAGATGAAGTTGAACTGCAGACATTCAGCTTTAATTCAATGGGTTAAACAAAAAGATTGCATACAAATGTGAGGGGCTCAAAAGTAATTGGACAAATTTAAAAGCTGAAAATAAAATGGTATATTCTAATACTTGGTTGAAAACCCTTTGCTGACAATGCCAGAGTGTAATCTTGAACTCATGGACATCACAGGATTGCTGGGTTTCCTCCTTTTTAATGCTCTGCCAGGCCTTTACTGCAGCGACTTTCAGCTGCTGTCTGTTTGTTTCAACAAGTGAAATGCATGCTCAATTGGGTTCAGATCGGGTGACTGACTTGGCCATTCAAGAATCTTCCACTTCTTTGCTTTAATAAACTCCTGGGTTGCTTTGGCTGTATGTTTTGGGTCATTGTCCTTCTGTATTATGAAATGCCTCCCAAATCAATGTGACTGCATTTAGCTGGATTTGAGCAGACAGTATGTCTCTGAACACCTCAGAATTCATTCGGCTGCTTCTGTCCTGTGTCACATCATGGATAAACACTAGTGTCCCAATGCCACTGGCAGCCATGCTTTAGATCATGAGCTGTTCGACGCCATCTCCATACTTTTTCCTGCCATCATTCTGGTAAAGGTTGATCTTGGTTTCATCTGTCCAAAGAATGTTTTTCCAGAACTGTGCTGGCTTTTTTAGATGTTTTTTAGCAAAGTCCAATCTAGCCTTTCTATTCTTGAGGCTTATGAGTGGCTTGCACCTTGCAGTGCACCCTCTGTATTTACTTTCATGCAGTCTTCTCTTTATGGTAGACTTGGATATCAATACGCCTACTTCCTGGAGTGTTGTTCACTTGGTTGGCTGTTGTGAAGGGGTTTCTCTTCACCATGGAAATGATTCTGCGATCTACCATTGTTGTCTTCCGTGGACGTCCAATTTTTTTGGCGTTGCTGAGTTCACCAGTGCTTTGTTTCTTTCTCATGATGTACTAAACTGTAGATTTTGCCACTCCTAATATTGTAGCAATTTCTCGGATGGGTTTTTTCTGATTTTGAAGCTTAAGGATGGCTTGTTTCACCTGCATGGAGAGCTCCTTTGACCGCATGTTGTCTGTTTACAGCAAAATCTTCTACATACAAGCAACTCCAAATCAACTCCAGGCCTTTTATCTGCCTAATTGATAATGACATAAACGAAGGAATTGCCCACACCAGCCCATGAAATAGCCTTTGAGTCAATTGTCCAATTACTTTTGAGCCCCTGAAATGACGTGATTGTGTAAAAAAAAGGGTTTAGTTCCTCACATTTTTATGCAATTTAAACCCACTGAATTAAACCCAATGTTAAACCCACTAAATTAAAGCTGAAAGTCTGCAGTTCAACTGCATCTAAGTTGTTTCATTTAAAATTAATTGTGGTAATGTACAGAACCAAAAGTAAGAAAAAGTTGTCGCTGTCCAAATATTTTTGGACCTCATTGTATTTAAATATAGATGCCAGAGAGCAGATTACCGCAGGTTCCAAACAATGCTCTTTTTATTGTAGATGTAGGAACATGTCAAACATGATGATGTTCTTCCATTTCATATAAAAATTAATGGAGTCATATGTAAAGCCCACACAAAGCAATAGCTGATTATGCAACACTGAATGTCTGGAACTGAAGGTGGAGTCACTCAGATAAACATTGTTAAATATTCCAATTATGTAAGTAATAATTACTATTTTCTTTAAACAATGTACAGTATTTGACATTAAACTTTCATATAAAAACACAGAAAAAAATCAGTCAATAGTTTTTATATGTTAGAGTGGAGATGTGTGCATACCTTTATCCAAACATTTTCTTTTTTTGTGAATTTTAACATGTACATTTACACCCAGATTTGTGAGTTAAGTGTTAAAACCAAAATGAAAAACATATTCTTTAATAATTCAGGAAACTTCCCTTCCCCCTCTACCAAATCATGCAATACCTAAACATATCTGTTAATTATATTAATTATCATGCCACTTTTTATTACATACTGATATTGCATATTGAAATATGATTCTCATGAATTAGAAAACCTTTTTGGATGTAAGGTTTAGGGTTACTTGTATAATGCAAAAAAAAAAAAAAAACAAACAATTGACAAACTTGATTTTTAGATAAAAGCATTTCCAGACAAATTATAGAAGCAGACATTGTGTATTTCCCTCAGAGAATTATCATATAAAAGGGTCCTTAGAAGGGTTAAAAAAAACAAAAAAAAGCCCAAACATTAATCAGCTAAGAAGGCTTTTACTTAGCTTAGCTTTTTTTGTAATATTTTGTATTGGCAGCGCTGGGTTTATATCTATATAAACAATCACTTGTATCTCTTTCTTGTTAAGGAGCCATGTTGCCATGCTTTTTTACCCCCAATTTTTTTTAATTTTCTCTTTTTTAATACCAGGTTCAGTTATTTTCAAATATTTTTTATTCTGTATTTTCAGCCTTACTAAAAGTGAGAAATCTTATAACCAAAGCATAACCTAGTGCATCAAATATACAATTACACAGATAACAAAAAATGTATCTATGACAACACCAAATTTACCACCATAATTAAAGGTCACTGTCGAAGGTCAACAAGATTCTAAACTAACAGTTTTACGTAGATATTTTCTTTTACAAAGGATTTTTTTTAGGTTTCAGGTTCTGGAAAGGTACAGGTATTTATTTGTAAAACAAAACTTCTGTTTATCTATCTTTATTTTTATCTATCTAGCAAAAACACTGATAAAGAATAATTTATACTGTTATAAAATATAAAATTCCATTAACTGCTCTGGTGAGGAAAACACTGATAAATTCACCTAACCCCATTCTGTCACAGGGCTCGCCATTTTCTTCCTTATTCTCTTCCTAGATTTGATCTTCGGCAATCATGATTGGCCGGGGGCAAGGGAAACCTGTGATTGCCAGGTAACCACAGATCAATTAGGCAGCTAATAATGTTTATTGCAAAAGGGACATTGCCTGTCCCTTCCTGAAATACTGCCCTGCCTGTTCCAAAATAAGTAAAATTGTAACTTTAGTTCCACTTCAAAGACAGGGCTTGAGAACATTAAGGCCCCAAAAAGTTTGTTTTTTGGAACAATTTATTTCCGAGACTCAAACAAAAATAGGGTGGAGAATTTGGAAATGGTATCAGTTGGTTCTTTAAAATGTACTGTCCACTAAAGTGGAAGGTCCACTTACATTCTCTAGGCCCGCTCTCCAAATCACCTACTCTTTCTAGGTGACAAATGCAGTCAAATATTAGAATTTAACCACATTTACTGCACTCTTTCCCATTGCCAGGCATTACTGCCCTTTTTCAATGCTCTTTTTTCAGGATTCTTAGGGAACATAGAGCAAGGGGAAGACACAATGTCAATTGCAAGTGTGTCTTTTTGTAACATTTTAGCTGCTCACAGCTGTCCCACAGAAAATCTTCCTGAAGGACAGTGACATCATCCTTGCCTATGAACCACAGACAAACACGGTGGGGTAAGTATATTTACATTTTTTTTTCTTTTGAGGTGCCTTTTTTACAGCTTAGAGTAGAAATTTGGGATGTGGGCCATAGCCAAATGTAAAAAAAAGTGCATGATTTTCTCTATAGCAGGATTATAGGCATACCTTTATTTGTCCATAACCAGTCACAGGACATCTCCATTTCCTTTTCACAGCTAACAATATTAATTTTAGTTCAATAGTAACATTCCACTCTGTGGTCCATTGTCTTTTTCTGTGTCCCTCCTCCTTTGCTGCCACATGCCTTATACGTATGATCAATGACTCCTTTTGCCTAACCAAAAGTCCTCCCTGGTCCAATGCCTTTTTCAACATACTATACCCTTAGGTGATCCTCCTTTTCCCACAGATTTCATAGCAACAGAAATAAAGAGTTGCATCCTTCCTGCACGTTAATTTATTTATGGACAGTTCTCCTAACAATAACATGTAAGACTCTTATTGATTTGCACAGATAAGGCCCTGGCCTGACCATGATAACAGTCATTAAAGATCTCTTTTAATATGCCAAGTAGAGAAGAGTCCCTATGTCTAGGCAGAAAAGTCTTTTTAATTGCAAATCTCCAGACAGAAGACTAAACATCCTTATCCAAAGAAAAGGTTCTCTACCTAATCCATACTACAATAATATTGTGGAGGATTACCTTTAAATGGCAGGCTGGCAATGAGGTTACTCCAGGTGACAGCATTTCTTAAGGGGTTATGCCCATATTTATTAAGCCAAAAAATGGCAAACCGATGTTCAGGCCTGCTTCAATACCAGTTCTTCTCTCAACTCAGGCCAAAACTCAGATAAAATGGCTCAGACACAGCAACTGCTGCTTAGCACCAGGTGTGCTAAATAAGTATGGGCCTCCAAAAAACATGGAAACTGAAATTGAGGATCCACCCCCACCCCATTCTTGCAGATTCCCAGTAAAACCAGCCCCAAAACAGAAATTACAAACAACCATCAGGGAAATCTAGAGATTCCCTGCAAACAGATCTCTACTGGTTTCACCTCAGTAGCAATATCAGAGATACAGCTGCCCAGTAATGCAGGTGACCTTATTGTCCATGTGCATATAAAATGTATATACACTGTAACATACAAACGTGCTGTGCATCACTGTGCAAGTGCAGGAATATGGGTGGGTAACTGCCATGATTGAAAGTAAGCTTCATTCTCTGGCCATTGAAGAAAAAAGGTGATGACACCTGCTCCATCGGTTTGTCGAATGCTTAGCTGATAAAAGTCCTGCAAATTTGGATGAGTATGTGAAAAAGAAAATTAATTTATACAGGTTAACATTTACTACCAATATGAGTTTCCAAAATGCATTAATGTTGGGTAAATTAATGAGTGGTTTGTGGGCCAAGGCGACCCATTTTCTTTGAAGTGACCCACTGTTGAATTAAAACATAAGGCTATGAAAAAGAAATGTCAATAACTTACCTATTTTTGCTGCCCATGTTACTGAGTGCAGCCTCCTTGTCCTACATCCCCCACAGGGCTTATTGGATACTTCTGCTGACATTCATGTAACCACTGTGTCCTATAGTAATGTGGGGATAGATGAATGAAACCACAGAGTGAGCTAGGAAACACAGGCATTTACACTTCTATTAGTATTAAATTCTAAAGGGTTTTGCTGGAGTTTGCAGCACTAGGGAGGCAGAGAATTTCCAACTACCGACCCTCTGATAAGGTAAGTACTCACAGTCTTTTACTATAGGATGTATTTTGGGGTCTTTGACATAAACACACTGAGCAAGGTACAAGGTACAAATAACGTGTTAAAAATTTGTAATTTTGTGACTTACACTACACTTATAAACTTTGCCCTGTATCTGCTGCCCTTTGTAGTGTCCACGTTTCCAATGATATTTTGCCATGGTTCCCAGTGAAAATCAAATATACCGTAACCTTGTTTTAAGGACATTCAGCATTTCACAATTCTTTATGGATGCTTTTGTGATTACATATTCACATGCTGGAAGTGCATTTCTGGAAGAAGGCCAAATTACTTTATCAGTTTGTTGCTCTTTGCACACTGTCCAAACAGATAATGAGGACACCAAGCTGACCCAGCAAAGGTGCCCTTATTTGGAGCTCGTTCACACCAGCAGCTTTGGGCAGCCTTGGCTATTGCACTAATGCTTGAACAAAGCCATTTATGTTGTGTTTTATGGCTTCAATTTTTTGGGGTGCACTAAAAGAGAGAGAGAGAGAGAGAGAGAGAGAGAGTGAGAGTGTCCGGGATCGCCTGTAGCAATGGGGTGTCAGAATATCACTAAAGTTAGTCAAAACATGAGACAGCAGGCTTCTACGTAAATTTCAATGCAGGCTCCGGCCTTTATATTTATTGCAGAAATTTCAACAACATCAAAACAGGGAAATTCTTTTCCCTGATCAAGCTCCAGGACCTGAATATTCCAGCTTTCCATATACCCAGCTTAAAAGCCAGCTAATACAAACATTTCCTGGAGCCCTAATTCATATAATACCTTTAATGGGTGTTACATACACCCCATCCAGCACTTTCCCCAGAAGGCTTTGGAAACACTTTGTCACTATATTATCATATATACAGGGTGTCCCAAAAGTCACTATACACTTTTATTGAATTCCTAAAATTCACACAAGAAACGCAGTTTATCCATATTTTTAGCATCAACAAATAAGTCATTGCTGTCTTACTTGCTAGGCTTGCCGTCTTGTTCAAACACCTTGAAGACCAGTTGTATACCTCCACATGAGCGCCTCCATTTTCAACAACTTTGAGCCACCTCTCTGACGTTTTGCAGCATCTCTTCCCTTACCTCACTGCAATCTGTGCGGATTTATTCCTCAAGTTGTGACAGGTTACGGGGCTTAGTGGCGTTGTTAGTTTAGGAATATTTATCTGCATAAATATGGAAATTATATCCTCTATCAATACATATAGATATTCAATAAATATTCCAAAATGGGGCTCTTGGATTGGTTAGTGGCTGTGTTCTGTACGATGACCATCGGTTGACACACACCCCACTAGATTGGGATTGGTTAATGTAGTTTGATGGACCTCCCAACTAAATTTGCTATATGAATTCCCAGCTGGAATCTATGTTTAGGGGTCTATAAATGTTCAGCTGGTTCATCCCCCCAGTCCATCTGTTCAATTATGCCTCCATCTTCTGTTTACTCAGGTAGATGGATGTATTGTCCCTTGAAGGCCATATTGGTGATCTGTTTGTTATGGGAAAATAGGTCTTGTCTCCGGGCAGCTGTTGTATCACCTGTTTGTTACTTCTGTGAAGTCCTACACTTGGAGACCCCCTAGGAGGGCCCTATGGCCAGATCAAGATAACACAGGTTTCATGTTTAAACACAACATTCCTGTACTGTATTCCTGTATTGTGTCATGCTACCTAGATACAGTCTAAAGCTGCGTACACACGGCAAATTTTTCTCTGCCGTGTGTACAGTCGGTCGTCGTCCATCGTCCGACGACCGTCCTGGCGGATCCATGGACGATGGACGACGACCGATCCTAATGAAAGGGAAGGGGAGAGTGCGCAGCAGGGTGCCGCTCCGTCGCTCTCCCCCTCCCCTCTCCATAGAGCATGAACGGTGCTGTATGTACAGCATCGTTCATGCATCGTGCAGTCTTTTCTCGTTGGAAAGGATCGTGAAAGATCCTTTCCAACGAGAAAAATTGCAGGTGTGTACGCAGCTTAACTATTGGGATGCACACATACCTATGCATATATATATATATATATATATATATATACCTCTATATACATATACATATCTATCTTGAGGTGCAACAGCGTACACCTTGCTTCTGATATAGTCCCACAAAAAAAAAGAATTTTTGCTGGGTTTTTTCCTCAAATTCCACAGTTGTGTCCTGTTTTGATAAACTTGCCATGTATGGCGTAAATTGTGTTATGTGTTGGAGCTTCTCAAACTTGCACTAAACTGCAGTTGGGTACTGAAAACTTCTTGCCAAGCAGCAATTTTGCAACGCTGCCCCAATGTCAATTGGCAAGCCATGGTTAAGGGAATGATAGGCTTACAAAAACTGCAAAGCCTAAATTGTCATATGCTGATGGCCTGAACTCACTCCAAATGATACCTGGAATAAATTAAAAAAAGAAGAAATGTGTAGTGATATTTGGGACATCCAAAATGCAATGAATGTTCACAATACACAGTAGCTCAAGTGTAATATGTGTGGTAATGCATGTGTTCTAGTATACAGGAGTTCTGAGTGTGCTAAAACGTTGAATTAAATTGTAAACAAAAAATACCGGTGGATGGCTAACCTTTTGCTTGGCTTGCATTTCAAGTGGAACTTTAGTGGGGAAAAAAATTAACCTTTACAAGCCCTTGATCCATCCACAAACCAAGACGACTCAGCTTTCCTCTTTTTTTCTTGCACTCATTGTAGCATCCAGCGAGACCACCTTCTTGTTTTCAGGTTCTTCTCACATCACTAATCTATGCAGGCACTTATTTGGGTGACGGGTCTTCCTAAAAGTGTAAAAAATTGAGTAAGATTGAGCGCTTTTTTTTTGCATTATAGGAAAGCCACTGATGACTAACTTTCCATTCCAAAATTTGGCATCAGACAGGTGCATATTGCAGAAAAGGACAGGAAATGTTTCTTCTATAATCAGTATTATTACCTGTGTGATCACTGCCCATCTGTCACAATTGGTTGGCAGGCATACCCGGCAATCCCAGCGTTCCTTAGGGGTGCCAGGAATGAGTGCAGACATACAGAAGCTACGTCATCTTGGCCCAACCAATCACAATGGCTAAAGATCAGAATGCGGAAGAGAAGAAGGGAGATAGCTGAGTATCCCCAGGGTTTATTTCTGCCTTAAAATGACATCCTGTGCACTATGGAAGCTAGGAAAGAAATAAATATATCATCTAAAGATGAATTTACATCACTAGGCATGTTACTGTGTGCATTACTACAACATATTGTGATGTGTAATGTGCTGCTGGGCCATTTATTCTAAAACTACAAACATGATTGCACTGATGATCAGATTCCCTACAAAAAAGAAACAAAATACCACCACCTGTGCCGCTGATCACCGCACCAGTTAGAGGAATCCCTGACATAAAGATTTTCTGGGAATGCCAATCTCCTGTGGCCCTATAACGTTCAGTTGTTCCTCCCGGCACTACAGGATGCAGCAGTGCCTCGGGGGGTTGGCGGGGGAATCCACAAAGCCAGACGCAAGAGACAGACACTACAAGAAATGAGTTTCCAAGGAAATGTCACATGGAACGTCAGCGGCGAGGTAAATCCATGGTTTCTTTTTGTATTTATGATCAGATTATTTTTATTTTATTATCACCATGTATCAGCAAGCCTGACAAGCTCTGAGTTACCTATAATGGCAGACAAGGAGTTATTATTTCCCAGGGTTTATGTAAGTCTGAGTTTATATAACCAGCGAAGGATCACCATGAATTTCCTTAATAGGTAGTTGTGTCACACTTAACCCCAGCACAGTGTGCAGTGTTTCCTGTATACACCGGCTGTGAGGTGAATTAGCTTGCACGCCTAGCACATAGAACATTCTATTCGTCTAGGAACGACTAACACAACCAGCCCAAACATTCCAGAGCTATTGTCAGCCGGCCTCTCCGGCACGTCACCCGCGTACCACCCACACCATTGTCGGTCCTCCTCCGCCCAGCCATTCGACGCTATTGTCTTCTCAACCAAACGCTGGGCGCAGTACGCATGCGCATATCCGCGGTTCACTCTGCTACCACGCCTTTCGCTTTTCATTGGCTGCTGACAGTCCTGCTAGTGACTAACATTAGCTAGCAGGTTAGGTGAGCCAGCTATCAGACGGAGAAGAGCCCCGCCTGCACCGTCACACCGGCCGCGGCTTGGCGCAGGCTGGTTCGGAGTTCACGGTGACGTGGGGGGAAAAGTCGGGGCTACAGGCAGCAACCATGGCCGCGGTAACGTTGTCCACATATGTGTGCTGGGGTAGTGTGTGACTGCTTCCGCCTACGCTGTGTGGCTTGTGTACGGCAGCACTAGTCCTGTGTGGTTGTCTATAGCGACCTATGGCTCTGCGGCACTACAACTTCCTGCCATGCTGAGGCTTGTAGTTCCACAAGAGCCCAGGAGAGGCAGAGGTGTAGCTGTGTGTGCTGTCAGGAACTTCTGTGAGCCGCCATAGTTGACATTCCTGTACTTAGCAGTGTGTTGTATGACTGCAGGAACAATGGCTGCTGCTACTGTATATCACACCTACCCATGGAGGAGGGAGGGGGTATGTTATTTTATCAACTTTCTGCTGAATTGGTGTTCTTGTTGTCAGAGTTCCATTATGTCCACCTTGTGGGGGTTTTCCATTATCCATAACATAGCTAATAGTGACCATCAGCTATTCTTCTCGTCTGCTCAGTGATGGCTTCATATCCCAGACCCTCATTATACACCCAACTCATCTGAACACACATTGGGGACCTTTATCAGGGAGATCTCTGGGTTCACATGCTGTGTGTTGGCCCTTCAGTCCATCTGTTAATCACACCTGATCTTTTACATCATTTCTATCATTTGTTTACATACCCGGTGGGGGAGATAAATCTAACCAACCCAAAGGAAAAGTACCAGGAACCCATAGAATATCCATAGAAATAGATATACAGAGGGGCCCCAATAAATCCATTCACACTCCAATAGTGGTTCTCTATGTTCTTCAGTAAAATAGGAAGTGTCTGTATACCAATGGTGACCAATAGAGCAGCAAATGTGACTGCAAAAGTCCAACATGACTTACAACTACCCTTTGATGTCTATACAGGTTGACATTCAAAAATCCGGCAACCTTAGGAGTGCCAGATTTTCTAAGATTCTGGATTTTTTACAGTTATATATGCTGTATATATTTACCAGAAAATGACTATCTGTACAGACCTTTAAATGGATGCTGAATCCATAATGGGGCTTTACAGCAACAAATAAATGAGAAGGAATGAGCAGGAAAGCAATGCAAGCAAGACCCAACAGCTGATTGTACAGCGCCATCAAAACATAAACATTGCCTCCAGAAAACAGTGTAAAAATGAAAATGCGTTCCGAAATCCATGCCGGAAATATGAATGAACCGAATTTTTGAATGTCAACTTGTAAACATAGAGTAATAAAAATGTTCATGGAGATATTTTCATGTTGATGAGTGTATACATTTTTAGTGGACTCCTTAGTGTATATATACACACACACACACAACTTATTTAGTTAGTTTGTGCTGTATTTGTGTTTTTACATTTTATATTTCAACAGTCTTTTTTTAATTTAAATTTTTTTAGTCGCCGCTTTATGAAGTTTTATCTATGGCCTGACAGTTGTCCTTTTTCTATTTATAGTTGTGCTTGTGTCAGTGCCCAAGGTAAAATCATTACATGGGAAATGTGTGTGTCATTCACCGTGTTTATTACTTGTGTGCTTCTCATACATGTTACCATGCACGGTATGTTCTAGATAAGTGTTGCTCTGATTTCAATGTGTCATTCGAAAAAGTGTGTTCCTAAGTCTTCCACTCAAATTTTCCCTTGATAAATTTATTCATGCTTCTGGTGGCAATGTGTACACCTGAGCCAATTCTAACCATGTAACATTCCACACTGGTTGTCATGTAAACAATACAGAAGCAGTGAATAAAGAATGTGACTAATGCAAGGACTGCTGTATGTTGCTGTGTGTTTGCTTAGATTAGTCCTGTTGGTATAGCAGCCAAAACAAACTGCTTTATAGACGCACAAATACAACATTTAAAATGATTAAAATCATTGCAAGTAATTCTCCCCCAGCCTTGGTTATTGTGAGCATGGGAGGGATGCTTTTTTTTTGTCTGTTTTGGAAACCGACAGCCTTGCCTTGTGTTGAGACAAATTTTGATTAAAAGACCTGATAAAAGGTTGTGAGGTCACTAGTCTTTTCACACTTGATTGGATGTTATGTTGGAATTACTGTGTACATCATTTTTATATTATTTATTGGCTGCTGCCATACTGGAAATATATTACTGCAATTTTTACTTGAACAGATTTGGAATATGTAGCGCTTTATTCAAAGGCAGTTTGAAAGCCTGGCTTGCAACTAATTGCTTGATATTGTGTTTCTATCCTTGTTGGATATTTTATGGCAGCTTTTGTGTGACAAAGAAGGAACAAGAATGTGAGGCATCGACTGCCTGCACCATGCCTTTAATAAGCTTACAGTATCTGAACACATTGCTTTGGGAGTTTTGTGACACATAAGTCGTGATTGTATTCTAAAGATTTGCATGGGGCTGTTCTGTTATGTGATAATATTAGATAGATGACTAGATGATCAGTTTTATATGAAACATACTAACCATTTTTCTTATTATTTCTCACTTTTCAGCGTTATGCTTTTGTGAGTCCATATTTATGCTTCTCTTGAGGCAACGTGGAGGAACTTCATTTTTCTTGTGCCTTTCTTGGATAATTGTGGCTGTCATCAACAAATCTACACTTATCTGACACACACACAAGACTGTCAAAGCGGAACAACCATGGATCTTAAGACGGCCGTGTTCAACGCTGCCCGTGATGGAAAGCTACGTCTTCTTTCCAAGTTGCTGGAAAACAAGGCCAAAGATGAAGTAGTTTTGCTGATGTCGGAAAAAACAAATGGGGCAACACCTCTTTTAATGGCAGCCCGATATGGTCACCTAGACATGGTAGATTACCTGCTGGATCAATGCAGTGCCTCTGTGGAAATTGGTGGATCTGTCAATTTTGATGGGGAGACCATAGAAGGAGCACCACCACTGTGGGCTGCATCTGCAGCCGGCCACCTTAAAGTGGTTCAGTCACTACTGGATCATGGCGCTTCCGTGAACAACACAACCCTCACCAACTCTACGCCTTTGCGTGCTGCCTGCTTTGATGGGCACTTGGAGATTGTTAAGTATCTGGTTGAGCACAAAGCAGACTTGGAGGTAGCTAACCGTCATGGCCACACTTGTTTGATGATCTCTTGCTACAAAGGTCACAAAGAGATAGCCCAGTTCCTGCTTGAAAAAGGGGCAGATGTTAATAGGAAAAGTGTAAAAGGTAATTTTGCATACAGATGGTCAACTAGCTTGTAAGTTGTTGATTGGAGGAATGGGACCCCCTCCCCCAATTCCCTTGTATAAAAGTAATGAAATGTGACACTGTTCTGCTTTGTTATATTGGCTTTTGTGTCTATTAAGGTAAGCATATATGAAAGGACCTGATTGTTTACAAACTGTCAGATGGCAGAACATTTCTTATTTTCATGTTTTCCAGAGATCTTCTTAGTCTGAGAGAGATTGATTGTCTTGGCGTTCTGGTTCTCTTTGGCTGAGAACAAAAGCAAAAGCTGAACATTTGAGTGGTTTAGTTCCCCATTTCTGATTAGCAATCTCCTTTTGTAGGAGGAAAAAGTTTTCTCTAAGTATGCTGAAGTTTTAACATAAGTTACTCAAGTTAGTAGCTAGTTAGTTGGCATGTACGTGTATGTGTCCCCTAAAAATGATTGTAAGATACCAGGAAAGCCATATTCCTAGTATTGAAAAAAGGACAAAAGAAAATTTACTTTTTTAGTAATATGGGTATTGAAAGGAAAAGCGGGGAATTCCTGGCATAGGATCTTTTCAAATTGTATTCAAAACAGTTTCCATTAAACAAAACAGAAATAAAATGCATAGACAAGGGTAAAATATCTCCTTATTTCTTTTTAACTGTAGTTTGCCTTACTCTAAAAATGGAACTAAAGTTGGAACTTTCATTAAAAAAAAAAAAAAACCGCCTCACCCTTATGGTATGTACACATGTGCAATAATTACCGTTGGAAACAATTTACTAACAATCTATCATCCAATAATTCCTAACAAAAAAAGTGAACAACCATGAACAAATAAATTTCACTGGAAACAAACGACCATCCCGGCAGATATAATTGGACGACAATCGCTCGCTATTGTGTGTGTGTGTGTGTGTGTGTGTTTGTGTGCGCGCGCGCGGTCGTTCAGTGATTGTGCATGGTTCTGCAGTACACTTTCTCCAGTACATGTCACTTCCTGCATCGTTCAAACTATCATATCTAGCGTGTGTACATTATTGGTGGATTATCTTTGAATGATCGTATCATTTCAGCATGTACAGAATCGTGCACTATATGATTATTCAAAATAATCGTGCATAATCGTTGATCTGTTGTAAATCGTTCATTTTCCAACGATATTTATTGCATGTGTGTACTTAGCTTTCCATAGATCCCTCGATCCCTTCACAACTGGCCTTGATTTGGTCCCCTACTGTTCTGGATTCTTGCACTGCGCAGTATAGGATTTTTTTCCCATTGAGGGAAAAAGCCCACAGTCTTCTGGGATATGTGAAGTAGGTATCCCAGGAGGCTCTATTCTATTCTCTATTATACTCTATTCCATTCAGTCTTTACCATTGTGTGTTTGTTTTTTGTTTGTTTAAAGGCATTTGAGAGGGGGGCAAGCTAATTTTTACTTTACATATAAAAGGGTTATCTACCCTTTTATATAAAGTAAAAATTTGGGTTATCGGTCTGCTTTTCATATAATGTTCACCTTCCGTAGGCTTTAATGGAGCACATCAGCAAAAAGAGTACATTACCTAAGTTGCCAGTCGCTACACAGAACGGAAAATAGCGCTACCTTATATCAGTGGTTCCCAATCTTTCCTACAGCAGGGCCCGGCAACACAGCACAAAATTTTTTATTACTGCCCGGTAAATGTACCGCCTATACCACTCTGCCACCCCCAGCAACTCCCCCTGCTGCCAGCACATTAGCTGAGAACAGCAGAGCAGCGTAAGAAAGCTGGCTTGCTGTCAAGCGGCAGAGTAGAGAAGATGCCCGCGCTCCCGTCACCTGCAGCCCCCCAATTCACCAGCCACGGACCGGCACCGGTCTGCAGGCTGGGGGTTGGGAACCACTCCCCTATATTACAGATTTGCTGGCTATTTGATTAAATATAAAAAATAAAGATAAAATGCTGGGCTAAGACTTAAGCCATACAACTATTCCATCCCATACTAACCCTAACCTAAACTAGCAGTATGATATCCAAGGACTGTGGACCATTTCAGGAGATTCATTCTTCTACTGGCTACCAATGGGTCTAGAATAAAGTGGAGTTCCCGGCAAACAAATATACAATCAAAATAGTTTTTTTACTGTTTATATGACAGGTAGGGTAAGGTATTTGTAGTTTAGGCCAACCATTTTTGAAATGTAATTCTGTTACTTCCTGGTGGAATACTACTACTTCCAGAGTCATCCTTCCTGATCACTCTTTTTGGATGAAGGTAATAATGTGTGTTTCCTGAGATGGCTGGAGGTGTACTAGGAAGCTGCTTTATTCCACCAGAAAAAAAAGTTGGTTGACTGTGCTATTCAGTAATGTATGTATGAAATTCATTAGAGTGGCTGTACAGATTTACAAATCTTTTTTTGCATTTTTTTTGCAAATTAGTATCATAAATCATACACATGTTTGGGTTTGCATATGTTCTGTAATGGTCAGCTGTCGGGATTCAAGTGTATGAGATCACAATTCTGACAAACCCTGTTGTCAGTCATCTACTAAATGTTAGAAAGTAGAACTGACCATAAATTGTTGTCTAAAGAAACAAAACATTTTGTCCTATTCCATATTCCTGATACCGAGGATTCTTCATGAACACTTTCTTCGAAGTAATCTATTCACATATGCACCCCTTATTTGTTTTTAAGTTATTAGAATGGAAGAAATGATACTGTGCTGGCATGATACTGACATTCAGAAATAGAAGGTGCATTTTATGTGCTTCTGTCACCATCCCTCTGTTTTTTATTAAAACCATAGCCTTTGTAATGCTGCAAATAACAAAATCAGTGGTAAAAGGTTTTAGCTGCCTTTTGCTTTGTAAAATGAAGGAATCCTATAACTAAAATGTGTAATAAGTCCTGTGACCATATTGATATAAATGCAAGCTTTTCTTTCCTTAGGTTTTTATTCAAAATGTATTAAATATACAACAAATAAATATAAATCAGAAACAAAGGTATACATAGTCTTTTGAAACGACTATACAAGAACATAAGTTAAATAAGAAAGTTAGACTCTGTACCAAGGCGTACACCAGCAAAACAACAATAAAAAAAGAATACTAATGCAAGCTTTTATATGTACTTTGCATTACTGTTTTTTTTGTTTGTCTTTTTTGGCAATGACCTTTTGATCTGAAATGTCAAAATTGGCAATACACCAACTTTTGTAGCCCTACCTCAACTTTGACATATATGCAGTACAGAAGCTTCTAGGTTAAAGTTGATGTAACACCCTTGTGCTAATTATACCCTAGTGCCAATCAGTTCTATGTTTAACAGGTTTTGTATTTTGCCCCTTTTCATTGGCCACAATTAAAATGAATTTGTAGGACATATATGGCATTCCCAAAAAATATTTTAAATTTGAGATAAAAACAAACAAAGTGTGTTTCTTGCTGTTAATTAAAAAAAAAACCTACTTTGAACTTTTTTCAGATTCAGTGTAGGAATGTTAGTGCATACCTAAGCCTAACACAACAATTTATTATATTGCAGTGTGTCAACCCTAGATTTGACTGGTTTCTATTCCTTCCAAGCTTTAACCCTTTTTTTGTCCCAAGGTGACAAGCTTACCCAGTGCCTTGTATCTTTGGATACAATCCAAAACTCATCAATTTGCTGCATCTTCTTTCACTGTTTTACTGTTCACTACCAGACTAGGCTTTGGTAGGGTAAATAATGCTTGCTGTCAGCTTGAGAGCATCAAGTAAAGTGAATATTGTACCAAAACTAGTTTTATTGTTTTAGTTTGTAAGGGGTTATTTATTTTTATTTTTTATTTGTCTGCTTTCAAATAAACTAGTACAGATACCAAAATTGGTAATCTAATAAGTAGATTAAAATATTAAAACTATTTGCTTGGCATTACAGCCAGGTAACTTTTTTTATATTAGGAATATTTCTGTAATGTAAAATGTTTCTTTTCTTACAGGTTTCCTTTAATGGAAACCTGCAGTGAGGAAGTATGTAGACAGACATAGATGACTTCTGAAAATGCTGCTTGTTCTGCTGTCATGGTGATGATTCGGCTTCGGTACTTGAGTCACCGATGCAGAACGAGTATGCAGACCTTACTCTGACTTCACTTGATTCAATTTTTTCATTTCTTGTTTTGTTTGGTTTACCATCATATTGTGATCAATTTAATCCCTTATCGAACTGTGGATGGTGCGTAGTTTATGGAAAGGATGGATTTGTAATGATTGAAACTATTGAGAGAACATTACCTGGTGTATGCCTAACATAAGTGTGGGCAATTAGACTACTCCAGTGATGTATCTGATAAAATACTAAATTGTATTTTGTATATTGGCTCAATATACTTATGTACTAACGTTAAGCTTTGTTCCTTTTGCAAATACACTATATGACACTGCAGGGAAAACTCAGTTTAAGTATTCCTAAAGGGAATTTACAGGTGGCAAGTCATGAATGTCATTATATGAAAACGTTCACTGCTGGTGAATTAATTAACCGCAATTTAAAACACAAGCACCAGAAAGATGGACCTGGAGTGAAGGTCGCATTCGCTGGTTTATGAATTTACCCTAGTCTTTTGTATGAAGTACTTTTACATAAAAAAACATGTAGAAGTCATGAGCTTGATGTAAGATATTTTAACAACCTTTAATAATTTATTCCCCTAATTCATTGTATAACTGTGTGTGTGTCTATTTTGTGATTACATTTTTCAGTGCTACATAATCGTGTTTTTTTTTTTTTTTTGGCTCCTTATCACTGTTTAGGTTTGTGTGTTGAGAGACTTGTGAAGTTGAAGTGAATGGCAAACTAGACTCCCTCTATGGATATAATAACCATTTGTTGAGAGAGAATGGAAATGCTTCTTCTTTTCTAGGACTTTGTTGTCCCACCGACAGTGCATGTTTTGTATAAAACCACACTGAAGAGACACTTCTTACTGTGTGTACAGTGTTTTCCCCAGCCCCTATGACCTGGGGTGCACCATCTGGCACTTTTCTGTAACTACCTGGGTGCTTTTGGGTGCTTACTGAAAAGTTGGGTCACAATACACTTGTTGCCACCCACCTTCAGTTTCTTCCAACCTGGTGTGTATAAACAAAAGTACCCCATTATTGAAACAGGGGCACAAGTTATGGAAATGCTCTTCTGGGACTTAAGCTAAGCTTTCCTTATACCAACCATCCAATGGCGTCAGTTGCCTCAGACCTCTGCTTTCTAGCAGACATAACGTACAGTACAGAACCAGGAGGCCATATGATGTGAGTAAAAGGGGCGTATAATGCCTATAATGCATATAATGCCTTGACTCAGATGGTTGTTAAATATCATAGACCTGGAATTCCTTTTGTACCAGAGAAAAGGAAAAAAGCAACTTCACTCATAAATGT
This sequence comes from Pyxicephalus adspersus, assembly GCF_032062135.1. Lineage (NCBI taxonomy): Eukaryota > Metazoa > Chordata > Amphibia > Anura > Pyxicephalidae > Pyxicephalus > Pyxicephalus adspersus. Next base: position 64,999,869 of record NC_092863.1, read on the forward strand.
TTTTGAGATTAATAATCTCTCTATGCACTTTAAACAAGCATATCCTTATGTGTTTTGTATTGCTACTATAGGAGCAGATTTTGTAATTTGTGTTGCAAGGCAGGTATGACATTTTCTCTAGCCTGGGCAGCTAGAGAAAGCTCAAGCTACCACATACAATACTGAGATAGACCTACTGGAATAAGTTTACTTGACAAAGTATTTATTTTTCTGTGCAGCCAGCTTTGTGATGCAGACACCATTACCAGACAGTTTAGCAAGGTCATTCACTACAGCTATTCAACTTTTTCAAGAAACATCAGCAGTAAAACAGTAGCATGTTCTGCTTTAGTCCTGCCATGCAGGGGATTTTGGGAGGCCGATACTGGCAAACTTATTACATAAAATGGTTAATAAGTATTTGGAGTTCAGCTTTACAATAGGGTCACTGCAAATAAAAATCTTCAGAGCAATAGCTCTTAAAAATCGGCAGAGTTTTAATCCCTCCCCTTTACTATTTTTCTACAAAAACATTGTATTCTATGTCCTCCACTAGAAAGGAACCACGTGAATATTTCCCCTCCAGTTCTAAATGTTACTGGGACAGGAAGTGAATGGGGAGCACAACCAACATCAATACATTTCCCGCTGAATAATTGTTGCAGATACATTTACCAGTAGCCTTTTTTTCCGCTGTTCTTTTAGTACATTTGGATTTCACAGATATTGCATTCCTCCTATGAGTTAATCATAGAATTGGAGACAGATGATAATTGTGTACAGATGCAGGAAATAGGCAGGGACTTTGTTTTACAAAATTGGATAATAGAATTGAATTTTCATGCAATTTGTGTAGACATTCCTTACCTATTTAGTATACCCCATAGTTCTCCCCAGTCCATATTTGGGGGGCCGGCTGCCCACCTGCCGTGAATATTTTGCCCGTCATATTTTCAGCAGTTCTGAACGGACAACAGAGAGGCTGCTCTGCTCTTTCTGTTCTCCGCTGATAAGATCTGATAGTGTGTGTAAATGCTGCATGTCACATTCCTCAGCCTTACAGCTCTCTGTGTATAAACCTTCATATCCCCTAAATTGTATGTCATAATGATTTCTAATTTTCCTGGTGCACAGGGAACACCTATAAGTTAGCACCATTCACAATTTCGGCACCGCAGCTTTTACAAATTTCATGATATGGAGATCAGAATTGGTAAAATTTTTGTGAAAATACAACATTGGGGTTGCAGTATTAAAAGCAAGTGCGCCTTGGAGTCCTAAATTAAAAATCCAAATTGGGGACCCTCCGGGGCCACTTAGAAAGGAGCATTGGGGAAGGGCCCCTAAATTTATACTTGTCTCTCACAGATCTATAACTGTCATACTATGTTACCCTGTCTGCATCTCTTCTTTGAACCCCAATTTCCCTAGAAAGGTAGGGAAGCGGACAGTTTGATGGGCAGAGGTTTTTATGTTCTAATAATGCCATGCTAATGAAATTTTAGGGGTTTTTACATCTGTCCCCCACTTGCACCTACATTTTCAGTTTCCTGCACCTTCCCATTTCAGATAAATTGGGATTCAAAGAACAGAAGCAGAAAGGGCAGCATAGTATTACAATTATAGTTTGGTGAAAAGTAGGAAAAATATTTAGGTGGCCCCAACCCAATGCTTCTTGCTATGTAAGTGGTTCCAGGAGTCCTTAATTTGCATTTTCAACTTTGGGCTCATAGGTGCACTTTTTTTATAAAACGGCAACCCAAATGTTCAATTTCCACAAGTTTTTAAACTTGTGATCCCCATATTTTGAAATTCCTAAAATTAAAAAAAGAAATGGTTATTAGTAGCTATGAGAGTCCCCTGTGTACCCTAAAAATTTTAGGTAATTACAACCAACAATTTAGGAGATCTAAAGGATTGAACGCAATGAGTTGTAAGGCTGCAGACCTTGACAAGCAGACTTGACACACACAGATCTGTCATACTGCGGGTGGATAAATTTCACAGGAAGTTTTTGTTTTTTGCAGTGATGAGGAGGGCACTGGCTGTCCCGCCCCCATCTGCGATCACATGCATGATGCTCTTTGTGTTACCTAGGTATAGCGCTAGGAGGTGACATCTGAAGTCTGGCTGATTTCACATTGGCAGTAAGGTTGCATTTGCTGCGTTTACCCCTCACATTCTTCTCGCCAGGAACCAATGCTGCTTGAATAACCGCTAGGCCTGAAAAGCCCAGCACTTACCGCCTGTTACCAATCCCAGGTGCCCAGCACTTACCGCCTGTTACCAATCCCAGGTGCCCAGCAGTTGCCAAATAGTCACTCAGGAGGGGCATTTTTTTTTTACTGCTTATGTGAACTAAGCCTAATTTGTTAAGCCACATTGATCACAATATTACACTACTGCGAGGTATTACACTATTAAAACATGGAACACTAGTGTCACGGTCCCTTCCGTGACAGAAGTTTGAGGATCTGTCAGACTAGCTGCATGTGTGATTATCTGACAGTCTCTTTGTTTTTACTTGTTTCTGTGTTGTTGTTTGTAATGACCACTCCCCTTGTGTCAGGTGCAGCTGGTGGTCATTACTGCTCCTCCATTTAGTCTGGCCTCACACTTCATGCTGTGCGGTTAATATTCACTACTGGGATGTGAATAGCTGGAGTGTCCTGCCATTCTGAGTTCCTGTTGATTTCTGCTTATAAGATAAGTTGCGGTTCTTTTGGTGTATTGGTGTTTTGTTTAGGTATTTGTTGTTTATTAGGCCTCAGGGAGACACTGGGTCCTTCATAGGGGAAGGGACCAGCAGTCTCAAGCCAGACACTACTGCTAGGGCTGTGCAGGGCTAGTAGGGCCTAGGTTCCTGAGTATGAGTATCCCTACCTTCAGGGGATGCTCCTATGGTTAGGAGTCAGGGCTGGATTAGGGTTTTGCAAGGGGTGACCATTCCCTTTTCCCTAGGTATTTGAGGCCTAGTAGTTTATACACCTTCCTGTTACCCTCCCCTCCCTGTCATTCGTGACAACTAGGCAGTTGAATTAAAATACAGAGCACTGGACTGTTGGGGCATAATACAAAAAAATGGAAAATTAGACATTCTAACAAGCCAGGCATTAGAATGTTGGAACAAAATATAGGGGTTAGGTAGAACACTGACACAATAGCAGGGGTTACTGGATATCTATGGCATAAATAACTAGGAGCTCCAAATTTGCTGTGTCTAGCCTTGCCCACTTTGTTACCACCGGGCTACAGTTTCCCCCAACCCAGCTGAAAAAAAATTTCTGAGCAGAACACTATATCCACTTCTTTGGCTGGTATGCAGCAGCAGGTTTGCCTTTATATTATCTAGCTGGGTCTTGCAAAGGCAGCAGCACCACTTTAATTTTAAATCTGTTTTTCCCTACAACAGAAAAACAAGTTTGCTTACAGTCCTGGGAAATTTTGTGGCTCAATAAGTGAAGACTTGTTATATTTTATAGGAAACATCTGGAAATGTTAATTGTGCGTAAGCAGCACCCTAAAAATGTACCCTTTTGTCTGAACTTCCTCCTGAATTTCTGCGGACCACTAAAATCACCTTCTGAGCACGCATGCGCAGTCAGCCGTGTTTCGCTCAAAGGGGGAGAAACCTCCCCCAGAGTGACGTCATAATGACATAACCCCGCCCACTCTCCCATCACAGATCTGAGCCTGCAATGGGGGAGTGGGCGGGTTGTGTCCAGGGACACAGCCTGCCCACCTTCCTGAGCCTGAGATCTGCACGGGGGACATGGTCTGCAGCTCTGGCTGCTGCATCCCCCCAGCGGGGTCCCTCTCCTGACCCTGCTTGGGGGTGCGCCGGCCAGAGCCGCTGACCACCGGTTGGGGACTGCTCCTCTAAACCGTTTCTGGAACTGTAAAAAGCGCAGTTGGTATCTTTAATCCATAGGGTTCCCCACTGTTTTACCTTCTGTAACAAAACATATATGAAAATCTTTCTTGGCCCCTGCATCCCTAAGTTCATGTTTGGTTTTAGGCAGACTTTTGCACTGTCTAAGGCTGGAACACTCAGAAACTTTTGTAGGGATTCCAGCAGGGATCAGCTCTTTCTTTTTTTGAGTACCATTACCTGACATGGATTTGCAAAGCAATAGCAAATTCAAAAATAACTTCCGGACAGGCATCTGTACAAGCTTTCTTCTTGTGTGTTATTCCTCTGGAGTAGGGAGTAAGCTGTACCTGAAATGTATCTGGCATCTACCAGTTTACTGCTGCAAAACATCTGATACACATTTGGGCTATTTTGAGGATTTGCAGTAAACAGGCATGTAATGTTCTTTAAATTTATCACTGTGATAAATTCTGTTCCTTTATTGACAGTAGAGGTATGCCCAAAAACAAAAAGTGTCTTTCAAAATAGAACATGAAGCTATTAAAATGTGATGGCTCTGTATCTGTGACATATTCACACCCCCAGCTATAGCCAATGCTGTGGAATAGTTGGGGAGTTTTCAGACTTGTTTAACTATGTTCCGGCATTTCCCCATTCAGTGGTGCTGCTGAGTGCCTGTTGCATACACTTTATAACCCTAATTGCAAAGGCTGCAAAGATAAACTTTTCTGTACTTTGTTTTCTTATACAGATTTATAGATTTCTCCATTTAGGGTTTATATCTGCAGGTCATACCTGTGCAGTTGGCACCTTTTTCTGAGTACTGGGTGAGATAAGATACCTACTGTCAGTATTTCTACTTCTGTATTTGCACTAAGCAAGTTTAGTTTTAAAATTGCAGTTTGACATTGGATACATTGGTTCAGGTTGTTTTCTGCTTGTTTAGGTTATGGTCTCCTCCTGTAGGACATCTGCAGTAAGTGTTTGGACAAAGGCAGACTGGAAAAGAATAGTAATTGGACAAGTTACAAAATCTTGTGGTAACACTGTTTTCTGATTAGACGGCAAGTACCAGAGGTAGCTTCAACTTGTCTCACCTACCCTATTATATAGGCCTGAAGACCATGTGATCGTTTTACAATGTGCTGGCCAGCATTCATCTGACTGTCCTCTAGTCCTGCTTGAATATCTACATATATCTTCCAAAACAGAAATATCTGCCCATTCTTACATGGATGTATTTAATTTTCCTGGATACATGGGCGCTACTTCATATACTTCTTTTCTCACAGAAGACAATACATTATTTTGTTACAATCTATCACTTAGAAGATGAACAGAAATATAGAACAAGCAGAAAGCAAATTTTAGAACTGAAATCTAGGCAGATTTAAAAAATATAAATTGGTGCAAGCAGTGTAGTATTTTAATTTAATGTGGTACCAGCCCCTTGCATTTTGTAGAGCAGGGCTGTAGTGTGGGAGAAAGTTGCAGTACAATATACCAATCCATACATCTTCGTCAAGGAGTATACTGATGGGAAGATGGAGCATCATGACAAGAAATAAGCTTGCCTCTGTGCTGCTTCTCATTTTACTGTGCAGTAACAGGCTTGGGTGGGTCCAGAATGACCTGAGGAAGTGGGACGAATGAAGCTGCATTTAGCAGCAGGAAAAAAAGGACTGCAAGAGTGCATTGATAGCTTTAAGTTTTCTTTTTATCTATTTTAGTGGGATACTTTTTTAATCTTGTTTTTAGAATGCATTCTGCTTTACATTAAAGTGCATTTTAACATTTTTGCTTTTTATGCGGGTGTTTCCGAAATGAATTTTCAGGGCTCAAAGTGTGAACGGTAACATACAATGTGTACTTCACACCCAATGAAACTACTGAGTCACTATAGATTTCTTGGTTTCTATGTGACACACACAAAAAAATGACCCATGGAAAATATAATTAGTGTTTTAAATCTTGATGGTGGAGTTGGAGTTTGTTCAAACTTGTATTTCGGCAAGTGTTCTGAATCACCATTTCTTATACAGCTGAAAGCAGGTGAAGAATACTGACCTATTTGGTGACTGTAATGCTTAAATAGGTGGTTTATGTTGGGAGTGTGCTGCAGTAATGTGTTTTTATTGACCTTATGTGGTGCTGTCTGATTGCTGCAATTTGCAGCCTTGCCAGAGAGTTTGCAGTCTTATGACCACAAGGATTGCTAAGATTGGCCAATTGTGGTGATTAAAAGGAAATTTGTTTTGGAAAATCACCTTTCCCTTCTTTAGATTCAAAGGCATGACAGGAAAGGGTATAAAGCAAGTAAACATACATGAACTAACTAACCAGCAGGTTGTGCACAGACCTCAAACTAAAATTTACACACCTAAACGAATGATTCATTACACGGACTCTATGCTATTCAGATAGCTTTGTCCTATTATTTATTTTTTGGTGATGGTGGTGTGCACACCATACACATAGATAATTTACACCTGTAGCAGGTTTGACATTAAAGATGTCTGGTACAAAGCCTGAATATCGCATGTTTTATGGCATTCCATTGTGCAAATTGAATAAGGCTGCAAAACCATAGCCAGTCAGCAAATTTTCATTAGGCGAGGTGATCAGGTTGTGCTATCATTTCTCATTAGTGGTTTCTCTTAAACTTCAGTGGAAACAAAATTGAATGTTGTGTTGGATCAGTTTGAATTCTGGGAAATGTTTTATAAATAGCCAAAGAGACTGCTAAAAGTCTGTCTCAAGCTATTGGATTTGGGTTAAATTCTTCTGATTTAAGTTTTGTGGGTAAATTGCACCTACAGCTGTCGATTAGTGTTGCTGGTTAGAATAATTCGCCCAAAACACCTGGCACTCAGTAACTGAAACTTCAGTTTGGATTAATTTATCGAAATTATATTTTTCTTCAAGTAAGAAAAAAATCAGAATAAAGCTGCGTACACACGTAAAATTTTTATCGTTGGAAATGAACGACCGATTGGCCAAAAATCGTTTGTAAAAAAAGTAACCAACGACGCCGACGAACGAGGATAGTCGTTGGAAATGAACGACCGGACTGGCGGATCGGATTGGACGACGATCGTTGACCATCTATCGTGTGTACGGTCGTTCAGTGATCATGCATGTTCTATATTCATATATATACTGTGTGTATATATACGTGTGTACAATATCTTTGAACGATCGTGTCGTTATCTGTATGTACAGGATCGGTGCTATACGATCGTTCGCAGATATCGTGCAGGATCGTTCGTCGTTCGTTTACAAACGATAAGCTATGTACACACTTCCAATTATTAACTCTACTATCGATCTCTATTAACAGCTTTGTTATGGAGCCTTGCACTCCAGTCACTGGCTGGAATATGGACTACAAAACATTAAATATAAAATGATGCATATCACATGTTTTTTTTTTTTAATTGCTGACCATAGAAAGAAAATCATGTTGTACATTTTCCTTTTATTCAAGTTTTAAATACCACCTTCCTACTTTTGGTCCTTGAAAGCTAAATGCAGAACAAGTGCAGTGCTGTAGGCTTTAATAGAAATGAAGAATGGTCATACCTTATTTTTTTATCTTATATACTCAACCCAAAATCACTTATCTCAAGTATAAACCTAGGGCACAAAATGTGACAACCCCTGCTAACATTTAAAACCATATTCAACAGAAATTCCAGTAACATTTATTATGAATAATATTATGTCCATTTTGTGTTTTGTTTTTTTTATGGGCTCAATTATCCTTTTTCCCTTTTTAACTTGAAACTTAAAACTTGAAACTTGAAAAAAACTTGAAACTTACTTTTGGGTTGATCAGGATGGGTCACTTGCTCTTCAATTACCTCTTGTCAGCTACCAGTAGAAAACATTGTGTCCTCATGTAACAAACTCCAGCAATGCCTTACAGGTGGCCACACAGGTAGCCTCACATTTGACTCTGGTATACTTTGGTATACAGATTAGTTCAGGGTTGTCTCAGTGACTGGAAGGTGCCCAGGTTCTGTGGCTACAAAACAAGCACAAATCATCTCCGCCACTGTACCTGATCTTTAGTGTGATATGCAGCGTCTGCTTTTTGCCAAATATCTCCACTTTGGTTTTATCTGTCCAAGGGACATTGTTACATAAGTCCTGTCGTTTGTTCAGATGCAGATTTACAAACCTAATCCTTGCTGCCATGTTGTTTTCAAAGAGAAAAGGCTTTATTTTTTCAACCCTTCCAAACTATCTTACTTATTCAGTCTTTTTCTGAATGTACAGCCATGAACGTTTAACATAACATGCTAACTGAGATCTGTGGAGTCTGAGATGGAGCTCCTGTGATTTTGCAATTTCTCAGAACATAGCAAGGTCTTAATTTCTAGACTTCAAATTCTTTGGAAATGGCCTCATAACCTTCCACAGATTGCTGGGGAGCAACAATTGTTTCTCTTGGATTATTGCTGATGATTGCTGATTTGTTAACACACCTGAATGCTTCAGAGCTGCAAACTGCCTAAACATCTGCTTTTATAGAGGGGGTCATGCTTGCTGATGATGAATTAATCTAGTTCATTCAATTAGCAGCACCTGGGTGATACCTGCTTACTTTTTATGGAAGTGGTTGTATTAGCTTAATTTTAAGACCTGCAAGTAGCCAGGTAATTTTTTTAACGACCGTAGAATTGAAAGAATATGTACTTTATTTTTCATATGTATGTACATTTAGAAATGAAACATTCAAGCAAGAAAACAGCACTATGTTACTATTTTTTTTTACTTTTTAAATAATAATTATTATTATTATTAATTATTATATACTTTTTTTTTTAAATGTTTGATTAAAAAAGTGGTAAAAAAATAGTAGTAAGAATGTATAAAAACCTTGTGTCTATGTATATAAACAAACAAGTAAACTAAAGAAAAAGTTTGGCTTTTTACTAGTACGGTAGTTATCGAGGTAATGGATACTGTTAACGTGGTCTTAGTTATTTAGGTTTTAATAACTTCTGTTCACAAGAAAAGTGAGGACAACCTGACATACATGAAGGCTTTCATTGCTTCTCTCTCCTTTTAAAACATTAGTGGGTCAGCATGCAAGCCAGGCAGCCAGCATTTTGTAAAGGTGATCCGGGATCAGTGTGACTTCCATATGTGTGGCTGCTTCTTTTTGTGATGTGTGGTTTGATTAAACAGTTTGATGGGTTTCTAAGAGGATCTGCACATAGCAGCTCTGACAACATTAGTGACTCATGCTGCTGCCTTCGTGCAATAAGACCTTGCTTAAGAATCAGTATCTTATTACCTCTGATCAGTTAATTAGGATTCTCCTGCTTAGCTCCTTCTTTGTCTATTTTCAGCACTTTTGTGTGAAACGTGGGGGCTGAAGGCTATGGGAATCCAACCTAGAAGCTTTAAAATTATGTTGCTTAGTTGTTTAAACTTTGTTTTTTTTACTATTTATCACATTGATTGGTCTTTTTTTGTATACTTATATAATTTGTCTTTATTAAATTACTGGTTTTCGGAGACCAAATCCTGATTTTTAGCACTACCACTAAATGTAATGTTTGTGTATATTCATTAACATAGAAAATCCAGTTTTGTTCATGTAACCGTTGCTTACTATGCTTCCCATACATGGGTTGACTATCCAAAATTAGGCTCAAAATCATTTTATATATTTAAATTTAATGCCAAATTAGGTCAGGAGAAAACTAAATGGTGCTCATAAATAACAAAATGTATTTATATTATTATTGTAAACTCCCATGTAGAGAGGTTTGAAATCAAACCAAAAGCCCCCTGACCTGCCTGTACCTAATGTTCCATCAGAGGCCCAAACCGAAACATATCTATAAGTTAATATTGCTCTTATTTATCACAATATTTTTGTCACCTTAATGGTATGTCCGCTATACTTCAGTAAATAATTGTGCATTCAGCACCAGGCTTACCTACCTAAGCAAGCTGATAATGATATCGCATTTGTATGCTTGTTTTTGTTTTTTTTATAATTTAGTTGAAATTCATACAATTTTTATTTTTTTTTTAGGAAATACCGCTTTGCATGACTGTGCTGAATCTGGAAGCCTGGAAATTATGAAAATGCTTCTAAAATATGGAGCTAGAATGGAGAAGGATGGCTATGGAATGACTCCGCTGCTTTCAGCCAGTGTAACTGGCCACACAAATATCGTGGACTTTCTGACTCAGCACCCACAGACCAGTAAGAGAGAACGTATTAATGCCCTTGAACTTCTTGGAGCTACATTTGTTGATAAAAAACGGGACCTTCTTGGTGCCTTAAAGTATTGGAAGAGAGCTATGGACATGCGATACAGTGATAGGACTAACGTTATTGGCAAGCCTGTGCCGCAGGAATTAATTATGGCATATGATTATGCAAAGGAGGTAAATACTGCTGAAGAGCTAGATAACCTTATTGCTGACCCTGATGAGATGAGAATGCAAGCCCTTTTAATTAGAGAACGAATTTTGGGTCCTTCACATCCAGATACATCCTATTACATCCGATATCGGGGTGCAGTCTATGCAGACTCTGGAAACTTCAAGCGATGCATCAATCTGTGGAAGTACGCATTAGACATGCAGCAGAATAACCTGGATCCTTTAAGTCCAATGACAGCCAGCAGCCTGTTATCATTTGCTGAGCTATTTTCCTTTATGCTTCAGGATCGTGCCAAAGGGTTGCTTGGTACTACAGTTACATTTGATGACCTCATGGGTATACTGTGTAAAAGTGTATTGGAAATAGACAGAGCAGTCAAGCAAACATTGATGCCTCCTGACCAAGTCCAGCTAAACAAGGCCCTGTCTATAATTTTGCACTTGATCTGTTTGCTGGAGAAGGTTCCCTGCAGCCCAGACCAAGATCACTTAAAAAAACAGAACATATATAGGTTCCTTAAGCTGCAACCCAAAGGTAAAAATAACTTTAGTCCTCTTCACCTGGCTGTAGATAAGAACACAACTTGCGTCGGCCGATACCCTGTTTGCAAATTCCCTTCTCTTCAGGTGACTGCCATCTTGTTGGAGTGTGGTGCTGATGTTAATGTTAGAGACTCGGAAAAGAACAGTCCGCTACACATTGCTGCTCTCAACAACCACCCAGATATCATGAATCTGCTTATAAAAGCTGGGGCACATTTTGACTCTACAAATTCCCACAACCAAACTGCCTGTGATTTGCTGGATGAAAAGGAAATGGCAAAGAACTTAATCCAGCCCATCAACCATACCACTCTGCAGTGTTTGGCTGCACGTGTGATTGTTAAACACAGTATACCATACAGAAAGCAAATTCCTGAAAAGCTGGAGAGCTTTGTCTTGCTACATAGATGATGCTTTGCTTGGACCTCTAGTACAATTGAAGGATGTGCGCATTGACTGTTGGCTTCTTAATAAGCACTGTTGATGGGGGTATCAGTTATGCTTCAGCTAGTAATGTCATGACCCACTTGTCTCCGACATTGCATCTTCTCCTCTGGCAGGATTAGTTACCCATATTTAAATCTGAAAAATGTCAAATTTGGTTTTGTGTCCTTATAAATTGTATTTTCTGCACCCAACGTGTACAATCTGCCAAATTATGTTTCCATTTGGTTTGTTTTTTGCCTCTTATTTTGTTGGGGAAAGTGGCACACTTTTTTCTTCTTGTATGCCTTTTCTGGTGGCTTCCTGCTTTTTTGCTGGTTTTGTGGATTTTTTTTTTCTAACCTGAATTGAGGTCATTTCTGCTCTTGTTAATCTCCAAGCCTTTCACTCCCAATATTTGGATGGGTACCTTTCTATGGACCATTGCTAATTTGTAAAAGCTTTATGAACATGTTAATGTTTGCAATTACCATAAGTGCTTTATCTCCTCTATGCACTGGCTTAGACATGACTGTTGTGTGTTAGCATACTTCTATGCAGCATTTTGCCAGCCCAATTAGACCACAATTTGTAGTTTGTTTTTTTCCAGTTTCCATTCTGCACCAAACCACATGGCAATTTTTTAGGAGTTTTGCTGGCTTTTGCAAGCAAAACATTTGACTTTACAACTGCCTTTCCTTGGTCCAGAAATACCATAGAGGTGTCTTGTGGGCTACAAGCATTCTGGTTTTTCAAATCTTTTTGCATTAAATTATTGGTTAAAATGAGTGTGTGCAGAGAGCCCCTTACTCTGTGTGTATCCACGGATAGCTCCTCAATTAGCAAAGTGTCAGAAATAAGAAATGGCTTTATTGGCCTGTAGCAGTCCATCAGATACCCAAACACATTTAGCTGCCCTTTCTTGTTGCAGTTTGATTGTAGGCATTTATTACTGCAGACCTTTTTCAATGGGCCCAATTGTACTTTTTAAATACCCTTTCTTAAAATGACACAATCAAGAAAAAATGTTTTAAACAGTTTTAACATAGGAGTGGTGGTAGAGTATGGACAGGATTGCACACCCCAGTCTAGTCTTGTGACTTTAATATAAAAAAAAAAAGTCTGTTGTTCATAATAACTATTTTGATTGGTTAGTTTTACTTTCTGCAGCTGGCTGGCACTCAAGTTTCTTTTTTGTCTGGTTTTATAAATCACGCATTATGTGTGTAGAAACAAAACTGTACACTGAAAATAACGACCTTGGAGAGTGAGTGTAAGAAAAAACACACACACACATATATACATACACACACCAATGTGCAATAAAAAGTACAAATTCTTTTAGTTACAAAGAGTTGAAATTCATAATAAATGCCTGTGTGGTATGCTGCATTATCAGTCAATACTAATGCATATATAGTATGATTATACGGTGGATAGGAAGCTGGACTGAGGCCAGGACTTCTTAAAGTTTGCATTAATGTTCTTTCTGTTCAGGCAACCTGCATGTGTTGATACAGCAACATGTCTTTTTTTTTTTTTTTTTCTTCTATTTTCAAAGGAGCAGAAATAACATCATTTATGTATGGAGCCCATAGATCCATTTACCTTTGTTTTACCTAGTCGACTAATCCTGCTTTAATGTCCATAACAGAAAGGGCTTGTTCTAACCACAAGGAAAGAAATGTAAATGAGTAAGATTCAGGTGACTAATTTAAAACAGCACTTTAACGTTGCTCCAGAATAAAAATTTTTGGCCTTGCAAATGTCTTACAATAAAAAAAAAATATGAAAAAAATATTGCATACTTAGAAAGCTTCAAATGTAAACTGTTGACTATTTTAATTTTTTTTTACTGGAATTGAAATTAAGAAATGTTAATTTGCAAGGTAGTCCCTTATTTATGAGTTTTCTGGACATGTTCTATCGTTGAGTGTTATAGTGATCGTTTTATGTTGCCACTTGGAGGCCACCATTGCAGACATCTTGTTCTGTAAATGCTAGCTGCCTGAATGTCATGCTGACCATCTGGCAAAAGTATGCATATAAGATCTTATTTTCTTTGACTTTCTTGATCTGCATTCTTTTTCTTGGTTATGAACTTAGGAAGTATTGATGCTTGTAGGTCAGTAACCAGGCACCTAGCATTTTCAGGTTGGCCTTCATGTACCCTATATACTCAAGTATAAACTTTAGGTACCTTTTCGCCTGGGAAAAAAATTTTTGGCTCCAGTAAAAAAAACTAGGGCACAAAATGAATTTGAATAAATATGGTATGTTATTATTAAAACATTTATTAAAAATATTTTTTTTTTTTTGTACTTTTGAATTGTTTTCCTAAAATATTGTTCCAAACGGCTTGTGTTTGACAGCTCTGATCTGTCAACCCATAGACTATTGCAGTTCCAGGACATGCCACTAGGTCTAACTCAAGAATTAACCAAGATTCTTTTTATAATGGCATTTTATATTGGAGTATATATGGTATCTCCTATTAAAACCTTGATCACTGGTTTAGGAAAACTGACATTTATGATAATCAGTTTTGGAGAAATCTTCCATAGTAAAATGGATCTTTAAGCAAACATCCAAATGCACATCTGAAATAAAAAATATATGTTTACTGATTTACCTGTATTTTGTTTAGAGATTCTGCTGACTTTCACACTGAACAACCATTAAGATTGCTCTACTACATGCTGGTTTAGTTACACTGCTTCTTGAAAACTTCTCTGCTAGCTTGACATAAATTATGATGCAAATCTGATTTCCATTGAGCAGTCTAGCTCCGTTTACCTGGGTGTGCAGTATGTCAGAAAGAAACCTGTACACATTGTAGTAAAGCTCTATATTTGAGGTTTGCCAAGTTTAACATAAAGGGGTTATTTCCATCCTAGGCTGATATTTCAGCTGTTGGAAGATATCAGAAAAGTTGAATTGCCCACTACCTATTAATGACACTTAGCGTGATCCCTGCATTTGTGTTCTCTAGCTCTTCTCTTTTTGCTACAGCCTTTGCATGGGCCTAATGAAAGTGCAGATGAAACTTCATGAAAAAGTAGCAAGGACCCAGGGAGTTCTGGGAGGTAGAAAATCCAGTGAGCCTTCATCCATTACTGGAATATAATTTTTGTTGATGTCCTGAACCTTTGATATGTTTACAGTGTCATTTCCAGTAACAACATATTCATTTTGCAAGTTTAATTTAGTTACTTGGTCATCTGGAGAAAGGCTTTCTATATTAATAAATCATTTTTCATATTGAATCTGGAAAACTCTTATTCAGTATTGATTATTTTTGCTTCTGTGACCCTAATTCTTAATCCATCGTTATTGGTATACAGGTTGACATTCAAAAATCCGGCCATCGATAATCCAATTCCGTCAGATTTCCGGCATGGATTTATTTCTGAGTGCATTTTGAAATTTACACTGTTTTCTGGAGGTGAAAATTGTTTGGATGGCACTGTACTCCAGAATTAGCTGTTGGGTCTTGCGTGCACGTGCTTACCTGCTCATTCTCATTTATTTCCTGTTGTATAGCCCCATTATGGATTTAGCATCCATTTAAAGGACTGTACAGGTAGTCATTTTCTGTTAAATATAGCATAATCATAAAAAATGGAGAATTTTCGAAAATCCGGCACTCCTCAGGGCCAGGGTTTGCTGCATTTTTTAATGTCAACCTGTATTTGCACAATGTATGTTGCACTAGACATTTTGGTTAAATATCTACTAAATACTATTTATATATAATATCTCGTTATTCTTTCTTGAAGGTTTAACCCACCCCCCCCAGCGCTATTTCCAAATGTGGCACGAGGTGAATTCTATGTACCAAAAGCAGTAACCCCAAGCCACACTCCAGGTAACAAAAAAAAAATCCTAACTGCTTCCTACGATCCACTGGCGTCCTTGGCTTGATCGATGTGATGTGTGAAGCGTTGGTGCACTGAGAAGATGTGGCATCGCGGGAAATTTAAAAGCAGATTACACTACTACATTATTATCTGCTTTTAAAACATTGATCACAGTAATAGTTTCAAAAAATGCATCTAAATATTAAATTCAAAAGTTTATCTAGTTACCTGTGTTTAGGCAATTTTTTTCATTTCTTTTACATTTTTTTTTATTTATTGTTGTATTATTTCAATATATTTATAATGTAATATGATTTATGTTTTAAACTTTATCATACCCGGGATTTATTTCTAGAATTACAGACCTAAAATATTAAACAACATATTTCCACGCAAAACAAAGTACCACTTTTGGCATAAAAATACTGACATTATCAGAACATCGGGGAGGTTAATGAGGGGAAAATACCTTAAGGTATTTATCTTTTTTCCAATAAATATCCTCATTGTCATAACTTCAGCACTAAGTTCTAGAGATTTCTAGATGATCTTTAAAATCATACCTGCCTTGAAAGTTGCGCCCTGGTGAACTAAGGTGTCTGACTTTCTGCCTTCTTTTTAAAGAACACTATTTACTTGGGATATCTGAGTTCCAAACAAAAAAAGTCCATGATGTCAAGTACAAACAAAATTACAGTTTTACCAAATATAGCAAAACACAATTTAATTTCATATATAACCTTTGTTGTGAAAATCTCACTTAAACTAGAGTTAAAATGTTATATCCTGTAAGGCTGTAAATGGTGTGATCTTAGCTTCTATTTAGATCTGCAGTTGCCACGGTGCTGCACAATGGTTCATTTATGAGATTGGTCCTCCCTTTAATGTAACTGTTTTGGGAAAATGTTAAATTGGTAGGTTATTATGATTAATACCAAGGAATGTGTTTTCATTTTATCAAGGGTCTCATTCCCATGTGAAACCACTTCATGACTCTCAGTAGGTATTAAGAAGTCTGGGATAAAGTTTTAGAGAGACATCAATGCCCTGAAGCTCATTCAGTGAAGCACTGGTCAGAAAAGCATTCAGCAGACAAGTCTATAAAGTTCTTGAGAAGCACCAATGGCCAAAGCACTGTTTAATAAAATAAAAACAAAGTAACATGTTGCAAGTGCAGCTCTGCCTAGGGTGTTTCACCCAAACTTGGTGACTAGTTTAGAAAGGCTTTAGTCATGAAAGCAACCAAAAGGCCAATGGAAAATCTGAGTAAGCAGCAGATATTTACAAAGGAAAAGGAACAACTGTCAAAAAGGCAGAAACCCTGACTTTGTCAGACCGAAAGGAAGGTAAAATGTGACTAAATCATTTATGCTAAAAGAATATAAGTTAGCATGAAGGGTCCAAAATGAAACTTGTATTGTAACTTGGGCCATATTGCAAAACAACATCTTCAGGGGAATGCCTGCCAGCACTATGTATTACCCTGGAAACACAATGGTAATACAAAGGTTTTCACAATCCTTCAATCTGAGGTAGAACATTGATTTAAACCCTGCAGCCAAAGCTACACTCAAGTGGTTAAAACCAAGAAACCTATTATCTAAAAATGGTTCAGTCCAATTACAACTCTTGAAAATTGCTATTCGCCAATAACTTTTTTAGCTGTTACCTGCAAAGCTTTCAGGAGACTATCTGCCAGTGGAAGCCTATAACTTCTTGTTGGCAACACAGAATATCACTGCTTATCTGCACTGATTCTAGTTTCTCGGTCTTCTTTATAAATGTCTGCCTGTGCACCTGTCACAGCTTGGCCACATTGGTCCTTGCTTTCTTTTTGAACCTGATTATTTTGTCAGAGATAATGCCATGGGCCTGGACTATGTCTTCTCAAACCTTGTGACTCTCTGCTTACAGAGTTTAGACTTAATCATCAACTAGTCTAATTATTATTTGATGTCTGCAACTTGGGACCATTGCTAGTAACTACATACAATAGTTCTGTACCTCCACTCAGATGCTTTTCATCATGCAGAAGCATTTTTTAATGTATTTGTATAGCCCAGACATACTACACAGTCCATAGTCATACCACTAACTGTCCCCCTAGGGGGCTAACAATTTAATGTCTCCACCATAGTCATTTGTCTAGGGATAACTTTGAGGGAAAGCCAATAATCTTAACTGTGTGTTTTTTGTTTTGAGGAAGTGGGAGGAAACCCACACAAACATGGTGAGAACATACAAATGTCTTTCAGATAGTGTCCTGGCTGAGATTGGAACCTGTGACCTAGCACAAGCATAGGCAAGAATGTTAACCACTGAGCCCAACTGTGCTGCCCTAAGCATTGCTTAGATTTGGCCATGTAGTAAGGCTCTATCACTTGACAGTTGTGGCTATAATTCACCCAGATGAAGCTGCTCTGATTTATTTAATTTAGTGGAGCATCTTTGTCTCACTTTTCTTTTACGACAAGTCGGAAAGTGGGTTCCATTTCCCACTTGGATAGAGGAGAGTGTGTCCTGTAAAGTAAATCACAGTAATTGAGAGATTTTGTGTTCTTCAAGTTTTTCAAAAGGAGTTCTTTCAAGGATGCACATTTTATCCTGCTTTATAAACATGAATTCCTAATCCTCCTGAGAGGGAGAAACATTGTCTTCGACTTTTTATGAAGGATGTTGCTAAGAAACTGATTGCCATGTGTGATAGAGGCTGGCAAAGTTTTTACGGCTAACGCTTAAGACAAGATAAATGAGCACAAACAGAGCAATCAGTAAGCCAAGGTGAAAAGAGATTTTATAAGTAGCTTAGAAGAATGGAAACCACTAGAGTCAGGAGGGCTCACCCTGAGAATCCCTAGCCATCTACTCTCAGTTTAGTTTCATTTTATGACTTTGTGGTAAAATATATGGTGAATTCCAAATTCTAGAGGTTGTGCCCCTGAGTAATCTTACAAAGGTACTTGCCAGTAACCAGGCTTTCAATGGTATCTTTTTGGAAATGCACCCATTAAAAGCAAAATGTAGGGAAAAAAGCAATATATTTGATTATTCAATAGTGACATTGGTGATATTACTACTTTCCTATCATGGAATATCCTATTAGCAAATTGATTGATTTATTTTGACAATCAGTACTTCCTAATAGACTACACATCAAAGTATAACAAAATTACATGGCACAGTTCTGCTTTTACTTAAATATAGCCCTCAGATTGCAGCTAAGATAAAATCTTTGTAGGGATTTGCCATCCTCTATTGGTTGCAAAAACGCAAGAATGAAACACTGAATCATCCGGCAGCTAAGCTTTTCTAATAATGATCAATTGTTGTGTTTTCCTCTGAATTTACTGTTTTTGAGTGTATACTAAAACAGGAAAAGTGTAACAGAAAAAGCATCTAAAGCCCAGTACACTGTGGGAAATCCCATTTGTAAAGATATTCTTTACAAAATGTACCAGCTGCTTTTCTTAAATCAAACCGTGAATTCTGAATTTCAAATCCAGCTCATGGTTCCAAAAAGTGGCATGGGTAAATGGCCAGAATGCAGCAAATTCATTTGGTTAGGATTATTATCATCTTCCTGATGGTAATCTGTGACTGTAATGGCAACCAAGAATTAGTGTTACATTAGCAGCTGCAACGTTTATCTTAATTCATGATACTGGAATAGTTCTCAAAGGATTATAGCATTGTCTGACGTGAGCTACTTACAATCTAAGACCATTTTTGTTAAGTATATGGATCTCATTATTAGACCCGTTACTCTGCACAGCTGTCTACAACCAAATACAAAGAGGCATGATTAAAGTTACACAGCCGATACCTTTCAAGGAAAAATTTTCCTTTATTAAAATTTTTGAATTGTGATAACAGTGGTAGTGGGATGTCTAATAACCACCCCCAGGATAGGCAGATAACTTGAGCCATAATCTCTTTCTATACCCACTTGACTTGTTTTAGCCAAATGAATAGTATGTACCTAGGGCATTTGCTGTCTCTCCTAAAAAATACTTATGTTTTGCTGTGCCGAGATTCACTTCACCTTGGCATTCCCAGGCATCATATACATATATGCTTTTGCACTTCTGTGGCTCTGTGCATCCACTGGGGGCAAATGGAAAGTCCTGGGTATAAGTAACTAAAGTCATAGCTTACAATTACCTATTGACTTCTTGTTTAGGAGCATTGATTTGCCCAACACTGCCACATGGTCATCCATACCCTACCTATTGTGTTTTTCTTTCAGTTTCTGATACTGGACCCAGTGACAGATAAGCAGAGTACGTGCTACTCATCCTGCAATCAACCTGCAAATACATAATATTATCTCAGTATCCCAAGCAGCAAATACAGTGCCCTAACTTTTCTATTTCAACTATCTGCTATCGAATTCACTGGGTACAGGCCAAAATATGACATTGATTGTAGTCAGCTGTCATCTTGGCAATGTGTTTTCTCGTGGAAATTTATCTACACTACCTAGGCGGAGAATAACTGGCTATAAGAAACTGACTTCACATTTATATGAACAGTATTGCTACACTTTTTTGGCATATAACAATCGTATTACCAACAACAGGGAGATCCCAACACAGCTGTTCATTACAGCTAAGACGGATTTATGAAGCAGCTATTATCAGCTTTGGCAAGGAGGAAAAAAGTGGCTGCTTGCCATAAGCTCTTGAAAAGGCTATTTAGATTGGAGACATTATCTAATCTGTATTTAATGCTGGATACTTGAGGGTTTGGGTGGGTGGCCCACACAAAGCCCAAAAAGCCTATTTGTGCTCTATCTATGGAAGTTATGATGTGATCCAGCTAGTACAATTACAACACTAACTATATAAGATAAAACCCTAAAACCAAGATCATTATTACTTATGAATACAAGCATTTCAGCTGCATCTTTATAGTTTGGGCCCTACTGAAGCCTAAATATCTAATTGCATTGGTGTTCTGCATAACATTCCCCAATCGCCTCTGCCATAGCACTACAAAGCTTCCCATTAGGACCACAATGCTCAGATATAGATCTGTATTATGTTCACAGTGGAAGTGATTTGGTATCCTATAACTACCGTGTGCTAGTATGCATCAGTTTAATATTGGCCAAAAGTGTTGGCATTGATACAAATGTTGTATATTGCTGCTTCATTTTTTTGTGGTAGCATTTTTAATGTATTGCATAAAATGTTAACTTTATCTCAAAAGCTTGTTTTCACTGTATTTCCTACCTAGCACAAAATGACCAGGTAACTTCATTTCAGTATAGTCATATCATCAGCACAGGTGAAGGGGTAGACTGGTTGCTATAAAAGAGATATGATGTGCTTAAAATAATGGGTTGACATTCAAGGTATGTGCTGCTAAGAAAACTGCACTTGAAAGAAGCATTTACCAGATCATCACAGACTTGAGAAGTTCATTTGTGGTGAAGAAGGCTTCAAGTTGTCCAAGAGAGTCCAGTAAGTGTCAAGTCAGCTACCGTGTGATCCTGCAGTTTTGGGAGCAGGTGGGTGTGAGTGTACAGTAAGACTATGGACAATTGCTTGGTTCAAGGAGGGCAGAAGAGGCCACTTCTTTCCGAAATAAACATCAAGGACAGTCTGCAATTCTTTAGGAAATACAATGATTGGGCAGCAGAAGACTGGTGTGAAGTTGTTTTCTCTGCTGAATTCTTTTGACTGTATGGGACATCTGGAAAATTGTCCAGAGAAGAAGAGGTGACATCACCATGAGTCCTATGTCATGTCAACAGTGAAGCATCTGGAGACAATCCACATGTGAAGTTTCTTCTCATGCAAGGAGTGGGCACTCTCACACTTCTGCCCAAGAACACTCCCATGAATAAAACAGCCTCCAAGAGTATCTTCTAACAATCCAGGTGCAATTTTTTGAAGATCTGCAATGAAGCATGATGGAGCACCATGTGTCCGGGCAAAAGTGATAATGCAGTGGCTCAAGGATCTTAAAATATTTATGGACCCCTGGCAAGAAAACTCCAAATTGAGAACCTGTAGTCAGTTCTAAAAAAAATGGGTGGATATAAGTTTAAACAAATGTTTATAATTGTTCTTCAGTATACCATAGAAACATGCAAAAACATCTAAAAATGTTGCTTGGCCATGACTGTAGTGTTTGCATGATCTTTGGATAGGCATCAGCAGGGTTTCTTTACAAAACGAGTCCATGGCATGTAGTTACCCTCCAAATAACAAACCTGTCATATCAGAAGCTGCAGCCCACTGATTAAGTTACACCAACCTCACTGGCAAGTTTATCTAACTTTAATTAGAATTCTTTAAGTGAACCTGTGCATTAGCAGTGCAGAAAATAAGAAACAATCTGTCATCCTCTCTAGCTGTGCATACTTAGATTTATTTTCCAACCCTCCTCCCCACCCTACATTTGTTGTTGGGAACAAAAATTAGTATCCACAGTATCTGGGTATAGTAGAGCCTCACTCCTTTGCTTCCTACTGCACTGGTTTCCGGTGACTGGCTTCTTACACACACTGATTATTTATATATATATATTAGAGGCATTAAATTTTATAGTAGCAGGATACTATGCAGCTCTAGCCAGCAAAATAGAGTGGGACATGTCTTATGCTCTGTGTTAGCAGACATACATTTTCTGTAGATCCCAAAGGTATGGGGGAAAAAAATCAGACAAGTATCATGGTGTGAATGGGTGATGGGCATCACACAGTGGTAAGAAAACTTGTCATAATTCAACTTCTAATATGTTTAAAACACGACGGCATACCAGGGCCTGTTAGGTCCAGCTGAAAAGATAAGAAGTTGGCTGAAGGGAACATTTACATTGCTCAGCAGCATGGTTGGCTCAGTGGTTTGCAAACCAAAGTCACAGGTTTGAATCTCAGCCTTTACACCATCTGCAAAGAGTTTGTATATTCTCAAAGGTTGCAAAGGTTTTCTCCAACATCCCAAAGCATACAGGTAGGTTAATTGACTTTCCCTTAAAAAGTGGTAATGATATATGACTATAGAAGGGACTTGTGAATTTTTGCTATACTGCATTGTGTGATGGGATTGCCATTTTTTTTAAATTGCACAGTGTGCAGTTTTATATCCCTGCATATGTTTCAGAGCTAAATACACCAGTGAAATGCATACACGTTGTACAACAAATACGGTTGTCTCACCTTTCTTACTGTGCTGGAACAGTAAGGAATAATGATATATCTCCATTCTTCATCTTGTCCAGTATAGGACACCTGATTGGATCCAGTGTGCTGTAGAGAAACACACTGCATAGAAATAAAGTTTAAGTTATGCTTCTCAGAAAAGAAGGTATGTTGAAGGCCTGCTTGCGGTGTGTCGAAACTCAGTGGCCTGAAGGCATATAAATGCAGCTGTTATTGGAACATAATATTGTGAATAGACTCTAGTTAAATGTGAATGGGCACTATTTTATGAGATAAGAGGGTCAAAACACAGGACAGCTTTTGAATTTCTGACAAGAGGAATTTCTGACAAGAGCAACTTCTGCATTTCTCAAACAGATATAACCATATGCTTCAAATTGTACATTTACCACACAAGAATGAGGCAAATAAATATGGATATTTACCAAGTCCATTATTAGAATTGCATTATATACACTTTATAAATATATCCTTCTGATTTACTAAATATACCTAAATATTTTAGTAGCCACAGATGTTTCTTGCTTACTCCAGTGTCTGAAGCAGGTATAATTTATGAAAGCTCTCCAAGGCTGGAGAAGATACACTTTCATCAGTGAAGCTGGGTGACCTGGAATGGATTAGTTCAAAGTCATTTGCTATTTGTTAGCAAATGTTTTGAATCCTGCACTAGATCCATACAGGTTTGCTGGATCACCTAGCTTCACTGATGAAAGTGTATCATCTCCAGCCTTGGACAGCTTTGATAAATCAGGCCCTATGGGTCCATTTAAGGTCCAAATGGTTTTTACTATGCAGGTGCTGATGAATGTGAGCCTAGGGATAAAAGCTGCTGGGAAACAATGGGTCTTGGTAAGTACTACTGAGTGAATGTGGGTTACTCTAAGTCAGAGAAGGGAGGAAAATAAGTAAAGGTATTCTTTAAAGGTGTAAAAAAGATTTAGGTGGGCTTTTTCAATATGAAGCTAAGATTAAGAACACAGGGGCATGACTAGCAGGAGAGAAGATTATATAGTTTTAAGGATTAAAAACAGTACATTTTTCTGAAAGATTAGATGCAGGAAACAGACTTTCAGTGGAGGTATTGAGGTAACAGTACATTCATTTAAATATGTTTGGGACAAAAGATGTATATTTAGGTAAAAAGGTTAAAAAATAATAAAATAGGGGCAGATGCAATGGACCACTTGGTTTATTTCTGCTGTCATTCTTCTATGTTTCTATATATAACAGACCAGTTTATGAACAAATGGCAATAGTTTGGTAATTCTATGAAAAGCCTGCACTGCAGTAGGTATCTTCCAAATAGGCAATAATCCACCCTGGTCTCATGGGGGTAATAAGTAAGGTGATGGTCAATATACTGTAATCCTGCAGCTGTTTGAAGGAGTGCTTACATCAACACAAATAAAAGTAGGAAATACGTTTTAACATAAAGCCTGCTTTATACTGAATTTCAACCCACAGATATTTTCTTCCATCTGTCACCTTCAAACTATATACACAGTGCTTATGGCATAAAAACAGTATTTCTTCAATGTTATATGCAGGTGCTCAGCTATTATATTTGTGAAAAGATATGTTAGATTTGGAACCTAGAATTGCAAAAACTGGTTAGCTAATCCTTTAATTAAAGTTGTTTAGTGAAATGGCACAGGGCCCCAATGTACAGTGATGGGATGACCTTTATTTATCACCTGCAGACACTTAAAAATTGTTAGGCGCTGGGAAGAAAAAGAGGAGGCGGGTGGATGAATGGGAGGTGCCCAACTGTGTCCTCTCATTTAGAAAACAACACTGATCGCATGTTTTGGCCATATAGTGATTAGTCATGTCAGATCACTACACAATTACGTTTATCTTAGCCTACCCAAAGTAAACCATTGCAAGACATGAAGAACCTTACAAAAGAAACATGTAGACTAAATATGTTGATTTTTCTTGTAAAAATGCTAGTTGCCTATTTGGTATACTGACCCCCTTGTTTTATTATTTTATTTCGACTGACAAGCAGACATTCCTGAATTTATTTTTCCTTTACTGATCTGTAGATGTGTTCCAAAGTTTGTAGTGTAAAATATTGCCAGTGGTTCAGTTTCTTTTCAGATCCGCTGATTCAAGCCTTTTTTTTTTCTAGTAAACCTTTTTTCTCTTTAATCAAGATTCATCTTCCTGTAACTGTAGGAGGTCTCTTCACTTTCTTACAGCTAGCAGTTGCCCTAAGTATTGACATTTGGTATAGCTGCAACTGGACCATGGGATGGGCCTACTAGTGATCTTTGGGCATCAGGCCCGCTTGAGCACCTTCCAGACTAGTTATGGTTGCGTAAATACTTTTCTATTTTAGTGTAAAAACTGTGTGATTGGAGGCCAATTTCAATATGCTGGGTGGAGTGATATGCACACTCTCCATGTTCTCTTTCCCACCCTTCAGCATTAAGGAAGCAACTTGGTCATCTTTGGCCACTTGACCCTTAGGTCTTTAGCATCGTCTGTCAGCTGCCCAGATTCTGTGAGTACTCAAGGCTTGACCTTCTACAGTGAGCTTGTGCATTAGTTACATTATTGTGTCTGCAACATATAATTCTGGACAAAGTGTAAAGACATACTGTCCACTAATGGTTTTGGGTTCACCTGCACCAAACCCCTTGATCATGGCATAGCATGAACTCGTTTCGCATTATTTAGTCCCCTCTGGCTGTGTTACTGGGCCTGCTATCCTTTCAGGCTGTAATGGCTTACTGGAAGTGTTCTGCCTGCTGCTCATATTGGTACTTGGTTAGTCTGCGCCTAAATGCCTACAGTGTATTCAAAAATTCTGAATGCAATCCTTTTTTTGGACATAATGTATGCCTACCTACATGTACCCATTTTTCCTACACATTAGAGCTTTCTGCTCTTCTTTAAGGTTGTTTCTATTGTTGCTAACACTTTCGGCTAGGTGAATAATATACTGGCAACTTTACCCTGCAAGGAACACTTTTTGATCCTACAAAGGGACCAAGTGGTGGTACCACCTAAACTTTCTTTCCTTCCATGCTTCTCTGTCTTATTCATAACATTGTCATTCTCTCTTTGTATCCAGCTCCAGTTAAAAAGAAGGAGATTTTTCTTTACTTTTGCCACATCTTTTACTTTTTGTCATTCAAATGTACCAAAGAAGGTTTTTAGTTTCACCTTTTCCCTGTAGCTGAGATAGGCCATTGTTCATGCTTATAGTTTCGACCGGTTCCCCACTTTCCTGTCAAAGCTCAGTCCACCAGGGCCGTTAGTGCTTCATGGTTGTTTCAACATCTGGCTTCTGTTTCCCAGGTCGCAAGACTGCTATGTGGTCTTTAATCTACAATTTTGCAAACTGTATCAGGTGGATGATTTGTAAAACAAGCTCCAGACATACGCTTCTCTAGGTTGCTGTTTGAGCTGTAGGCAGTCCTCTGTTCTTGTTCTATATTGAGCCCATTAGATAATTCTTGGCTGTGTTGCCCACCCATCAGTTGGAATGACTTTGGAAGTCCCAAAGGTTTAAAACTTCCTGTTTCCCTCAATGGACAAGAAAGACACTAGGATTTTTATACTAACCGTAAAATCAATTTATTGAAACCTGTTTAGGACACAGGTTCATGGTCTTGGTTCTGCTTTGCCATTAAACTGAGACTTCATTTTTTTTTGCAAATGTCTAATCCACCTGTAAGTGGCCATACAACTTGAAGGCTTAAAACATCCCACGTCTCTCAAGAAAAATATTTTACACAATAAAAGTATGATATTCATATTTATATAATGACAGGTTTAACTTATTAGCAGACATGTTCAATTGCCAGTACAGAACTTTACATTTTTAGCACAATGTTCCTGAGTTGTTCAGTTTTGCAAATACCAACAGGTTCAAGATCAGGAAAAAGTGGAGCTGGCCCATTTCTCCTATCTTTTACTCCTCCCTACTGGTTAGTCAGGTGTCCATGATATTTAGCATCCAGTAATAAGTTGTTGTAGGGGCTGGCCATAGGTCATTGTTTAAGCCATGCTTAATATTTGCATAATTATGCTTCCCTGGCTTCCCTACCTACAGTAAAAGTAACTAAAAGCAAACCCTCTAATTTAAAGTTTAAAACTGGCAACATGGTCTAGTTTGTAGGAAGTGTGGTGCTCTGCTTATACTTTACCCCTGGCCCTGACTACTCCGATTCATTACACCTGTTTTAGCTAGGGATTGTATAGAGCCTGGATAACTACCTCTATCATCGAACATACTCTGGAGAAAAAAATACTTTTTAGGTCAGGTAGTTTAATGTCCAACTTACAGATGCAACAAGCAACAAAATGAAAGAATAAAGTGAGTATATTTCTTACTGTTTCATATACGTCTGGATCCACAATAAAAGTAAATATGTATACCAGAAACAATCAGAGATATTTTGTTGGCTTAAGAAAAACATGGTCACGATGCAAATATCTGACAATAGGAGGTGCAGTTTGCTGCCAAGACAAAGCAAGCTGGTAAATTACATTATCTTTCATACTTCTTTTAAACCATATGTCTACGTGTTAATGGAGCATTTTGGCCAGTGTTACCAATAATGCAAATGCTTTTTTTTAAGATTTATTTTCTATGGTTAAATCATGCTCTATGCTTAAACCTTCTTTCTCCTAGCAGTAATTACTTTATACCCAAGAAAGGCATTGCAGGTTATTAAAGGTATACATCAGCCAAAAATAAATACCTTGAATTTAATCTGACTCAGGGCACACAACATACATGCTGAGTTGGTTCAGCTTCCAACTTTGTATTCTTTGTGTGAACATTGCTGACCTGCAGGTCAAATGTCTGTATTGCCAATTCTGTGATCTATAGTATAGCCCTAGGTTCTGAGCCTTTATACGTGTACTGTATGTCAGTGCATTCCTAGCTTTGACTACAAGCCTTGTGCACAGTAGAAAACTATGGTAAATGAGGCCCCCAAAGTCTGCTGAATCTAAATAAATCAAACTATCTAATGCACAAATTAAAGGCAGATTTCAGCCAAAACTTTTTTGTTTGTTTTGAACAGAGTAGGAAAAATTTAAAAAAAAACATATTATTTGGTCTGCATTTCAGTTGGAGCAATTTCCCTTCATCTTCAGTTGGGACAGAATAGTTCACTATAGAGCTATGAGAGGCTAAAAAGCCTCTAAAAATGATCCTAGGAACATATTTATCTTTCATGTAAAGCTTAATTACAAGATTTAGAAAGCCTGAACACATTACAACCAGCCTAGAGACCTGACTTTTCTCTAACATGCTAGTAATGGAAAAAATAGTCTTGTTACATCCTACACATTTGATTGTTAGGCAAAGCAAAAGCGGAGTAAAAAAGAAGATTGTGCACAACGATCAAGTCAACTTAATTGGACTGAGACCTGGGCATTGACTAGGCCTTTCCAAGACATTTCAATGTTTCCCTTTAAAACACTTCAGTGTAGCTTTAGAAGTATTTTAAAAGAGTCATTGCCCTGTTTGACAGAGGTGAACCAGTCTCAAATCTCAGCAAGCTGCCCTGCATGTAGTGACACCCATTTTTCTTTCTTTCCTTTGCTGATCAATAATATTCTTGCATCATGGTGCTGCCACTAACATGGGGATGGTGTTCTTTGGGTGATGGGAGTTGTTGGCTTTTTGACACACATGGCTTTTCCAATGATAGAAAAAAATTAAATGTTAGTCTCATCTAACCAGAGAATTTTTCCATGTGTTTGGGAGTCTGTCACTTCTAGTTGGGCAAACTCCAATGCTTTCCCTGATGTCTTGGTTGCATCTCTGATGAATGCCTTCCTTACCCAGCTTGTGAGTTTGATGAATATCCTTCTTTTTTCAGGTTTGTAGTGGTGCCATATTCTTTCCATTTTGTTATAATGACTATAATAGGGCTTTGTGGGATTGTGCGATTTTTAAAGTTTGTGATTTTCTTATAATCAAACCCCGACCCATACTGCTCCAGAACTTTGTCTCTGACCTGTTTGTAGTGCTTATCTATATTATGTGTCAGTGGTGTTGTAGAACATATGTATTTACAGTGTGTATAAAGACAAATTGTGACAAATTATTTGATTCTTTGATTGCATGCAGGCAATATACACACATACAAACAAGTATATATACAATTTTGTTATCATTCCACTACAACAATTTACACTATATTGTTAGGTCCATTTCATAAAATACAAATATAAATCCATTTTAATTCCAGGTTGTAATTTGATAAAACAAGGAAAACACCTAGGATGATAAATGCTTTTGCAAAACACTGCCTGAAGTTTAGCTTTTAAGCAGTACAATTTATGCACACGAAAAAATTTAAGTTGTGTATAAGTATAGTGTAACAGGCAAGTGGGAGCTAAAATTCCTTTAAAATTGCAATCATGGTTAATATAGCATTTTTTTCTCCATTCTACTTTGTCTTCACAGAGTCAAGAAATGACACTGCTATCTGAAGGATAGTGTTGTTGCTGTCTACTACTGGTTAAATAACTAATTTGATGACGAAAGACCAGGGTACGTGGGTTGTAAACTGCAACATTTTCCTGCAGGCAGGAGCATAAAACAGCTTGTACTAGTGAGATGGTTAATCAGAGTTGCCAGTCACTGCCTACTCTTTCTGCTCCATCTGACCAAGCATAACGAACAAGCAAAAAAGCCTAATCTTATGTATATTCGTGTAAGCATCCCCAGGGATTATCCCACATAGGAAAAGAGAACTTTGTAAGAAGGCAAAGAAAATAAATAATAATTATATTGCACACTATGTTCCTGTTGCTCATATGTGTATTTTGTATTACTATCAACATATGCCTTCTAGCTTCAAATTGAGTCATGAATAGATTCCAGGGTTATTGTACAAAAAAATGTTTCTTTCTCTAAAGCAATGCTGACATCAAAAACAGAAAATATGGTTTAGTCATGCAATCCGAGATAGAAAATAGTTACATACAGGTAAAGCTCATGTTAAAATAATAAACAGAATCAACACTTAGGGTCCATTTACATTATTTTAATGTGAGTTGCAAAAAGGCATTTCATTTGATGTACCATACAGGTAAACTTTACCTGCATGGAACTACTTTCTATCTCAAATTGCAAACTGGGTAACACCAAAATGATCTACCAAAAACACTCCGAATAAAGAAAAGGATGAGTTATCACACCCTGGTCAGCAAGCACTGCCATGTTCATACCCATGTTCATACGAAGGGAGGGCTGTTTGTTGCAAACACACGTGTGCCCTGTGGTAAAATTTTGGTGGCTGCCACACTGAAGTGGGCAAGGGTACTGCAAAAGTAACAGGCCCTGTGGTGACTGTGATATCCACCCATAGCAGGTCCCTTAATGACAGTGACATTCAACAATGGCAGGCCCAGCAGTGACAATGACATTTACCAATAATAGGCAGATACATCAGTAACAAGACTGTAATGGCAGTGACATTCACCGGTAACAGGCAGATTCCAGTGATAAGCTACTTTTACTCACACTTTGTTTCTATGGGCCAAGTGGAGGTGTCAATAGTGGGTGGTAGTCTCAAAACATAAAGCTCTCCTACCCTGCTCTTCTCTTTCATGGAGCAGGCCTAGCCTCATGTAACGGACACCTACCTTTCCTTGTTGTCAGGTACCCAACCTTGAGGCGGGATAACATTGTTTGATATTTCAGTTCAGTCCAGATTTTTTTGTACCTGTGAAAAATGTATTAAGGCAGCCACCACATTTTAGCAGTAATATAGTAAAATTTGTTATTGAGTTTAGATGTACTTTAACCACAATATCCTAAATGACAATAGAATTATATATAGAATAAGGATATAAGTAAGTGTGTCAGTGCAAATTCAAAGCTCTTTTTTTGGGATCTAGTCCCAGAGTCCACATAGGAAGTTGAAGGTAGCTAGGAAGCACCTGGCTGATAATGATAAAAGGCTGTGTATTTTTTAGGCTATAGGAAGTTGAAGCCTGAGACCAGGTGGCTGAAGCAGAAGGTTGTGTGGTATCTAAATGAAAGAAAGAAGGTTGTGCAAATCCATGGAAACTCGGAGAGATGAGGAAGTCTAAAATTGGGTCTGTTGGATCAACAACTCTTGAGTGTGTCAGAGAGAGCAAGAAAACTGAAATTGAAGTTGTTTTTCTGACTGTGATGTTGCTGATCCCCTGCAAGTTAGGTGTTTTGGAGTACAAACAGAGTGCTCTAAAATTTGGATTGTGGACTCTCAATGCATTTTGGATCTAAATCGGACAAGTTGCTCAGCTCCCACTTCCCATGATTAAAAAAATCTAGCCCTTCTCCTTGTAGACATGTGATTTAAAATATAATGCAGGGATGCTGAAAATGTAGCCTGGCTTCTATTGTCCTTCCTCCCTTGAATGTCACATGGTCACACGTGATTGGCCTTGCCATTAGCTAAATGATGAGATAAATAGGATGTAATGCAGCATTTGGATCATAAAATTTTACTTCTTTATGTGTGTGTGTGTATATGTATGTGTGTATATGTGTGTATGTATGTATGTATGTATGTATATATATATATATATATATATATATATATATATATCACTTTTTTGACTGAATGTCCTAATGAAAATATTGTCCTTGCTCATCATTCACCATGCTAAGCTTTTTCTGGATATATATATACTATGTAATATAATACATATAATATAATACACATGTGATTACATTACACATACACATGTGAATACAATATACTATGCAATTTCATTCTTCTGCTCAGTTTTAAAACCTGTTTCTGATGACTGTAAAAGTATTTTTTTTAGTTTTTTAGAAAATAGTAATTTTCCCGACTTTCATTTAAATCCTATTTACATTTCATTCTCCTTCTTCAACTCAAAATTGTAACAAGCTTGTGAAGCCATTTTAGGCTGCTTTAGAAACTTTGCATGTGGTGGTGAAGTTTCAGAATATTAGCAGCTTTGACTGTAGCCTACTTATGTTATTTATTGGGCATTTGCTTAACACTGTTGTGAGAGATTGATTTTTTGTGAAAAAGACGCCCACTCAGAAGCTGTGAAAATTAATTTAGGTTTTTGTGCCAAGTACTTCTGAATAAAGCAAGAACAGGTACTGTGCAGTTTTAAAATTGTTTATCTTCAATTGTCATAGCCCTTTCAATCTGTACGCCACAGAATAAAAGCAACTCTGCTTTTTAAAAAAAGAAAATACTGCTGTCAGGTATCATGGAAAAGTACCAGCAACCTTTAGGCCCTGCTGATGTGCTCAAATTGCAGGGCGCTCTGGTGGGCAAAACTTTAGGATCCTTTAGCAATGTCAAAACTTGCCCACATCTTCCCACATATAAATATATTGTTCAGCAAGTCATAGTGATTCGGCCAATTTAAATGCAAAATGTCAGGAGGGAATAGAGGATTTTTCATTTTCCTAGAAAGTTTTAGAGCTTTAAATGACAGAGTTGCTTTAGATTGTGGTTGGAAATAATGTAAAGGCCAACCAAAGTCTTGAAATTAGATTCTACGTCTGTTAGGCATTGCACTAACCACCTTAATTGACATAGTATTTAGTACCAGAGCATGAGTTCTTTTTTCAAGAAATGGAAAAAAGTTTGTGGGACTTTGGGGCACCTGAAATAAAGACATCAATTGGTAAAAACTGTGGTTCATTTCAAACTAAACTTTAAAATAATATAACTTTAACAATGATACCTTTGGATGTAATTACATTTATCAAAAACCCATGTGTTCTTGACACATTTCGCAGCTACTTCCTTCTGCTTCCTTAGAAGAACTTCACAACTACAATTGTACCGACTCCAGTAGATTCATCACCTTTTATGATCATCAATTAAAACACATTCAATTGTTAATTTGCACTTATATAGCACTTTTTTGTAAAATAAGGGTGTATTCACTAAATGTTTCTATGCATATATGTGAAGGCCATTGATGGGTTTGTTGCCTGGGTACTTAAAGTGTAAGTTTACAAAAGGATAGGTACCTTTTTGGCCTAAAATACTCCTTAACCACGCTGTCCTTGTAAAGCTTTGACGTGCTAAGAGAGGGGAGTGTAGATAATAGGCTACACTGCCTAATATCTAGGAAACCTGGTCAGACAAACCCCCTCTCTTCCTTAGCACTACAGGCCTTAACTAGGGGTGATCACAAGTTTTTTTTTTTTATAACAGCCCAGAACACTGGGGTGGAACTGTACTAGGCCCAAGTGAAAAGGCATTTTAAGGCAAGTGAATGGAAGTCTATTCATGCTGCAGCCAATCAAAGCAGCAAGGTCTTGAACCCCAAATAAATGGGAAAAAAGATGAGCAAAGTTTTTGCACTGCTAGAGAGAAACAAAATAGTAAACTCTTGCAGAATAAAGTACTCTGGGCTTCCAGGAGTTATGTGATGTTGTTGCTTGCTTTCCCCTCCAAGAACCTACTCTACATCAGGTTAGTTTTTGAACGAAGTACTTGAAACAAAACTTTTTTCATAACCCTAAAACGAAGTACTTAGTCTACCCTGTCAAGGTTTACCAGTAGAACTATATAAATCTTTTGAGGAAGTCATAATATATGAAACATGCCAGTCAGAATACTGACACTTTGTGAATTTTTATTTTGTGCACTTGAATCTAGTGAATATTATTTTATTTAGGTTGTAATTTTATTACATTTACTACACTATTATTATTTTATTTCTTGCTTGGTTTGAAATACCCGACATGTCATATAACAAGAATAACAAGATTGCAGATCTCTGGAACATACCAGTATTTATAGATTGTTAGAAGAAAAGGAATTCATTAAATCTATTTTATATATTCATTTATACGGATTTGCATTAAGGAATATTATATTTATGTGAGGTAAAGGGAAATCAGTAGTTTATTACTTCATACCTGTAAAATAAAACTGCACCGAAAAAAAAACTTTACTTTCCTGCTATTCATGCCACCAAACACTGCTTCAATTCAGAAAGCTCATTTTGTGAAGTCTGCAGGAAAAGCAACCTCGGGTAGCGTTGATCTTCTAGGTTCCCTCCAAACTTCACTTGTTTTCTCCTGCTGACGCCCAATTGTGGCCTAGGCTTCTGCAATGGATAAACCACCATGAGTTTTGCAACATATGGCCCATTACTAAGGTCTTGAATGGCCCGTCTTAAAATCATAAATTGTGTAAGAAACTAAAATCTGTTTTTCTATCAACTTACCACAAAACTCTGCTCACTAGAAATCAGACTGCGAGTGGAAGTGCCAGCACTACCTGCTCCTTTGTCGTGCAAAATGAGGTCATCCTAAATTGCATCCATAGAGACAACTACCAAAAGAAGGAAAGTACAGGCGGATTGTCACCACAAGGAGATAATGTATTGTCCATGGAGTTTTAGAGGTAGACACAAATCTCTATTTCAGTAGTGCTGTCACTCCCCAGTCTACACTGTGGCAGGGATTTTAGAAGAGAACTCAACAGAGTTATGTATGTTTTTAAAGTAACATTGTTTATCTGTATGTATTTTGGAATTAAATTGACTGGACTTTTCCCAAACATAGAGATGGTTACCAGACCTGGTTAGGTTAATTTTTTTTTTAATCCCTCAAAATAATTGTAACAAAATTTTTACCTATAGATTTCCACTTATATGTGTATTGTATTAGTTTATTTATGTTGTTCTTTTCTAATACATTTAAATGTAATGTGTTTGCTATGAAATGCAGTTGTTCATTATTGGTATATATTTTTTCTCTATACATTGCTAGCTATTATTGTTAACTAATAATAAGGCATGGGTTTGAATAGTCAAGAAATGTCTTTAATCACCATGGATACTGAACAAGTGAGAATAATTTACTGA
Source organism: Pyxicephalus adspersus (assembly GCF_032062135.1). Lineage (NCBI taxonomy): Eukaryota > Metazoa > Chordata > Amphibia > Anura > Pyxicephalidae > Pyxicephalus > Pyxicephalus adspersus. Next base: position 65,033,974 of record NC_092863.1, read on the forward strand.
ACAAAAGCAGAAAAACACCATGGCAAATGTCAGAATACTAAATGTCATACATACAATTCTACAGGTCTTTAAGGTTATAGAACAATGAACATACAGGATTTTATGTTTTGAAAATGCCTTTAAAACATAGCAGAACCATCAGCTACTCTGTGCTGCAGCAAACCGATTTATTACAAATGAATAAATATAAAACCAATGGGTCCTCCCAAGTCTTTACTGGCTTGTGTCATATTCAGGCTGTTGACATCTCTTCCTATCACACCCAGATTTTAAATCTGGGTCGTTCTCCCCCTTTCACAAAAACAAAGAATGGAATGAAATTTAAAAGTATTTGCTCTTGTTTTTGGTGGAGTTAAAATTTAAAATGCAATGCAGTCTAGCAGGTTTAAAGCGGAGCTAAAGTTGCATGACTCACAACATAGATGGGAGCCACCATCTTTCTTCACTTATTACCAGAGATGAGTCTTGATTGGTTGTGCCGGGATGGCGTAGCTTCCGTGCAGGAGTTCACTCTGGCATACACTTACAGCTTAGCATTATTGCCAGAAACCTGAAGCAACCAGGCAGGTAGGGCACATTACTGCAGAAAGAACCCTGGCTGTATTAATGGACCAGATATATTAAAATTCTCCAAGGGTGGAGAGGATACACTTTCATCAGTAAATCTAAGTGATCCAGCAAATCTGGCATTCTGGATATGGATTTCTTTAAAATCATTTGCTATTTGCTAGCAAATAGCCCCCCCCCCCTTTTCGTAATCAATAGTGTACATGAAGGCCTACTGTAGGGAGTAGAGAAGTCTTCTTAAATATTAGATCACACAACCATTCACTCAAAAGAAAATAAAGAGGTTAATTAAAAAATATTCTTTAGAACATCTCAATGGGTTCAAAAAGTTTTTCCAACAACCATGAAAACGTGCTTTGTCCTAAACAGTAAAACACCAATTAGGATAGGAGAAAGCTGGGACAGCCCACCCTACTGCCATCCTTATTTTATCATTGGTCCAGTGGTGCATGACACAGCCAGTATCCCTTACTGCCCTGTAACGTCATCAATAAATGCCAGCCACACATTCCAGTAATATAAATCTACTATACTCTTTAAAGGAATGTATTCTATAAAGATAACTATCCACGCTATTTTCTTCAGGTTACTAACAAGGTACAAAATACTAATCCTTGTACTCTTAATTTTATCCAGCACCAGTGATAGAGATTTCTCTTCTCAGGAAAAGACACATGAAAAGCAGATTAACAAGTTTCATTGCTTGCAGTCACCTGATCCTTCCAAATACGACACTACTGGACACTCTAGATGTTTTCTATGTCAATCATATGACAGCTGACATGGGGAATTCAGCTGTTAGAATTACAGCTACACCAGCCAAGTAAACCTAGAGGAAGGTATATGTGCCAATATGTCATATTTTTCAGTCAGCATGTTAGTAGGCCAGTGTTTTATGTTTAGCTTTTTATGCAGATGCAAATATATTTGTGTCCAAATAGGAATGTTCATTTTTATTGTACAATATTATTATTATATTATATTGGCAGTGGCACACATGACCAGTTTGTCAGTCACTCACCACTTTTTCACCATCATATGCCCATCAGATATTTTATCATATTTACATATTTTAATAAGGTTTTCCTACATCATCAAGAATGCATCACACCTAAGTATTTTGAAATTACTTTGTCTTTTTTAAATCCATGCCATCACTGGGCTGTATACCAAAGTTGCTACTCCCCCTTCCTCCTCCATATACAGATTGGGACAGGGAGGTGTTGTGTATTAGCCATAGATAACCTGTTCTAGAACCCAGCAGCTTCATCTGTGGAGTCTGATCACAGCACTTGTAATGTCACATTTGTATATAAAGAACCACATTTAGAGAATTAAATGAGAACAACAAAAGTAGTCCTTTGCAATGTCATGTCAATGGTGCCAACCCTTTAAAGACAGTAATCACATCAGTGAAATAAACATTTATTGCATTTTACACATTTACAACATAGGTCATTTACAACATAGGTCATCTGGCATATACGCAGGGAATGGTCTCTGGTACATGGAAGGAATCAAGGGTGATCTGTACATTGTGTGGAGGCACTTAGTCTAAAGTCCAGAGAGTCCCCCTCTTTGTTATATCTAAAAAATAGGGTGAGTACTTGGATTTTAGGGTGAGCTGACATGGCTGACACTACCATGGGGTGCCTGTCTCTGACTGTTCCACATAAAACATATCTATGCTTGGCACAAACTCTCACTTTGTGGCTGATTTACTAAGCAGTTGGGAATCTTCACTCAAACTAACAAATCAATTGAATATTTACTCCAGTTGTCAAATCATGCTAAAAACGCATGATTAGGTTCTCAAAGTGAACTGCAATTTTACATGACTGAATCAAGTTTGCATGCTTGTTTTCTTGTTTTGTTTTTTTTTAACTTCTGTAACAAATATAGTCACTACAAAGGATACATAAACTACATGTTTCCACCGTGTTTCTTCCTGGTTGGCTAGATCTGCAGGATGCTGCTTTTTTGTTGGTGAAGAATTTTGCAGTGTTTTTACCAACAATGCCTCCCTGGTCTGGCTAGAGGACAAGTTCAGTAGTTGCTCTTTGTACAACCCTGTTGATGGTGACAACTTGTGAGTGTGACATGTGTTAAGAGGAAACACTAAGCAGTGCATTAAAGAACCGATGATCCAATAGACTACAATTTTGTGCACAAATAATTCTCTAAATTTGCTTCTTTATATGAAAATGTGACAAACCTGAAGCACAATGACTTCAATTTCTGACTCCTGGTTCATTTGTTGAACAACCTGTCACATTTTGTGTAAAAAGAAAAATGCATACTACATATGCTTTCACTATAGATTCGATCTCTGTCTTTCTCTCAGTACTACATGTATGCAATTTCCTAAAGAATCCAAAAAGAAAAAAAAATAATAGGTTTATGGTGTGAAATTAGTCTAGTTACCAACAGGTTGAAAAGAACACATGACAATGAGCATTCTGGAATGTGTCCTGTTTAAACAGCGGCTTTTGATTTCAGTTAAAGTCTGGTATGCTGATCACATGAGGACAGACAATGGAAATTAAGAGTAGTACAGCCTCATATGACTGCATTACATAATCTCCATACTCAGCAATATGTGTGCTTCAGTTTTCCAGTGAGTCTATGGGGGATTTACAGCTTCTTGTGCAGCTCAGCATGTGCAGCTCAGCATACTGCAGCATTTAGTTCCCCATATCTGGCTGAAAGTTTTTTAATATATAAGACTAGTGATATCCTCATATTTAGTGCATACTTCATCTTTCCCATCCGCAATAAAGCATTTTTTTTTAATGTTTACAAAGTTACAATATTGTGTTTTTTACAGGTTAAATCTAAAGTTACAACCTCACACTGCTGAAAAGGATCTACACCTACCTTTTCTGTGTATCATTTGTTTCTGAACACTCAAGGAATATTCTAATCTCTTAGATAGAGGATAGGAGCAAGATAGAAGGCTTTTCCAGTGGCACTTAAAGAATACTCTCAAAGTATATACATTTTTGATTAAACATTTTTGATAGTATAGGTATCCAGTAGGATGTACATGATACCTCCTCCACTATCTGTGAGTATCTCACCCATAGGAATCAGTTTCACCACCATCGAAACTTTGTGATGACAATACTCATCCATTCTCTAGACTGATTTACAAACCCTCCCTTACATGTATTGGTTCTGAAACATCCTTAGCATCATATAAACATGTAGGTACTATATCTAGCAGGGGTGTAAGGGGACTTATGAACATGGAAATATCTCCAATGTTTGCTCTGGTTCATCTTACAGGGTATTTTGTCAGTTTCTTGTTTCATATAATATGCTCTAAAACATATTCATAACAATACTCACCTTCTTACTTGGGAACAAATACAAGCAGACACCAACATAATAATTCATGTAAGTTTTCATTGACACAAAGTTTGTTGTCCTAAACACACAATAGATGTCAGCTATTAGCTTATTTTTCCTCTTTATTGAAAAAGATCATAATTGTTTTTAAAGTGTATATCAGAACATCCAGATTTGCACTGCTTCATAAGCCACTATAAGTCAAGTCTGTATTGTAAGTGTATTCTCATTGATATACCTTTTTGGAAACCTGTTGGAGACCAGATTCTTATCTATTTAATATGTGACACAATCTATCCCTCAACAGCATACAATATACTGATATTTTATGTAGCATATGATGCTATTCATGATTAAATATGATAATACACACTTTTGTATTAGAAGATGTTTTTTGCTCTTTATTGTGCTCATTTGAGACTTAACAAGGAATGTAATTGTACATTTGAATTGTATATCACTCCAAGCCAAAACCCCTGTTCTCTGTCTATTCTTTTGATCCATATAATTGTACTAATGTGCAACTCTGACACAGGTTATTGTTGGAAGAGCTCTCCAATGTTTTTAATACAGTAAATAAACCTGAAGTTTAAACAAACTTATCAGTAGTTACTCATCATCCAATTTGAGAAATAAATGGTTATGTAGACAATTTTACTGGTCACTGGACTGAATTGCTGCTTTCTGGTGTGGTGCACCTTGAAGCAAACCATCCAAATTTGCGGCAACTTTTTGGAAGCTTGGAAGTTATTTTCCTATCTCTACATATAAATAAACCCTGAAAGTAATACTTGAGGAGAATTTAGTATATGTTTTTTTTTATTGTTACAGACTTATAGCTTGAAGTACTAGAAAAGTACACCTTGCTATATCTACTCTTGCTTTTTGGCAGAATACATAGTTCAAATAACAGAAGCTTAAGTTACCAGTCAATAAGAGCCAGAAGCCACAACGGTGCTTTAATGATTGGGCCTGGGGATAACAGTATAGCAGCTGTGGCTCTAACTAGCGTCATGAATTCTTTCTCTCCAGCTCATAGTGGTAATGTTGGAAAGGTTAACATTTAGCAAATACTTTGTGTGTTTGTATGTTGCTATATAGTGTTGTGCAGTGTAAGAAACACTGACTAGCACTGACATACATTTCCCCTCACATTTTAAAATAAATAAAAGCTCTGCAGTACTTTTTTTCTAAACAAGGATAAAGTTTTTAAGGGCCATACAATGCATCAAATGTTTGCCTGTAGATTATCTTCCTTTGGCCTCACAAATTGTGAGTAAAACTTCAGGACAAGTAGTGATGGCAAATCTTGTTTGAAAAAGCCAAACTTGGAGGAGCTTAGCATTGAAGCCTATGGTGGGTAAATTCTGGCCATCTATAGGGTGTACATTACAGTACAATATGCACAAGGAGCTGGGCACAGACAAGGGGCACATGCACCAATATAAACAATTGTAAAAAAAAAAAAAATATTTTAAACAGGGAAGAGAGATTTCAAGGGTATTACTAAAAATAAACAATGTTGTTTTTTGAGTGTAAATTCCACCAAGTGATTTTTTTTTATGTTTTAGTCAGAGTTGTAGATTCTTGTTTGTTTATTGCTGTCTGTGGGTCCATTAGGAGATCTACTTAATTCTTATATACAGTCATGAAAAAAATTGTAATTTGCAGGTCTTAAACTTAGGTAAATATAACACCAGATGAAAAACAACAAATTATATCTTACACCGGGTCTGATTTAATAAAGCCCTCCATGACTAGAGAGGATAGACTATCAAGTGTAAACTAGGGTGGAATTGGTCCAGGATTGCTGACAAAGAAAAAAACAAAGTGTTGCAATGACCCAGTAAAAGTCCAGACATCAACCTGATTCAAATGTGGTGGGAACTTAAAAGAGCTGCGCATAAAAGAACCTCAATGACCTGATGCAAGGTTGCAATGAAAAGTGGGCCAAATTCCTCCACAACAATGTGAGAGTTTGATAAAGTAATACAACTGCTAACTGCTTTTAGCTTCTCTATTTTAACTTTGGATTTGTTAAATTATTAGTAACATAATGGAATCTGTCGTGTGTTATTTTACACTTCAGATTGAATTTAAGTAATTTTAAAACCTACTAAAAACCTGATCATTTTTGTTATTATTATGTCTGATACTTAAAATACATACTTTGAAAAAGGGTGTACTTTCTTTTTCTCCTGACTGTAAGTAGCAACATTGTCACTGGGACAGAAAGTGAAGGGAAATCTTCAGCAGGGACACAAAAAGGGACACAAAAAGCCATTTTAATCTGATGGAGATTCTAGTATTTCCCCTTTTTGGTAAACAGTTCTTATTACCGTTGTCACCAACACAGGATTTATGAGTAAATCAGCAGGGACTCACACAGCAATACCAGAGCTCTTCTAGCTTACAAATATAGAATGATGTCCTATTCTATTTGTAGGTAACCCGATAAGGGTTTGCAGCCTCATGTGTTACTTGTTGCATGCCAGAACAAAGATAAGCAAATCAATTCACACATTAGTAAAATCTGCTGCAAATGTTCATATATATATATACAGTATATTATGTGCTGAATGAAATATTCAAAGCTCATTAATGTTTATAATTGCTTAATTTGTACCTTGTGCATAATGATTTTGATACTGGCAATCTGCTTGTTTATTTAAATTTTATTTTTTTATGTTTGTTCACACAAAAAACACATGTTTCCTTAGATGATATAACAAAGATAAAACCGTAAGAATCCAAGTCTCAGGGGAGTACATGTAGGGGCAAGATGCTCACAGGTAGGCCAGTTTTGGACTATCAATTCTGATAAGTTTTATGATCAGTATTCAGTCTGAAGCCCCAAAACACTACACATGTGTACAATATTTTGCTTTTTTTCCTGACAGAAAAACTGGGAGTTAAAGGGGATTGCATAATTTTTTTCTTTTGGTAAAAAAAACGACCAAACAGGTTTCACACTGTAATAATCTCTTATCTAGGTCCCCACCTCTCTGATTATTGGGCAGGTGTTCAAGGCCAGAGAACTGTAGGACCTGTGCATCGTATTGGTGACGTGTGCCAACATGGTGGCATACTAGTGTAGTAATTCTTCCTACCTCTATTGAATGTATATGCTCATATATTCTTTGTTTAAAAGGATGCTTTGTCTTCCCTATATAAAATTAGCCACAAATACAGGTAATCATGTAAATTACACCTGCTGTCTTGCAATTGATATAGTGGTTTGGCCTATGGTTCATGCCATTCGGTAAGGTAATTACTAAGGAATCTTTAATCCAAGCGCATTGTTTGCAGAAGCCACATTTGAAAGTACCATGAACTGTGTCTTGTTTCAAGTCACCTTTGTCACTATGGTAGTGACTTGAAACAAGATGATCCTTTATGGATCTGGATTACCTGTATGTGATAAATGCTTTGTCACTGATAAATTTGTTGACTCTAGGGTCAGATTGGAGAATATGCCAATTATTACAAAGAGTTCTATAAATGAATTTGTGCTTTTGGTTGAATGTCGTGATGAGTCTAGTTGGGGCTTAAGAGTGAGTGTTGGACTGATGCGTTTTAAAGATTAAACCTTCTGATCTTTTTCACATCAGCACGTAGGTAACAAATTGATTACACCGTATATATATTTGTACTAAAAGAATATCACTGATTCTCCCGTATATGTGCAAAATATGTTTTTACACATCATCTAGGACTATTGTGGCATTCATGTTATACTTTGTTTGCTGTTTCAATTACATTATGTTTAATTTATTGAACATAACTTTATTTGATTGAAACGTTATTTGCTGTTTCAATGATATTATGTTTAATTTTTATGTACATATATACTACTGATTTTTTCTTTAAAAAAAAAAAACGTTTTCTTTGTCTCCCAATTTTTTTAATCTCTATGTAGATATATAGACAGGTAAGATTGCCTAATATTATATCCCTGAGGAAGCCCATTGGTGGCGAAATGTGTTGGATTCTCTACAGCTTAAGCACGGTCCCCTTCATTATTTTCGCCTACATTTATTGTATTGCTAGAAATACATATGTATGGTCAGTAAGCAACCCATATCCTGTGCATTGTTAAACAGGTATGGGGTATTGACTTGTTTGTACTTTTTTGTTTAACTAATTGTATATAAATACACCCTTTTGACATGAAGAAGAACCCGGAAGTGGGAGGGAGATGGGAGAGTCCGCTGTCCAATCTGGGTCAAAAAGCAGAAGGAGGCCAGGATGTCATATGACCTACTGGAATCGGATGGTGGAGGGATTGATGACTCTTTCAAAAAAAGGCAAACATTTTTTTTTTTTGCCTAAGGGAGTGATCACCTATTCTTGAGTCAGTTCAGCCTCAGTTTCATAGACTGTTTCTGGATGATTTTCTTTAAATAGATATTTTGTTCCCATGTTCCCTTTGGGAACATAGCATCTTAAGAACAAGATAACTGAGACAACTCACTAGGTAACAGCGTCCAACTGTTTTTGATACAGTTTTGATACGTGTATACAGAAGTACTACAGACTTTTTTTGTGTCTTGAAACATTTATATTAATTTTTTTTTTTTTGGGGGGGGAGGACTTAAATGATAAAACCAGTAAAGTGGATTTGGGCTTAGGGATAGACTGAGATGCGCTTCAGACTTTTGCATATTGGAAATAATTTCTGTTTAGTAACAATTCACTATATTACATTACATGCACTCTTTAGTTTAAAAAAAACATCATTGTAATATAGGTCCAAATTTCCACATATGATTTTGCTGGCTTTAATAGTCAGTGGTCTATGTAATGTCCTACATTATAAGTATTGATTATAAGCATGGCAGAGTGTAATGGGGAACTAATTAGAATGTTCTGTACAGAAATGAAAAACTATATTTATTAGCCACACTGGAGGCGTTATTGCCTTTAAAATGACTGAGTAGCAATTTAAATGAAAGCAATTAGTTTCTTAATTTTTTTTTACATATTCGATAAACACTGCATTTTATTTAGACAGATCAGCCAAATAAATCAAAACAAGGCCCTCTGTGTTTATATGGCTGCTATCTTGACCTCAATAATATACATCCTGTAGATGCCTTACATTGAACGAGGCTGAAAATAAAATAAAAAAGAGAGTAGTTATATGGAGTAGGGTGCAAAAAAGACTGCAATTTGTCAGTGTTATCTGCTTGTTCATAGATTTCTAATGCTAGTGAAATTAGTGAATTTTTATTGACAGATTAAAAAAAACCCAAACTTTACATTTTTGAAGGCTTGGTGGATAGATGGTTGTAGTCACAAATTTTTATGTCACGTGATATTTGTGCAACTTGGATGCATATTTTCAGTAAGAAAAACACTAAAATTATTTTGGGGCACACAACACAATAAATTACCATATCTAAAGATGGGATGTGTCGAGTAAATAGATAGTCTAGGATATGCAATATTATATACTGGCTGTATCTTTATATGTCTTTATTTATGTTATATATTTTATTAGTTTTTTTAACGTTCACTGATTTTATTATTTGTCTTTTTACTTCACTTTATTTCAATCACTAATTGTAATACTATATCTCATTCCTTATGTTATTTTATTGCGGAGTGGTTACAAACATCATGACTTAATTATACCCTTAACAGCTCTTCTGCACTTCACTTTTCCTATGCATGTTCTTTTTTACCATCTATGTGACCTATAGAAATAAACTGGCAGTTTAAAAGTTAACCTGAATATTTTGTTATGGTCTTTATTGTTTAGCACACACTTGGTGTTTTAGTATTTATTGAAATAACATTTTAACTTTGAAACAGACCCTCTCCTTGTTCCAGATAGAAACATGGACTGCAGAAATGACAGTTGAAATGTAATAAGTTGCTATGAGTTGAAATGTCATATATGAGTCCAGAACTACTATCCTTATTATTGCTGTGTGCTGAATATTCATAAATTAATACACTAAAAGAAGAACACAAAACTGGAGCAGATCCCATTAGCAGCAGAATTATTCTCAGCCTACCAGTCCTTTCCCGCAAGGTGTGGAGGCGGTATATTATTCCGCAGTTCTCTGAAGCCTGCTGTAGGGTTTACATTCCAAGCACCCTTTATTCAGTGCATAGTCATTATCTGCTGGTTTCACAATTTAAACTTTACAGAAGTACGCAGTGTTTTTCAATATAAAATTGACTAATTAGGACTTAAGGGGTTAAAATTCAAACTAACTTTTTTTTAGTTTTTTATTTATTTATTATAATTTTACATTTTTAAATTACATTGTGTGTTAGATTAATATGTAGGTAATATGGTATAATAAAAATATAGCTTTTTCATAAAGTCTTGCTAAAAACATAAAAAAACTAATATCCACTATAATTTGTGCCACTTTGTTATTCAATAACATAGAAATATAATGTATGTGACACAAGGGACCATTCTGAAAAAGACACACAGCAGTAAGAGTTTGAAGTTTAAGTCATACCCTTTTATCGGCTACCTTTAAATTACAACTTTGGCCTATTGAGAGAAAAAAATACCTGCATTTTTCAAATACAATGTTCTATTAGTGCTACGTATACCTGCCAGTGCAGTCTACATACTGAAATTCAGTGCCAATTTCATGTAGGCTTTACCTTCCACTACTGTGGGATGAAAGGGTGTGGATGTCAGCATTGTTACTACCAAGTCATAAACCTGAAATTTGTCACTTAGTACCTGGGCACACCAGGTACTATGTAACAAGTATTAGCTCTTTGCATTGACAGCAGAGCCTCTTTTAATAAATTCCCAGCTGTAGTGTGTTGGAGGGGAAGCACATCAGATGCAAATGAAGGTAGATTAGGCTCAGTCAGTTTTTGTTTCAGTTTAGTCATTTTTGTTCAGTCATTTCAGTTTCAGTTTTTGTTTTACTTTATTAGGCATGTGCATCACATTGCAAGTTTGGTTTGGTACTGTTCGGTACTGTCTAATTTAGGAAGGTGTTGTAACTACTGTCCACTGTGTTGTTAAGGCAATCAAACCCAAATTTAGAGGATTTGTTTATTATACAACTATAAAGACGCTAACAACAGAAAAGTATTCAGTTTTGGTAATGACTGAATGGTAATGCTGTGTTATTACTCTCAGGGAACTTAATTCTCCTCAATCCCGATTCCTTAACACTTTTTAATAAGGGATTCAAAGGATGTCACTTGATTAGAAGCACACTTTGCAAGTAACAGAATAAGTTGGCAGAAACCCTGAACCATAAAAATGCTATGAAAGGAAGCTGGTCCTCTGTGACGCAGCTGTGCTATAAATTTGTTCATGAGTGTCAACTTACGCCTGAGCCATTTGTATGGAATGTTTGACATCTACATGTTATAGTGCAAGTCTGTCAAATATTTAAAATGAAAAATCATAAATCTTCTCTGTCTTGTATGTATGTATGTAAGTATTGTCCTGAAATATGTTCATTTGGGGAGCCATAGCAATATCTTATTATTTTACATTGGTCATCAAAAGTGTCACGTGCAAAATAAACTTTCGGTATTACGGGATCAGAAACAACCATAACTTCAACTATGATGTGTACTGAATTATATGTAACAAGTACAATCAGGGATGTTGCAATGTAAAATTAATCTATGAGGACATGATAAAAGGACACAGGGATATCAATTACAACCAGACCACTCTGTAAAGAGCAGGGAATTTCAATATCATTCCATAATCAAAAACCTTGAACTAAGAATGATATATTGATGCAAATCATAACGGCCTCAATGTGGATCCCAGTATCCGTATCCGGTCAAAGGCCAGGGTTTGCCTACCTCTGGCCTAGGCGATCAGGAATGAATGGGACTGCAAAGCCTCCCAGGATACCTATGTCAGGCATTCCAGGAAGCTCTTGGGCACTCCTTCTGCCCATGCCTGAGCATCTCGGGCATGCTCAAAAGGAGCCTTTTTGCACAAAAATAAAATTTTCCAATCTCACACATGGGCAGTGAGATTGGTAAAAATTTATTTCATCCTATGTTACCTGATATTGCGCCTGGGTCAGGTGAAGCAGGATGAAAAACAGGAAGAATAAGAGAAGATGGCGGCACTGGAGCGCTGGCTCCAGGACAAATGCCTGGGACGACATGGGACCCGATGCAGGACACCCCTGGAGGGATCAGACTGCCCTGCGGGTATGAAGGTAAGTGTATTTTTTTTTTTGCTGCTGTTTTGAGTTTAGTTTCTCTTTAACTCACAATTTAGATGAGGTTTATATTGCTTAAGCCCATCCTGCTGACTGCCATATTTCAAGAACTTAATGGGGAGAGAACCAGTTCTTGTTTTTCTTTTTAATCCTGTATGGGTTTTCTGTATGGGTAAATGAGTTAAAAGTATATTTACATGGGAAGCACTACCTATTAAAGACCTGTTTATACCACATTAGCAATATTACAGGTAATTGCAAATAAAATGTACCTGCCTTTTTATTTCATGTATTGACTGGCTACATGAACAGAATATACTTCTATGATTCCTGTCAAATGCAATTCAGTTGACTGATGATTTTGATTATATTGTGCATTTAGTACAGATGTCGGCAGGGAAATTATCCGCTTTGCATTTTAATGAACAGTGAGTGAAGCGAACACCAAGGTTCCTTGTTCATGTGTACAGATAGCCTGTTGTTACATTTTGCACATCTAATATTATAGTGTTAACTTGTGTGGTGTTCTGGTCACCTTGCATGTTTTCTATTGGTAAGTGAAAGGGTCTGAGACACTCCATTTTGTTACCTGAGACACTCCATTTTGTTTTCCATTCTAGTTTTTAGTTATAAGAGATAGACGTATTCCTTGTTATTGTTCTGCCAAACAAGTGTCCTTGCTGACATCTGCTAAATTCATATATCGCTGACAATTAATTAATAACAGGATGTCTTGTACGAGTCTGAAACAATGTAGCAAAGCAGTTTTGTATTAGAACAAGGATACTNTTATTTCTCTACTGTGGTAAATGAGCATGAGCAGTGATATTTTGTTATGTTATAAAAACTAGATGTTTGTTACAATAAAGTTGAAGATTGCTTGATACCATACAAGTGTATGCGTCGTTGAGTGATTCTTCCCGGGTGCCTGTTCTGATACACCGAGACACTGGGATGGTGAGAGATCTAAGAGGAATAGAGCCAAGGAACCTGCAGATCCTTTCAGTAAGCTCAGTAATACTTTTCAAGGTAATTAAGCCCTGTTAGAGCAGAAAAAGGAAAACTGGTTTGATGTTCCACTTTCCTAAAGGATTACCCTGCAAATCAGTGCTTTGTGTTGGAAAGTAAATGTGTATATAGATTATAGAAAATAAAGGATGACAAATGTAATCTCCTAAACATGTATGTACAGCTTTGATTTTAAAATGGCTTTCCTGTGTAGACATTCACTTAATTTCCTGTGCAAGACAGACAGAGAAAAAACTGAACCTTGGGAAATCATATCAAGTAAGTAAAGTGTTCACTTGGAATGTAGAAGTGCAGGAGTTCTGAGAGTCACCATACTGGACTACAGTGCACTTTGGGAGGGAACTCTTTTGCCCAAGATATATAATGCAAGAGTTTGACCTGGTGAGTCCAGGAATGTGAAGGGCCCCACTTGCCCATCTCCAGAGGGCCATGGCTGCCCATTTCCTTAAAGCCTGACATGTGCTCTACAAAGTGTGCAGCTGGATAGTGTGTATAATGGGAAGCATCCCACTGAAGCAGAGGATATCGAGCATTAGGCATTTGGCCTGTGCAGAGTGTTCTGTCTGTTCTCTGTGGAAAACCATTTTGGTCCTTCCTTACATTAACAAACAAGTTATCTTAACATAACCCGTAACCAAAGCAATGGCTTATGGTTAGACATAAAATTGTGAGGAGTTTGACATACAGGATTGCTACTACAAACTACAGAGAGAATATAATAGTGAGCTACTGGCCAAGGATGAAATATGACAGGCCACAATAGACATTGACAGGTGGCGAGACAACCTTATGTGGCCTGCCTGCTCAACTTTCAGAGATTTATATTAGATGTGTTAACTCTGTTTTATGAAAATGTCAAGATACTTGTGTTATTATGGTGCCATCACTTTAACTCAGCCAACTCATGTGTTTGCATGAGAACAGGTTTTAAGCTCTTTCAGGAAGAGAGGGGCACATGGTCCCAGATATTACAATATAGAAAAATCTTTCCTGGGCACTGCAAAGAAAAAGCAAAGGTTTCTTATTAAACATGTATCAGACTAGGCTACCCGAAGTTAACCAAATTACCCTTTTTTCAAAACACTGCATAGCTCAGTATATACTCTAAAACCCAAACTTGATTAAATGTCACGTAATACAAATTATTGCCTGATTTCTTTTTATAAATGTCATATTTGCCTATTTATCTTCTTATTTGTTTATGATAGTCACTGGCACCATATGTTATATAGTTATAGCTGATGACACTTGTGATAAACATTCCAGATAAGTTATCATTTTACGGGCAAAGACATTGCAACGCTTAACACAGCAGATTCCACATGCATTAGGGAGTGATCAGCACATGTTTGGTATAATCATATGTACTGTGCCTGACAACTACTAATGAAATATTATCATGTATATATAAATATATATATATTTTTGTGATGTTTATGTAAAAGCTATAGCTGCATAAACAATATGATGTATAACTGATATAATATTTGTATACAGTGTGTGATTTCCAACTACTCATAGTGTTTGGCAGAAGTCCTAAGTTTTTGAGATCACAACTAGTGGTAGCTGCGTGTCTCTTCTCAAGATTGATCATTTCCTGATGATTATACCAGTAAAACACAATGGAAAGCATTGGTGTGGTGACCTTTAGGTCTCCACTGGAAGCACATGTGACAGGGTGACAATGCAAGAGAATAAATTGAAGAAGGGGATAGAACAATGTCACCCCACAACAGTTAGTGCCTGGACAGGGACATAGGACTTGCCAGACTTAATATAATTTTAAGGAAACGGTAGATTAAAAAATATGAATACAACTTTTGATATACATGCATCGGTGAACATTTTCTAGAATTTCCAATGCAATATTTTGAAGAGAGAAATAAATACACCTTTATAAATAGTACTTTTAAATACTGATAGTATGCAACCTAAAATTTATGAGGTCTATTTTTAAAGCGGTGAATCTGAGTCTCCAAACATTCTTTGGTAGATAATTTATTACTGCAATTAAAAACACATGAACCTGAATGATCCCCCACCAGAGAGTGTTTTGTGAATGTCAGATTCACTGATATTTAAAAAAAATGCCTATGTTTATGTTTATAATTCATGTTCCTATGATGGAAAACCATCATTGTTAAACAATAGGGCTTTGTTACATTGCACAATGCTTTCACAATGACATAATATGGCCACTAATGGTAATGGTAGGTGTAAAAAACTCAAAAGACTAAACTTCGCAGTATAATCAATCTCTAAGAAAGTAATGCTGAATATAATTTCCCTAGTGAGAAAGCCCCAGCTAAAGTTTCATTTCTAGTGTTGATATCTTGGTCCTCTGCAGCACTCAGTGGCCCTTTAATGGAATCACAAGCAGGAAAAGTATTTACTTTATTTCCAGGGAACCTAAATATTTTTTGTTGCAGTCTTTTCTCTCCAATCCTGGTGACAATGGTATGCTTAACTGTACTGACAACTTAAAAACCTGGAGAAGGTCCTTAAACATGCACATGGTACTAGGCACACCATGACAAATTTTTGCAGATACACCCAGAAGATATTACACATAGGAATTCCACAATAGTTGCTTTTTCAGGGCACCAATAAGACAGACAGTGCAGACAGCAAAATCTAAATAGTCTGCACTCCTGTCTTGCATGCTGGTTAGATTTATTGGGTAAAGATAATTAGGTATATATTATAAGTTAATGTATCTTTAAAAATCAACTAAAAAAACAGTTCCTATTTTTCCATTATCATATTTTCCTATTAGGTCAGCCCCATTTATGCCCCCCCCCCCTTTTCTTTTATTCATGGAGATTTCTTTCCCAGTTGTATTTTACTTTTGACTTTTTTTATATTTATCTTCGTCCTCATTTTACCTTAGCCTATCATCGTTCAACAAGATGAGAACATTTCAGCCTTTCTATACATGTATGTGACTATTATGTTGCTTGTAATAAATAAAAAAAAGATGGCAAGTTGTTTTAAAAGTTATACATTTTTAAATTAAACATAGCTTCTGTTACCTTGGCAAAGCTTCAACATCGTGTCAGCATAGTGTTCTATGAGAAGTGCGTGGGAGGAGAGTGATCCACTTTAAAGAAACACTGCATGTAGCATCTTTAAAGTGGATTGTTTCACCCATACTTGTGTGATAGAGGTGAGTGAGACCTGTGGAAACATACACTGAGAATTTCTGGCTAAGCCCAGTGTTGGAAAAATATCCTGCAATTTAACTGCTAGGAGTGCTATACTCGTGGGCACATGCATGCTTCAATGTCATATGAAAGGAGAAGCACTGTACAGATAGAAATATGCATGCTGCAATGTTATATAAAGGAGCACTGTACAGATAGAAATATGCATGCTGCAATATTTTATAAAGGAGCACTGTACAGATAGAAATATGCGTGCCGCAATGTTATATAAAGGAGCACTGTACAGACAGAAATATGCATGCTGCAGTGTAATATGAAAGGAGAACTGTATAGATAGGAATTTGCATGCTGCAATGTTATATGAAAGGAGCACTGCACAGATAGAAATATTCATGTTGCAATAGTATATGAAAGGAGCACTGCACAGATAGAAATATGCATGCTGCAATGGTATATAAAGGAGCACTGCACTAATGTAAATATGCAGGCTGCAATATTTAGCTCATTTAGAGGAGCACTCAAAACCCATTTTTTCAAACTTGCCTACCCATCTTCTTTTGTCTTTTGAAACCATCACTACTTCCCACCAGTACTTATCTTTCCTCCTATTGTGTGTTATTTCTCTCACTCATTTCCTCCTGTGTCACTGTCTGTATTAGTCTGTCATTTGCATCCCCTTTTTATGTACAGCGCTGTGTAATATATTGGCGCTATATAAGTCCTGTTTAATATTAATATTCAGACAGGTCCCTTACTACAAAAGGGAAAAGCACTGTCCCTTCTGCAATAAAAAGAAAAACTTACTTGCCTGATCAAAATTTTCTATTTACACTCACCTGTCCTCACTCCTTCGTGGGCACTGCAATCTTCATTAACTCCTCTTCACCTTGTCAGATTTTCAGCCATGTGGATTGGCAATGTCCTGCCACCCAGCCTCAACGCAGGTAAATGCATCGATTGATTTTAATGGGGGAAGTTTTACCATGTTTTTTTTGGCGTTTTCCTGCATTTATAAGTGCTTGAAATGTAAACGGGGTAAAAACGCAAGAAAGCACAGTTTAGACATTTTACAGCGTTTTCCATTGGTTTAAAGCAAGCTTTAAATTGCTAGTAAAGGTGCATAAACAACACATATAAATGCAGTAAAAACGTTTACATGCGTTTTTAAAACCATCTGTATAGACCCAGCCTAACAGTCCTATAGATGAACGCCAAGCACTTTTTGGGCCCAATATCCCACATCCCCAGCGTCCCTGGTGTGTTCCTGGCAGGAACAGGAGCACTATACAGAATAGAATAGAATAGAATAGAATAGAATAGAATAGAATAGAATAGAATGCCACTTCCTTTTCTTTAAACATGTCAGGTGACCACGACAATAGTCTGCCGTGGACCACATAGACTTCAGCATTCTCACCTACTGCTTGTGCTGAACTGCTCTGATGAGACTAATTTGTTTTTTTTAATAAATAAAAGGCGTGACTTGGGAAATCAGCAAATTTGACACTTCTTCACATGCAGACTTGAATGACTTGTGAGCATACGGTTTAACAGGTTTCTCATTATAAATAAACATTAAACCTAAGGCAGTTGGGAAACAAGAGGTAAATTTCATTCTTAAAAGTAAAAAACAAAACAAAAAAAACTGATCCTTCAATCTGTTTCAAATAATATACCAAATAATAAACCACTTCTGCTCTTCCTTGTTGTTGCTTGATATATCTCCATTATTCTACTGAACTGCCATCTGGACAGCTATAGGAATTTAGCAGATGCATCTCATTTTGGGATACATAAAAAAGCCATTTGCACAGCAAGAATTTGTGGCATCAACCATCTTCCTCTACAAATGTTTCTGTTGCCCTAAAACAGGGGTGTCAAAACTTTTTGCAAAGAGGGTCAGATTTGGTGAGGACCATTCAGCACTACTCAGGGTTAGTCTAGGCATGGTCTGTGCGGGTCCCGCAAAGCACACGCCCACCAGGGTGACGTGAGGGATTCCCTGTGCACAGAGTCCAGTGTCAGTGCGGGCTCCGTCCAGACCACATTCTTGGAATCAGCGTGGGTGTGGTCCGTGCAGGTCCCACACGGCACACGCCCACTAAATTGACGTAGGGGATTCCCTGTGCACACATGGGGACTCCCGGCCTGCCGATTATGCCCACCGAGTAGCGGGCCGATACTTGCAAGGCAGTTGATAAACTCTAATAAAATATAAAATAGTTTTTTTGTATGCATGTATTTTATACTGTGGTCAACAATGCTGCTGGGACGCCTATTATTGATTTTATGACAGGCTGCGGGCCAGTAAAAATCTGAACATGGACAGATTAGTGAACTCACCCCTTCTGGTTTCTCTACATTAGCTATATCACTTGCTCCCCAACTTGTGACTGAACCTCTGAGGTCTTTACTCTGTTCCCTCCTGTTACAAGAATAACCCAATTAACCAGTGAAAGCAAAGGAATAGAACTCTGACTGGTTCTAAACAGTTCTGAATTTATTTTCTAATTGTCACTGGTGCTGTGTGAATTACAGGTGACTAGTATCAGTATACATTCACTTATTCCTACTAGCCTTATATAAAAATATGTGTCATGTTCTAATGATCACATAAAATGACTACATTGTATATTTTTAATATCTGTCTTAAATTTAGTTTTAATTTACTATAATCTGTCCTAGAAAAAAAAAATTATAGAACAAAGAACCATGGAATCACCAGTTCCCATGGAAACGTTTGAAGTTGAAACATTTTCTGTTAGTCATTTACGACTGATACATCCATACAAAAGTCTAGCAAAGTACAATAAGTGTAATCAATGTCAATTGTGTATAAACACATGCAAGTCTCTAAAAGATTCCAAGCTTTTTGAATGTGTTATTTATTTCACTCTGTATGAGTATTCAAGAGCTTTGTTTTGCAGGTGGATCAGCCCTTGGTAGCAGTACAGCAGAGGAGTTTGCCATTTTCTGTTCCCAGTACATAATGTCCTAAATTGCTGGAAAATCTAAACTCCTCTTAAACAATATAGCTTGCAAATTATTATAACAAAGCAATTCCCACATCTGGAAATGACACTGCTTTATCAGCTGTTTTTGTAAATAAAGTGGATCTAGCAAAAAGGTTCTTATGGCAGAAACCCAGTGTACCATCTTGGCATGCCTTAGCTGTCGAACGAGGAATGAATTCCTGTACACTTGAAGGCAATCAAGAAGAACAAAGGAGCCAAACATAAAAAATCTATATAAATCTATATAAAGAGGGAAGCCCCAGCAACAATGTAAGGAGAGGAAGCTTGAATCTCACATCATGAAGTTCACTTTAGTTTCATTTATATATACAAGTCTAAAACTAGAGGCCAGTAGCCCTAAGAATATTAGGCGCAGGGCCTGCATGACAGGGTGCGAGGCTAGCCCAGGGATGGTAAAGGTTAATTAGAATGGTTAGTGAGGGACAGTAGTAGAGTGGAGCTAGAGGTGGGAGGAGAGTGGGGCAAAGGAAAGTTTTAAAAGGGGTGAACAGAAGTGGGAGGCCCCCTTTTAGAAAGAAAAAGTTTCCACCCACCCACCCAATTTTTACAGTGGTAGAAAATTTGGGAATTTTTAGGTGGTTATGGCGGTTGTGGTCTTGTAAGGCAAGGATCCTGTTCATGGATTTTGACAAATTAACTGAAGGTCATGGCTCCTGAGGCAGTGCTGGGCGGCTAGGGGTCAATTTGGAGATGTTGGAGTAAAATCCTGAAGGGGTCAGAATTTGCCTTCTGAGACTTGCAGCCTGGTTGTTCGGATGTATAACAGGGATGTTGTGAAGTTTTAAAAGACAAATGATATTGTTGTTTATTGTGGTTTATTGTTAAAAGGGGGGTTATAGTGTTATTTAATTAGGTTATGTTTAATCAAGATTATAATAATTTATGCTTGTTTCATATGAAGGTTTTAAATTTAGTTATTAAATTTGTTATTTATGTTGTTTTTTATTTCTTATTTATATTTGAATGCTTCATTATTTAGTTGTTGTTAAATAAATGGCTGCTTGCCCACCAATTTAAGTTCACATTCTTGTGTTTGTGTATTTTTGGAGGTTGTGGGGTGGTTGGTAAGCATGTTGATGGGGATGGGGGAAATTTGGGGAGTAAAGAAGGGGGAGGGAAGGGATAGAAGGTAAGAGCTACACTGGTCATGTCACTGATCTCAGTAAGGCAGCTGTTTTTTTTTAAGTAAACCTAGTATGAGACATATACATCTGCTGCCATTGCTAAACTCCTCCTTAAAATGTTAGTTGTCCGAGTTATACATATCCCCTGCCTGCGACAATCTACAGTCACTAATCGAGAGCAGTGTGTGCAGATCTTTTACATCTCAAAAAGGCAACTAAACCAGTATCCAATCACATTCTACAAAAATAAATAAATCAAGTATATTTCTTTTGTTTAGGGGTCAAAGCACTGCAAAATGGGTTTTCATTTACACCACAATAAATTAAGGCACATGAAAAATATGTAATTCTCAGAGCACCTGTTTAGAGCTGTGTGTGTATATCCACAATATATGTGAAGCACATTATGGGCTCTATTTATAAATTATTCCCCTGTCAATTTCTCTGACATTTTCTGACAGATGGTCGAATCTCTCTACACGTCTCATTTCAGCTCCTAGAAAAACAATGACTTGTTCTGCCGCCTAGTGGTCAATCTCAAAAGTGCACTGTGTACAATATCTGTACAAAGGAAAACCCTGAACGAATCTAGAGCGAATTGACAGGGGAATCATTTATAAACAGGGGCCAATGTTGTGAGCTAATATACATTGCATTATAGCAGCCCACTAAAATTGAATGGGCTTCCTATGCACCTTAACATGCTAAAAAAGTACGAGACCATTTTTTTTTTCTAAAGCAAAGCACTGCAATGTTGGTTAGTTCGCTACCACTCAAGTATGTTGCCTTAGTGTGTTGTCAAAATTAACAAAACTGCAACACAGAAGGTTATGCTCATTTCCACAAACAAATATGCTAATGGGCCCTACATGTTTTGGGCAGGATCCTTCCTTCCTCCCATGTCATTCTTTGCATGTATGCAGTTTTTTCATCTGTGGCTGCTTATAATTATACATTGCTGCATTTGTTAGAGAATTTGTACAGAACATTTAAGTAGATGATGAATATTTAGTTTCCGTATTACTTTTTTTTTCTATTACATATCTTTGCTTGAGCAATTACAGCTCCTGTACTTAGGCCTCAAATAACAGAAGGGTCAGTTAATGGAATCTTTACTTCATGGGTTCTGTTTATAAAGAAGTGAATCTGACATTCACTGAAACATTTCCTAATGGGGAATCTTCCAGGTCTATGCATTTCAATGGTAGTAACTGGATAGATTTAGTAAATATCAGAAAATGTCAGGAAAAAATATAGTTCCTTAAGGCTGAACTACTAAAAAAAGCAAGAAGTTATGTGGCATTAAAATCGAATATATTTATTGGATACCTTGATTATAAGTCATAAATGACAATAATAACAACAATGTATACATTTTTAAATAACATTGGTAGCCT
Source organism: Pyxicephalus adspersus (assembly GCF_032062135.1). NCBI lineage: Eukaryota > Metazoa > Chordata > Amphibia > Anura > Pyxicephalidae > Pyxicephalus > Pyxicephalus adspersus. The sequence continues at coordinate 65,055,824 of NC_092863.1, forward strand.
CTGAAGTGTTTCGCCGGAGACCCGCTTCTTTAGGGAATTTACCCAGTGCAGAAATCGCTTTTCATAAACAAGCGGAGAGGGAAATTTGTGGAATCAGACATGAAATAGTGGGAGCCATGTTGTTTAACCATATACACATATGGTTGTGTATGAAAAACAATTTTTTTGCTTGGTAAATTCCCTGAAAAAGCGGGTGACCTGCGAAATGTGACACGTGTTATTTGAAAATGTGTACATTGTTGTTAATATTGTCACTATTGACTTTTAATCAAGATATCTAATAAATATGTAAGATCTTAATGCCACATAACTTCTTGCTTTCTATAGTAGCTCAGTCTTAAGAAACATATTTTTTCTATATACAGTACTGTACATTTCCCACAAGTGATTACTTTATAATATAAATGCAGATGCTCAATTTTACCAAATCACATGTTATTTAAATACTTGTTACTACAAATGCATGTACAATTCAAATGATTATTATTACACATATTCACAATATAGACTATCTCTAACTTCTGCCTCAAGACTACAGTGAAGTTCTATTTGATAACATAGTTCATGAAGCAGCATTACTTCTTATAAACATGAGAGCCAAATAAAGTTGCAGGTGCTTGTCATGACATAACACAACCCATAATGATTCAGAAATTCTCCAATTCATGTGTTTCACTTATTTGAAATTTTAGGCTAAATTCACAACACAAGAGTTAAGTTTATCACACACAGAGGTGCACTGAATGTACTGCATTGACCTGCAGTAAGCTAACAATACTGCAGATCTATTGGACTCCTAAAGTTTCCTAAAGTACGGCTGTGTTGCAGATTTAGGGCACAGTTACTGACCTAATAAATGTAGCATAAAATGTCCAGAGATAATAAATGTTATGAATCCTGCCTTAATTTATTGTTTGCATGGCTATGTCATTTATAACATGTCAGCCTTCTAGGTGTGTATATAATCCCACAATTCCACAGCCTGCAAAACAACATTCGCAAAAGAGAACTCAACATGACAGTTCCAAATTTTTAATTTTAAGCAATAATTTTTTTGTAACACATCACAATTAGAATATACTATTGCGCACAGGACACAGCAAAAGGTTTTAAGAGCATAGCATTGCATTGTGGCATATTGTAACGTGTGCGGTGTTACATTTAAATGCTGCTTACCAACAAGGCATGGCGGCATGAACTGGGCACATTGGTGTACTTTGATGTGTTCTTGAGCTGTAATGCATTGCTAAAAAATATTCTACAATACAATACTTTTTGGGGATTCCCAGCATCCCTTTTGTAAGGCTGCATTGTGTAGCTCAGCTTCACATGCTTTAAATAAAGTAGATGTGTGAAAGTTACACTAGCTCACAGCAAATTGTAATTATGAAAGAATAGACAGAGCATAGCATGCCTATGGCATACCTAGGCGGTCTGGTTTGGTCTCCACAATAAAATGCCTTTCAAGGTGTATGCCTGGGCAGCTTACAGTAGTTTCTGAGTTGACCAGAAACCAGAAATAGATCTTTTAGCTGAACAATCATCTGAAGCACAGGAGCAAGTCTATCAAGGAATGGCTTAATGGGAGGAAATGATAGAGGTATAGACTGGCCTACTTAAAGACCTGACCTGAATCCCATTGGAATGCGGCGGGGATTAAATAGTTAGAATTGCCAGTACATCTAAGGAAACCCGCAAACACCTTTTTAAAAAATGTTGCATGAGAAAATAGCCACAAACTTAACCAACTTGATTTCAAAGAGTGGCGAGTGGTGAGTTATTAAAAACTCTTTAGGAAGCAATACCAGCTATTAAGTCCAAGGAATAATGGCTGCCCAGCTGTCAATGTTTGCTGAGCTGCGCATACGCAGCACACTGGTGGTTGCCGGGGAAACCTGGCAATCCTGGCTTCCTTTTGTGCATACCAGGAATGAACAAACTCCCATGTCACTGGGTGGAAGTTGTATCATCCCAGGATGGCCAATTAGGATTGCAAGGAGGAAAATGAAAAGAAGGAAGATCCATATGTATGTATGTGTGTAAGTGCTTGCATGTATTTTTTTCTTAAAAGACTTTTTGCTTCATAAGCTTGTATAAAAAGAGGAAAGTCATAGATATTAAACAGCACACACATTTCATCTGCAACAATAGCTGAACATTTTGAAAGTGCTTCCTTACCAATTAATAATGGTAAACAATGCAATCAAATATGATAGAAAATGATCACCAATGCATTGATAATTCTTACAATGCAATATGAAATAAGTGAAATATGATAATAAAAGACAATTATCAGTTGCTTTTGTACCTTACAGACTGATACTGGATCAGCTATTCATTTCTAGATTAGTTTGCTATGACAACCAAGGCCATAAAGAAGAGCTTGAGCTTTTAACATGCCACTTTTAAACTGTATAAAAGTGCCCAAACTACTATTTTGTGACATATACTTTGCAGTGTTTTTTGAAGTCTTATAGCTTGTTACAGTTAAACTGTTGTGACACATTTCACACTTTAGCATGCTTAGTCATAAAGGCTTTAAATATCAATAAATGTTCTAAAAACTGGCAATCATTGTGTGCAGATTTCTTTTGTGGATGTAATTATAAGTCTGCTTAGCAAGCTGGGATCCAGGGTCAGGGCAATCAATGGCTTTATAAATTGTTAATATAAACAAATTCTTCTATAAAGAGATATAACATAAGTTACACAGCAATTAGTCATTTGTATTGTGGTTAGCAGCTTTATGTTTTGTGTCAATGGGTTATGGGCTTGCGCTGATCGGTGAGTATCACTTAGAGATGATTGAGAGAACATTGACAATTGAGCAACTGATCACATTTGTCCTACTTCAAGAGATTTGGGGATAGGATTGCAAAATCCATCTGAAGCAAACAAAAGACCTACACAGGTCCTTAAATCGGACCTAAACTTAAAAAAGCAAAAAAAGCACCAGGAGGTAAAACTACTTACCAAATAAAGGCATACAAAGTCTCCATTTTCAAAAATGCCCTGGTTCCTGGTGGCTGTTTGTTTAATTCTTACACACAGTGTAGAGCTTCACTTTATATGTGGCACTGCATCCTAGATCAATCAATCCTATAATAAGAAAGATAAAAAAATATATATATAGTAATAAATATCCAGGTCGTCTAAGAAAAGGGCCGGTCTTACCTTTTGGAATGACATCCAAGTAGGTATAAACTCACACTGCAAAGTTGAAATGCCTATATCATTTTGAGCCATCCCATGTCTGTATAAACCATAAAAAATGCTAAACACTGCTGTGTAAGATGCTCCTCTTACATACACAGATGCATTTCAAACATTTTCTGCTCTGTACAGGTTAATCTAAAGGCACAGATATGTGAAGGAAAAAAGGAAAACAAATGAGGGGAACGCTGAAGAAACTCAGAAGGAACTTGAAAGGAACGCGTGTTCCAGCTACACCTGTCTACACACCACCAACAATTTTCCAGCTGCATTTACCTAATTCAACTTAAACCATCCAATTGCAAAATAAAATAAAAATAGTTCAAAAACCTAAATGAATGAAGAATTGCCAGTACTTTGTGGAACATTTTTTCTATATCTACAGACTGCTGGGACAGTTCTCTACCATTTTTGCACATCTAGACTGTGCAGTTTTTGCCCACTCAATAGACCACAAATCATTCCACAAATTTCCAATGGTCTGGGCCCCAACTAGGCTGCACCAGGAAATTCACAATTTTTCCTTTAGCCTCTGTGTGGTCAATTCACTGTGTGTCATGTAGGACGATACACTTTCTTCCCTTTGAAAACACCTCTACCACAGAAGTCTACCACCTTTATCATTTACTGCAGATATGGTGTCTTTGGGTGAGCTGTATTGCCTTGTCCAGATGTACTGTTTGGTGGTGTTGTTCCATTTTGGTCTTGTGACCATTTGGTCTATGTTTTCCACATAGCCTTAAGGTGTGTTTTGGCAACACACGTTTGGACACCTTTCTGGATCTCTTGTAACACTGTTGTCACATGCACACCATGACCAATCTTTGCCATAAATTCCTGTTTGAAAGCTGCCATAGTCCAACTTCCTCCTTGATCTTCCATCCAAATTTAAGGCACAGTCTGATCTGAGGAAGGTCTTAGTACTACCGTACACTTTCTACTTCTTATAAATTTAAAAAAGAATGTACAGTGTTGGTACTACTAGGTTGCTCCCCAGATCACGATGTCCTTCAAAGGAAGATCGAGCAGAAAACTGACAGACACCTCGTACCTTCATAGAAAGTACCTGTCACATCATATATGCTGTATATCATTTAGGAGGCCCTGGTGATAGAAAAAAGGTTTATTGAAAATATTTTTTAATAAAATAGAAATACAACATTAAAAAAAGAATGCAAATGTGCACAGGACATGCACAACAATTGTGTAACAAATATAAAGTATTGCAGTGCAGGTCTGGGAGAAATATTTCTTTCTTTATTCATACATTCTAAATCTAACCTGATGAGCTGTAAATGCTTTTAAAGCATCACCTAGGAAACATTTCTGAGTATGACATTTATTTCCATGTTATGTCTGCACACAGTTTTAGGCCTTGATATGTTTTGTATCTGTTTACTCAAAACAATCTCACCTTTAAATTATTTAAAAAAAAAAATGGAGGGGGGGGGGGGGGGGTATTGTGTTGCTCTGCACGAAAATTAAACTAGGTGCCATTTTTAATTAAAATATAAGTTTGATAAACTGCTCAAATATTTTGTTGCAAAAATATTGCTTATGTATTGTAGAGTTCTTTTAGTTACAAAAAAATATAGGGGGAAGAACACAGCAGCAAAACGGTTAATTGCACCTTGGGCCCTGGACTGAAGCCCAGTGTACACACATGCAGATTAGATTCCAATTTTTCTTGCAACTGACTGTTGATAGTTTGCTCAGCTGGGCACTGTGTTGCTCTCAACAGAAACTGATATTTCAAACAGTGCAGCTGAGAGAGGGAACACACATAGCAGGCTACCACATTTGCACATGGCTGCAGTGCAAATCCTAAACAGCAGCCAAAAGCAACTTGCCACTTTTTGGAACCACGCTGCAATCTGTTGCAGCCATGGTCACAGCTGCTTGTAAAAAAAAAGGGTCCTAACGTCTCCCATTCACTTGAGTAGGAGAGGTTGGGACTGTGGATTTACCATGAGTCTGAAATGGCCCTAACTGATAGAAAGTCCCAAAACACCGAACACACGAGTCTGATATTCTGCCTCACCAATTGTTTTCCCCAGAAAGAAGGCAATCAGAATTCTATGTGTTCCCACTATAGAACCTATGTCCTTTTGCAAATGTCTCTTTCGAGCGGTTATTTGCTGCATTACCTTCTGATCAGATCATTTTTATCAGAATAGAATTACAAATCAGCCTGTGTCTATAACCTTAGTGTGATCTGTAATGGCTGCACAATCACCGGAGACTTCTCCGGCCACTGGCACTCCTGAATGTTAGGGCTCATTCATATTACTGCATTGTGTGAATGTGTGTGTTATATCACACACAACACATGTTTTGGTGCACTGCTTTGCAGTTATTGTTATTGGCACCCCAAATGGGAACACAGTGTGCTTCAAACATGGAAACTGTGCTAGGTTTGTATGTGGTGCTCATACTAAAGTGTGTGTTATTGCAACACATAGAACATACGTTGGATGAGCTGATATGCCATTCATTGGTATTGGCACTCCAAGGGTTGCAATGCCACACGCCATGCAGGACACACAGAGCGCTCTAAAACATGCAGACTGTGCTAGTTTTGTTTGCTGTGCACTTCATTTTGCAGCCCATTCAGGGTTTGTTCCTTCTAATGCGTTGCAGAAATGTGTGTGCTATTGCAGTACATAGCATGTGTGTTGGTGCGCTGGTATGCCATTCATTGTCATTGTCACAGGAACATGCTGCATTAAAAAATGCATCCAGCCCTAGGGTTGTGTGTGGTGCAGTTTGGCAAATGCAGCGTGGTTAGAATGCATTTTGGCTAAAGTGTGAGCAAAAACTATAAAATGATTCATAATTTAAGTTTTTTAACGTAAGAAATGAAAACTTTTTGGTGTGGTGGTTTATTTACCTACCATACTGTTACTTGCAGTACATGGGGTAGTGTTAGGGCCTCTTTAGTGATAGCTTTATTGTTATAAAGTGTTCCTATACTGAATAAATAAATAAAAAATATGACATTTAAATATAAATATAATAGTAAAAAGTAGTGGGAAGTCCCATATCCCAGCAGCCCCATTCACCTCTGTGTGAGGTAACCCGCACCTCCCGCCTCCCCTCTCCTCCTGCTCCTCCCCGGCCATTTGTTGTCATCTCCATCAAGTTTCATGAGACGGTTGGAGAAACATGGCCGCCCTAGCAACCGTGCGGGATACGGCAGAAGACAGCCAGCAGGTACATAGAGTATAATGAGCCGTGTCCGGGGTGAGAGCGGCCCCGTGCAGTGTGTGGAGGGGGGTGCCGGTATGGGGGTACATGGGTCAGTTCAGGGGGTTCTGTAGTGATTGGGATGTGTATTGTAGTGTATGAGACTCCTAGAAACTAAAGTCTGGTTCTGCACAGTTTGTAAAGATGTCTGCAGACTGCCACATTCACACTTGTGTTGTAATGCAGTGTATGTTGTGTGTATATTGTATTATTACACATTTGATATAATTATCCTTCAAAACCAGTCAATATTGACAAAGAGGTCAAAGGGTGAAGAGCCACATTGATTCTTGTGTATGGTGAATGATTCATTCTGGTGATTATCTGCCCTGTACAGATGTCATAGACTTGGAATAATCATGTACACAATCACACGTGTTAAAGTGGACCTATCACACATTTGTAACATTACAGAAAATGTTTTTTTATTACAATTTGGGGAGACTTCAGTGAAGAGAAGGGGAAACCCACAGCTGTAAGTATTCCAGAGGCCACAGGCCGCTCCTTCTGTAGTGCCCTAGACTGGGTATGTGCCATTCCTGGAATGTTAAACAGAACAAAGTGCCCATCACATGCATGCCATGAAAGATCAGCACTTTTTTCTTTTTACATTTTCAACAAAACATGTCACCCAATCTTGCACCTGCGCAGTGTGAGATCTGGTAACATGAGCAGAAGATGGAGGTGCCCACTGTCCCATCCACGCTTGAAAGAAGCTTGGACAGTGCGGGACCTACTGGACTGGGTTTGCAGGGGGATCAGGGCTTTTCACCAGTAAAGGTAAGTGTTCTTTATTTATTTTTTTGCATTCAATGAATAGAGAAGTCTTCCACAATCATGTTGTCACCATGTGTATAACATTGTGGGTTGTTATATCATTCTTTGCAATTTCTCCTTGATGGGGGGCTCATTCTAAATAACAATTATCTAAGCTATTGTTTCTGGACCTTTTTAACATGGAGTAACCTCTTGAAATAATGTTCAGGTCTTCAGGGAACCCCTACTAAAATTACTATATCCACAGCTCATGGTACATGCACACCGGTAGTGTGGTGGTCATTAGGAATAATGCCTCTTACACTGCTTGCCAGTGGGAAGAATGTCACCCTTACAGATACCCAAAAAGATCAGTGTCCGTTACAGAATACCCTGAGAGGCACAAACTTTTTATTCATAAAACTTTTATTCATGGAACCCCTAATATTCTCTGGAGGAACCCTGGGGTTTCCCAGAAGCCTGTTTGGGAAACACTTCTCCAAGCTTTATGTACAGAGCTATTGATGGCACAAGTCTGCATGGATAAATGCCTGGCATGGCCTAAAATACAAAAACACTATAATGTTTTAAAGTCACTAATCACATAAAATTTAGACAAAGGACACCCAAGAGGAGTTATCACTTACCCATCCTGATATCTTCTATATCCAGCATAGCGTGTCGGATGCTTAGTTAGGTGGTTCCATTTTTCCCACCATCAGAAGAATGGAGCCACCTTTGTTTAGGCATTACATAGGATCAGCCTTTACTTCTTGGACTGAGATCCTGACTCTAGTAGATGACAAGTAAATGGTGCTGGTGATGGACCATTAGATGTCTGCAGCTAGAAGTTGTCAAGTCTGCCTACTTGCTCAATGTCAGTGACCCAAAAATTATTGATGATGGGGCATCATGGAGTGACAACCAGTCTACTATGGCAGCCTGTTGATTTCAGTGGCACATCCATACAGAAGATCCTGTACTTTTGTGTTGTAAGATTACCACATCATCATTAAAATTTTTTATTTATTTGCACAGGATGACGGGAGTTTTTTCACTGGTGTGGAGAGAGAGTATAATGTACAAAACTGGAAGATCAAAGCAGAGCAAGCAAAAAAATCAGATTTTCTCCGTGAGGCTGAAAAACTTAAACATCAGTAAGTGATCATTTAACTACTTTTAAAGAACTTGAAATAGAAAAAACTTCTGAATTTACAACTGAATGGGACACCTCCTAGACAAAAGGTGAAAATGTGATTAATGACAATTTGTTAAAATGATTTGATAAATTATATAGGCAGCTACATAGTTAGGCTACAAAAAGATAACTCCATCAAGTTCAACCACTAGGGAAATAAACATATCCTGATTATAAAACTGTATGGACATAGTGGATCCAGAGGAAGGCTAAAAAACTTTGGTTCAATTTGCTCCAATGGGAAAAAAATCCTTTCAGATACATGTTCCCTGGATCAACAGTTTCTGGTATTGTTACTTTAAAGCTCTAATACCCAGTTATATTCTGTGTTTCTGGAAAAGCATCCAGCTTTCTCTTAAAGCAATCTATAGTAGTTGCTGAAACTACTTCCTGATGGAGCCTATTCCACATTTTCACAGACCTTACAGTAAAGAATCCCTTCCTTATCTGGAGTTTAAACTTCTTTTTCTCCAGACGCAAAAAGTGCCCTCTTCTCCTTTGTACGCTGTACTCAAAAAAAGAGAAACAATGAAAAGGGAGACAAAGGTTCTGAAAGAAGGTCCCTCAAATCAGGACTGTTGACAGCTATTGTCACAGATAAAGATAGTTTTGGAACAAACTAGGCTTTCTTAAGACACAGTTGTATTTTCCATGTAATGTATAGACAACAATGCAAAAAAGGAAACAAACATATTTTGTCTTCTCTTTTGATCAGTGTTACTGTGGATTAAATGTGTACTAGAAATGTGTCTTTTTAAATGCGACAAATTATAGAAGAATTTTTATAAAGTGAGACAAAATTATTTGCTAATGTAAAAGTTTTCTTTTTTGGTTATTTTCTTCTTATGTGGAAGAAAAGAAAGAAAAGAAAATAACGGCAAAGAGCAGAATGTTAAGAAGGTTGTTATGCACACAAAATTCAGATTTATTTTTTGTTAAATAAATATCTTTCTGCTTTCAGAATAACACTGATTGAGAAGGACAGAAATGGGCTTCTTTATAACAAGAAAAATGATTTCCGGGCTGAGTACAGTACACTTGAAGAATACGAGCAAAAGTTGACAAACAACAGAAGAACAGAAAGTAATGATTTTTCTTGGTTTTACTTTTAGAGTAAAGGAATTCGTTTATTCATCTAAATAACTAAGTAATACGTTTATTCATCTAAATAACTAAAAAACAAACATAGCCAAATAAAGTGATTTTGTTCACATTTTACATGTAGCGCATGCATCTAGAAGTGCAATTAAAAATGTACAGGAGCTTTAAGATCCCCCTGCTTTGCAGAATTCTGGACTATTCTGATGAAGTAAAGCTTCAAAGCTTCTTCATAGGAATTATGCTTACCCATTTTCCCCTGTCCCCTTGTATTCCTGGTGTGCTGCCCCAGTGTCCAGTATGAATGCGTCAGGTTGGTAAAGCCGAGATTACTGGAGAATTGTGACACAGTGAACTATATTAGCCAAATTAAGGGACCATTCTTAAAGTAGGAATGAGCTGCATTGGTAAAAACCGAGCCCTTATGTTGGGGACATCTGCTCTGATACCTTGTAACCTTAACCAGATAACTAACTTGCAGGTGTCAGACTGGCTAGTAATCAACATAAACCATCCGTCAGTTACATCCTTTTTTGTTTTTAGAAGGAAGTGAGTAGTGGGGGGCATTTACTGATCTTTTGCTGGTTTCACTTTTTTGAATTTATTATTAAATAAATATAGAACATATAAATTATAAATGTTTGATAGCACTTACCCTTGTAATATATTTTACTTAACAGAAATGAAAACTCAGCAGCATCTTTCAAAAATCCATAACCATGTTAAGCGACTTCAACTCCAATTAAAGGATGTCAAGCCCACTCCAGAGTGTAAGTATATCTTTTCCTGTGTCATGTACCCTATTATCAAAACACAGACTTTGGGCTTTTCAATAGCAGAAATAAGAATGTTGTTTCCCAACAGATTATTTTTTTTAGAGGACACTGTTTTCAGTTTATGTAGGGAAATCTGTTTGGCTGTTATTAGAAATGTATACATAAAATTTTTTGTATATAAAGATTTGTCTGTTACCACACTGCTTTTCTGCTAATTGTACATTTTCCCAATGTAAACTGTCGAGGTCTGACTTTTCTAAAATGGTCAAAAAAAATTTGATATGGCAACCTAGGGACAGAGTCTGTACACTGTAGGTGTACAAAAATGTAACCAGAATGTCATTTCATGCTTGTGTTTCGCTTACACAAGTCAAATTTTAAGCACTTCTTTGAGTTTGGTGTTCATGTAGAATTATCTAAAACAACACCCTGACATATTTTAGTGTCAGTTTACTCAACAAAACTTTACCTTTCATTGTGTACAAAAATTATTATGTTGTGTATGTTTTAATCAAAGATGTATTAATACAAATTGCTTCGGCAGTGAAATGGTTAAATGAATGGAGAATGTGTACTTTTGATAATAAAAAATGTGCAGGTTTTACAACCCCTTCCTAATACACAGAATATGGATGCGGTGCAGTCCCACTTTAAACTGCTCCTTGTTATGATTTACCCCTTAACACATTTGCTACAGTGTGTATATGTAACTGCAAGCTCTATAAAGATGAATGAGGGTAGATCATTTAGAATTAGGTTGTTTTTTGCCACCCTAGAAGCATAGACGGAAAGTATCTTTTTCATAGTGAATATTAAAGAGCTATGCTTGGACTTTGTATTGATGAAGAACCAAAGGTTGTACAGCATGGAACAGTGTTTGCCAACCTTTTCAGTGCAGCAGATCACTAACATTACAGGCTCCTGACCATGCATGCGCGGGGGGCCAGGTGCCAATCAGAGGGGATAAACCTCCCCCACCGCTGGCATAGAAAACCCCTAAATATGCCTTATTCCTTCCTTACACTGGTGAGGGACATCTTGATTCATGTGTTTATTCCATCCTGGACTACCTCACCTACAAATTTTATTGTTTGGTTTATGTATCTTTGTATATTATATTAGTTAAAATATATTTTGTTAATAATGTACCTATTTGTATAGTAAGTTTGTTGAAATGTAGCTGGAATGCCAAACTTACTATGTTGCTTTTATTTTGCAGTTGTAGAGAAGCTTAGAGAAATGATGGAAGAAGTAGACAATGCTATCAGTGCCTTTAAAGAAGAGCAACGGATACTGTAAGCTGCCTAAAGCTTTGTGTTGTAGAGAGATTCAGTGTCTGGTATTGTTGTACAAGGGAATTACTAATGGTTGTGTAATCATCAGCCTTTAGGTCTATATATAAACCTGTGTTTAGCACTAACAGGCAGCAAAATACACTTTTTTTTCCATTACTGAAGCTTACAAAACAAAGTTCAGTATGTTGAAGTGCCCTTCGTTCTGCACCTCAACGCGTCTGAGCAGTGCACATAATACCCATGTGTGCTTTATATAAATATACAGATATGAGCCCATGTGCGTTGTGTTGCGCTATGATAAAAATAAATTGTATGCTTCCACCTACATTGGTGAGTGGATAGCCAATTCAAAATATTATGCTGCCATTATTACACATGCGATGGCGCAGTGCAGGAAAATTAGACCCTAACATTAAAAAAATACTGTTTCTGGTGTAGACCGTGTATTTGCAGCCAATTTTGTGCTGTGATAATGCATGGTAGATCAGTTATTTTGTGCACTTTACATAATGGGTTGAAATCACAACCTGTCTTATTCACCTTAGCATTCTCTATGTAACAGTATAGCACCTATGATATATATAATACCTGAGCAACCAGACATATTTTTTTTTTCTTAACTTGGTCCTAGGGTTGCAAAGAGACACACAGACATGTTCAAACATTGTTATAATTGAGACCCTAGAGTCCGAAGTAAGATTGAATATCAAAATTGGCATAATGCTATAGGGCTGATTCTCATGTAGACGCACTGCATCCCACACATTGTGTGTGCTTATGAGCATTGTATTAGCCAGTCCATTCAAAATGAATAGGCTCCTAAACATGCAGTTAGGTTAATTGGCTTTCCCCAAAATTGACTTTGGGTTGTGGTAATGACACATGACTTTGATAAGGACAGCTACTCACATGACTATAGACATTGTAAAGCGCTGTGTAATATGTCAGCGCTAAAAGAATAGTGTGTAATAATAATGAGCTTATAGTTCACCTCACCTTCAAAAAGTCAATGGATGCTGCAAGCATTAGACATTGTGGAGGTGTGTGGGGGTTCTAAAAAATGAATGCCACCACTTTTCTCAAATGCAGCATGTTGGTGTGAGCAACCCCATGGTTTAAACTAAACTTTAGCTAAACTCCTTGGTTTAAACTAATTCACTATTTAAATGTCAGATTTTCCAGATATAGTGCATTTTCCGTATACTGATAAGAATTAAGTCACATGTAACTGGTTGGTTTTAGGTATGAAGACCTAATGAAAGAGGAAAAGACAACCTTCATTGAGCTGACAGCCCTGGAGAAGAAAATAGAGGCATCCTTCAATAATCTACCTGAAACATCCTTCAAAACTCCTGCAAAAGCCTTGCCAGATGCCATGCTCTCCAGCCAGCTCCCAGAAGAAGTGGTGGCTTTTGAAAAGTTTCTGCAGCAGACAGGAGGCCGCCTGGGGGGATGGGATGAGTATGACCATCAAAGCTTCTTGAAAGTGTGGACCAAACATAAGGGCAAACCTTCTTACCTAGAAGAGGCCCTCGCTTACTTACCCAGCAGGACAAAGGAGGACATCCAGCAACATGAGGACTGGTATCAGGAGCTTCTCTTTTTAGAAGAAAAAAAGAAAGAAGTGAGCAACATTTCATTGTATATACATTTTGTTTTATGTGCCATTACTACATATGCTGTAGTTGAACAGTTTTAATAAATAAATTAGATTGACAGAACTGTAGTGTCATATAAAATGCTGTATCTGTGTTACCATGAAAATGTGTTAATTGCAGGAAAATCTGTTTAGACCTAAAATTTGTCAGGTTTGTTTCATGAACTTTGAATTTTGTTATTGTTTTGTGTTTTTATTTTTAGGCTATTCACAAGTGGAAATCTAGGAAACAACAAGAAAAACGAGAAATGTCAAAAGTCCAAGAGAAAGCCAAAGAAATCACAGAATTTGATACACAACAAAAGGAAGAAGCTCAAAAGCAGAAATTATTAGAAGAAAGAAGGAAGCGGCAGCTGGAAGTGGAGGCCTGGAAAAGGCAGAAGGAAATTGAGGCTGCAGCAAAGCTTGAGGCGAAGCTAAAAGAAGAGGAAGAACAGCAGAGGAAACAAAGAAAAGAGCGTCAGCGCCAGTTGGAAGTCAAACTCATAGTGGAAGAACATACAAGAATACAGAAGGAGCAAGAAGAGTTTTTAAGGCTGGAAAGAGAGATGAGAGAGGAAGCAGAACGAGAGGAGAAAAGAAGGATAGCTGCAATGGAAATTTGTAGGTTTCAGGACAGGGTAGGCAACTTATTTACCTGTCCTATACCAAAAACGTTTTACTGTACAATTATAACCCTGCTTCCCCAGGTAGACATCAAAACATTTTTGTCATCCAGTGTCTCTCTCACACAGGAGTAGGTATTTCTCCAAGACTAAGCAACTTTCATGGAATTACATATGAGCACTACTAAGTCCTGTAAAGTCAGTAACTTTGTTGTTGGGGAAAATCAGTGTGCTTATAACATCAGTTTAATACTCATCTAAGGTGCAGATGACCTTCATTCTCCTGAAAGAAATGGTTCAGAACAAACAAAAGCCCACTGACATAAGTCTTAATGCCTAATGCACACATCTAATTGAAATGGAAGTGGATTTCAGTGGAAACAATCAGACAAGATACTGTGTTTTGGAATTACAATCGGTTATTAATAATGTTGGTAAATATTGATTGCAAAGTAGACAAGTGTATAAAATCAAATAAATGCAATCGGAAGGTGTTTACATGTTCCCCCTGTGTTCATGTTAGTTTCCCCTATACCTCCAAAACATGCAGTTAGATTTACTGGCTTCCCCAGAAACTGACCCTGGTATGTGTGGAAAATAAGCAGTACAACCAAAGTGCATCTTGAATTGCTAGGTAAAATATGAATGCATGAGAATATTAAGAAAAGAAAAAACTAAACAAAAATATATTGCAATCAGAATTGTTATCAGTGAAAGGGTGGAATCATATAAGTGAGTGAAAAGCTTTAAGGCCTCCAACTGACAAATTTATTTGCATAGTTTTGCACAAACTGCCAAAAATATGCTGGCACATACTATAGACCCAAGAGAGAAATTTTGCTCAAAAATTTATGCATTGCTCTTTGGACAAGATGTTGCATTCTTGGTGTTGTGTCTCTTGGGCAGGGAGTAAAGAGAAGTCTCCACAGCAGGACACTAAAATGTGTTTTAACTAACCCTCCCCCTATTTTATCCAAATTAGTGCTAGACATACTCTTTATTGCAGTGGTCTCCCAGATGAACCTCATCTCTCACTGGTTTTGTAGCTCTAATAGGAAAAGTATACTTATATTTGCATACTTTATTTGATTGGAATTTTTATGAATTTATTATTTTTCTAGGATCAGAGGAAAATTGAAGAAAAGACACAAGAAAAAATAGCTAAAGAGGAGGAAGTGAAAGAAAAAGAAAAAAGACTAGCAAAATTAAAAGAAAAGGTAATGTGATATCATGTTTCGGCTAAACTCCAACAAACACCTAAACAAACATTTTAAATCTATACACAGGAACAGATTTACATGCCAAGGAATTTGTCATTGTGTTCAGCCAGTTGTATGATATTGCACCAATGTCAGACAGCATAATAATGTAGAAATACAGCAGGTTAAGAATTAGATTTTTTAATTGGCTGAAAAGCCCAGCTGACATGTAAAACAACTACAGGATACGAAATAGGCACTGTAGGCTTGTTCTTAAGTTGAATTTGTATGTAAGACGGAAAAGGGACATTATTTTAATAAATGCAATTAGCACAGATGTTTGCCTCCACATATTATTAGGCAGTTACTGTATAAAATCCTCACTGTGAGTTAATCGCAAAAGACTAAAAGGCTAGACATTCAATATCTTCTGGAGCAAGCTGTGCTTTCATATGCAAAAATAAATAACTGTTTGTATTGGTCAGATGTTGCAGAAGTTGATCCTTAAGATCGCCCACAATCTCAGCTGTGTTTAGCAAAAGACTTCTGCAAGTCATGCAAACTGTCCCCCCACCCCCCACCCTATCAAGCCATTCTGCACATGAGCAAGCAGGGAAGCTCGTTCTATCTAGGAGTCGTCCGTATGTCACATGTCCTTAACTTGGGGACTACCTGTATCCTGTTTTGTGTTTTTGTTTTTTTTTAAATTGTGCACCAGAGTAAAAAATTGTATTTTGTTGTTATTGGAAACAGGTACAGGTTCATGTTGACAGAGATCCTTCCAGAGTGTGTAAGCCTACTAAAGGATGGGAAGAACGCTTCAAAAATATTGGGCCAACAGGAACAGCTCCACTTCTACACATTCCTCATCGGTAAATATGTGTGGGCTTTCATTTTCCCATGAGGGGTGGCAAGTTATGCTTTAACAAAGATATTCTTAAATCTAAACCGGAACAGTTAATGTACAGTGAGGGAAAGAAGCATTTGATCCCCTGCTGATTTTGTACGTTTGCCCTCTGACAAAGAAATGACCAGTCTATATTTGTAATAGTAGGATTTTATTGTAGGTGTTAGAGACAGAATAACAACAAAAGAACCCTCAAAAACCCCAATCAGAGCTTGATGTGCATTGTAATGAGTGAAATAAGTATTTGATCCACTATCAACCAGCAAGATTTTAGGCTCCCTGGTGTCTTACCTGTATGCAGGTAACAAACTGAGATTAGGAGCACCCTCTGTAAGGGAGTGCTCCTAATCCAAGCTTGTTACAGTACCTGTATAAAAGACACCTGTCCACAGAAGCAATCAATCAATCATATTCCAAACAACTTTCTCTGTTACTGTCAAGAAATATAGCAATGTCACTTCCCTAGCCTCTTGCCTAAATTTAAATAGAGCGGCAGGAGATTGGTGAGATAATCTTTCTATATACTCTTAGACTTTAGAGTTTTGATTTTGGAGAATTTATCAAATAATAACACAATGAAAATAGCATATACAAAAATCATGGGACCCTCTAACCTATTTTGTTGCACAACCTTTAGAGGCAATTACTGCAGACAAGTTATCCATGTAGCTCTCAGAGTCACTTCTGCACCTGTCAGCAGCTAGTTTGTCCCACTTATCCAGATCAGACTGCTCCCAGCTGTATCAGGTTTTAATTGTGCCTTCTCCAGGCTGCATGTTTCAGTTCTTACCATTAATTTTTGGAGTAAATCTAGGCCACATCGAAGGCCTCTTAACAATAGTGTAATTGTGTGGTGTTAGCCATTCTGTGGTGCTTTATTCTGTGTGCTTTGGGTCATTATCTTTGTGGAGAATCCATGACCTGTGTCTTAGGCAGAGCTTTCTATCAATGGGCAAGTACAATTAACCCTAGAATTCCTTGAAATGTCATTGTTCAATGCACACACTCAAGGCACCCTGTGCTAGACACAGTAAAGCAACCTAAAACATAACCAAACCTCCTCCATGTTGTACAGCAGGAATGGTGTTCATTTCTTTGCAAGCCTCATTTTTATATCCGTGGAACTGATGTGTCTCGCCAAAAAGGTCCAGATTTGTCTGATCTGTCCAAATGCCATTCTCCCAGAAGCATTGTGACTTGTCCATATGGATTTTTGCAAACTCTACTTTGGCTTTTTATGTTTTTGGAATCCTCATGGGTCTTCTTCCACTAAGAAAGTGACTGCTGGTACAATTATACACTGACTGATCCTGACATTGTAGTTTAGTGGAAGTTGTCCTTGGCTTTATGGCTACCATTCTCAGTATCTTTTTACCTCCTGCAGATATGTCTGTGGTGGTTGGCTACAGGACCTTAAACTTCCTAATAATATTTGCAGCTGTTGTCACAGGAACATCAGGCTAATTTGAAGATGGTCTTATAGGTCTCAACATGCTTGTTTATGATTTTCTTTCTGATGTCCTCAGACAACTCTCTCTGTGATCACTCTTATACTATCTCTTTTCCATGTTTAGTGTGATTCATGTTTTTAATGAGTTGTGGGTACCACCAGATGTGTCCATGGCTGTACATTTTGATCATGTACATGTCCGTAATGAATATTATTTAAATGTCTGTATATTTGTTTTTTTTCAGGGCTGTGCCGACATGGAGGCAAGGTTTATAGCTTGCGGATGTTAGAACATTGCCTGGATTTAGCAATAATTATTATATGACTGGGCATCAGAAAAATGCAATTGAGATTTATTCCAGCAATCCGGGCTTTGACATCAGTGCAAAATAATGGACTGTTTGTTGATTTTGCGAACTGACTGCCTCTGTGATTAACCAGGTTATGTACCCTACTTTACTAATATTTGAAGAAGATCTCCGCCCAGGGGCTAGGGCAAAAAAAGACAAACACAGATCACTATACCTTTGCTGAAGTATACAATCTAAAGATCCCATGCCAAGCACTTCTACCTCCAGCCTTGGGCCTGATTATTGTGCGTCAAAACAGTCCCCTCCTGACTTGAGTGGGAAAATCGCCTAATGCACACTTTACAAGCAGAACGAGTATTCAGAAGAATTTCCAGTGATAAAGCTAAAACATGTGTTTAGAGTTTCCTGACTATTTAAATATTGTTAAAGTAATTATTTCTTATTTCAGAATTATTTCTGTTGATTAAATAATAATTATTTTTGACATTTTTTTTCCCAGAAACATTTCCATATGAAAGAACAATGAAAGCATAACATTGAATGCAAAACTGATTTTATGCAAATGTCTCACTTCATTGTTGTTACTTCATTGTATTATGTATTTATTAGAGCTGCCCTGAGTGACATATTGCTAACATTCAGCAAGAATCCTTCTGTTTCTACAGCAACATAATGCATTTTTCTTTATCAGAGAAAATCAATTTAACAAACCTAAAGTAGCAACATAATTTGCAGAATATCATCTGCAGTCTCTAAATACCAAAAAGAAGTTAGAAAAGAAAAACAAATTGTGACAAATGATTG
The DNA here is from genome assembly GCF_032062135.1 of Pyxicephalus adspersus. Taxonomy (NCBI): domain Eukaryota; kingdom Metazoa; phylum Chordata; class Amphibia; order Anura; family Pyxicephalidae; genus Pyxicephalus; species Pyxicephalus adspersus. Next base: position 65,074,339 of record NC_092863.1, read on the forward strand.
AATTTACATTCAGTGTATACATTAAAAATGTATGTTTTACGTCAATGTCCCTTTGCTGAAATATTCAAATTGGAGGCTTTTTTAAAGGCACCTATTCCAGAAAAAAAAAGGAACTAAACTGTGGGCTCTATTTATGAAAGTAATAAATATTTTTTATTGAAAATACAAAGTATGGTATGACCAAATATGTTTGTGTGTATTAAATATAATTGTTTTGATTATTTAGGCTCTTTTAATATTGCAGTACAACTAACACTTTAATCGTTTTAGGGGTATGAACTTGGATACTGGGCCCTTTGGGAGGGAAAGGAGGGTAGAAAAAATTGGGTTGAGCAGGGGAAAATGTTAGTTCGTAAAGGAAGAGGAGGCAGGGGCAGAGCATCATAGGTCCAATGAACATGATACATTAACATAAAATGGGCTAGGAGAAACTTCTCACCAGCATCATTTTGAATAGCTTTCATATAATGGGCTCTATATTTAGTGCACCAGGTGATTTCAGACAAGTATTGATCAGTTGTTCTATAAGTCAACCAGATAGTACAAATCTCATGGAATTTAGAATGTTGTATTAAGTATAGATATATTCTTTCATAATGCAGTAATTGTCCCATTCCTGGAGTTGCATTTAATGCCTCCATTATTTAGGAGTAAGGCTTTTAACAGCATTGTGAAGCAATATTGTGAATGACTTTTAAAGCAACCTGCAGAGAACACTAATAATTTTTCTGTGATTCTGATCTGCAAGTTTACTTGATTAAAATGTTATGTAACATACCCTCTATCTTCTGCTGTAGCCCACATTAACTGGAGCTTCTGCAGTTTTCTTGAGCTGGTGGGCTGTAATGTAAAGTAAATAAGTATGAGAAGGACAAACAGGAATAATTGGTAAAAAAATATTTAAATGCAATCTATACAGTAAGGTAACTGCCTAAAAAGTACGGAGGTTTAGTATGATAGTTGTTTGACTGGCATTCTGATTCTGGTATGTAATTTTTCACTAGATGACCCGGGACATTTATGCAAATAATTTCTGAGGTCAGTAATAGAAACCTCCATATTTTTCTCAGCACATAACTTCTTCAACAGAACAGACTTCTCCCCATAAACCGCTTCCATAAACCTAAATTATTTTGACATGATAAAAACATTCCACTGTCACTGTTGATAATGCTTGTCACCAGAATGTCAGGACAAACCACCAGCTTTATTTTTTAACCAAGAACAAACATGCAGATCAGGTGGGTCATTTCCATTGTGATGATCAGTAGTGAATTGTGGTAATGTGCACTGACCAATAACTGCATGCAAAAAATGCAACCAAAGGATTCTTTTTAATTTTAGCCATTGTAAACAAGAATCAAGTTATTCTAACAGTGTTCCCGGATTTAGTAGTGCTATGTGTATAAAAGAGCAATGGGATTCAGATATATGTAATGATTATGAAACCATGATGTGCAAACATCTGCAAAAGCTAATGCTGGCTACCTCCCCTGGGATCATAGTAGGTGCTACACTTGAGTGTATTACAATTCAAAAAATCTATCTTGGGGGGTCTTGGGGTTCCACACCTGAAGTAATATTATGTGACGGCACAGGTCGCACAAGTCTCATTGAGCACTTTGTACGGAGCTCGACCTCAATGGGTTGAATTAGAGAATCAGGATGGATTTTCGGGCTCTATGGAATCTCTTATGTGGCGTAAAAAAAGTATGCCCGGCTCTGTCCCATTCCATTCAGGTATGGGATAAATTCAGCAACTGTCCGACACTAATCTCACCTCATAAACCTCTAACCCCACTCTGGCATAATCCAGATTTTCCGCCGGGTTTATGTCCGGCTAACTTTCACTGGTGGATTTCCAAGGGTTTTAGAAGGGTGAAAGATCTGTTAGATGTTCGCGCAGTGTTCACTTGGAAACATCTGGTCAGTAATTTTGAAATTCCTCCAACGGAACATTTCCGCTATAGACAATTGACTTCATATATCAACATGATAATTAAAGAAGCCCCGAGACCTATGCGCTCTTCTGCATTTGAAAACACGTGCTCCTCCATAGCTTCCACTAAAGGGCAAATCTCTGTGATTTACTCAGCCTTAGTTGCCCCTACCAGCAAACTGCAGTATATGCGGGATTGGGAATCTGAACTGGGCATCACATGGGACTTGGAAGAATGGTGGGATATGGTGTACTCCCTTTCCAAGGTCTCCCTGGTGGTCATGTCCAATAGCCAGGGTGTTTTGGGACGAGGTATTTAACTTGATCTCCAGAATCTTCCAACAAACGATTCGTAGTACTGTAGAGGCTGCCCTGTTTAGTAAGCTTGCGGTGTCCCTTTCTGGACCCTTAAAGAAACTGATTAGATTGATATTACTAGTGGGCAGAATCTCCCTGGCCAAAGCATGGAAGTCACCCTCGATATCTTTGGACCCTATTTATACGAAATTGAATTGGAATATGTTTAATGATAGACTAACTCATACCCTAAAGAATTCTCTGGACAAATTTGATGATATATGGGAACCTTGGATCGTGTTTAGTAATACATAGATTTTGGTTTACTCGGATATAGTACATTAGTGATATATGCCTTATCAACTTCCTCTACTTTCCCTTTCCCCCTCCCTTGTAGTTTATACATTTTATGTTTGTTGTTGTTATGTCTTTAATACACAACAGGGACATTTGATTTGTTTATTCATTGCTCAAACTTAGCTAATTATTGATTTGTCTTCTACTAACGGTTCTGATGGTTTACTATATTACAAAGTCATCTGACTCTAAGTTGTTTCCCGTTATAGGTTTACCTGGACGAGGGAAACAATATGGTTTGAGCACTGTATGCAATGAAAAATGTTGTGAATGTTTGAGCACACACAGGGTGTTTTGTCCCTTGTTATAATATTGGTATAATATTGTTTTAATTGTCACAAATATTTGTAAAAATATTGAAATACAAAAAATCTATCTTTTAGAAAATGAGCACAGCGAACACATGAAAGTTATAAAATTAAATAAACTGTGAATTTGTTTGTACAAAACACACACAGCCTCCTATTTCAGAAAATTCTAAATCAAAAAAGGAATTTTAGGAAGAGCTGCCATCTGGTGGCATCAGAAGAGAATGCAAGATTATCTACAGATTATAGCTACATAGATTCAGTCAATCGTCTACAAACTAGCCAATCTCAATTGGTTGCCCTGTGTTTAGTGATTTTTTTATGACGAACAGAAACTGGGAGTTTTCTGAGCATATCTTTGCAGAGGACAGGATAAATTATTAATATAATTTTAATTTTATAAGGCAGATATGAATTTCAAGTGGTTGATTAAACGTTGGTGTAAGAATTTTTCTATTAAGTGATCCATCTATAATGATCTGCATGGGCTGAAAAAAGGAGCTTCGCACAATGATGACACACAAAGGTGGGCTGTTAAGGCATAGGTGAGTAACAAAATAAATGCTTCAAGGGGAGGCTGATTTTGTGACATGAGAAAGCCAATCCAATAATAATGGAGTTTTCCCAGTTGCAAGAAACAGTGAAGGCTGTAATATAATATTGGCCTGCATTTAGTGAATAGGCCTCATTGTCACTGAAGTAAAGCAATATCCACTTCTAATATAAATGTGAGCTGAGTTTTAATTTTAGGTGTCATGGAAAGGGTAAGCTGGTTCATTATTAAGGATTACTAAAAATAATTCATTTTAATTAAGGGTTAACTCTAGGAGTCAGAGCATCTGGGAAAACACTAGGTGTTTTTTTTTTTTATTGCTTTGGTGCCAAAATCATGGCAACCTAAACTAGTAGCACCAAGTTACACACGAAAATCTGGCGTGTGTACAGTCGGCGTCGTCCATCGTCCGTACGACCGTCCTGGCAGGATCCACGGACGATGAATGACGAGCGATCCTAATGCAAGGGAAGGGGAGAGCGCGCAGCGGGGTGCCGCTATGTCGTTCTCCCCCTCCCCTCTCCATAGAGCAGAATGGTGCTGTATGTACACCACTCGTTCATGCATTGTGTAGTCCTTTGTCGTTGAAAAGGATCGTGAAAGATTCTTTCCAATGACAAAAATTGCACGTGTGTATGCAGCTTAACACACTTTCCAGCACAGTAATATGATACATTTGTTACATTTTCCCACAGGGATAAAAGAAAAATGTAACAAATGTATCATAATTTTTCTGTGTTGGAATGTGTGTTACAGAGTAAGGGATATCATGTCATTGTAGGATAACCTGTAAAAAAAATAGTCAAATAAACACAAACACTCAATAAATTAATTTACCATTATTTTTTATTTTATTTTTACACGTTTTATCCGAATGTTTACCTTCGAATCTCGTTTTTTTCAGGTCAGGTCTACCCGAGTTTGAACAGCCATTTTCAGGTCGAATTTAAGGACAACCTGAATTCAAACAGTAACACTAGTAACTAGTAATGGTCAGAGTAGTTTTAGTCTTTGGGTGCCTCTGTCTAATTTTATTTTATCTGTTTTATTACACTGAGTGCTCAGTCTCCATGTCTCATATCACTGAGCTACACATTCAGTCAGCTGTCACTAGGCAGTCAGGAAGAGACACACAGTCACGTGACAGACGCTCTCTAGAAGGTTTCTATGGCGCTAAGTCCGATTTCCGCCTGTCCCGGAAGTGCTGCTACTTCCCCAGCTACGGGAAGCGGTGGGGGCCAGACCAGTAGGGGATATGGCGGAGGAAGATGATGAGTTGCTTGGGGAGCGGTTACTTTTCTTGCCGGATCGCCATGTGCGCTACTTCCAGCGGAGTCTGCAGGCTCTCCCCGAGCAGTGTGCCACCCTGGAGACCAGTAGGTAATGATCCGGGTGGCGGTGACAGAAGGCTGCGGGTGGTGCAATGTATCGGGGTGTGTAGGAGGATAGCTCTATAAACTCTCCTGTGAGTGCTATGTTTACATTTATGTCTGTAGAATGGCCAGCTATGGCTGAAATAATCAGGACTCCCATGCAGAGACTGACCCCCACCCCTGTCCCGGTGATGTGTTTCCCTGGGTGTCATATTTAAAGTAAAATTTTCATTACAAGAAATAGCACTTATATAGGTGTGATGCCGCTGACCCCTCTTTGACCCCAGCACTGATTGGGCACTGTGCAGCGATATTTTCTATCTTCACACATCACCTAATCCTGGTCGGGTGACACACCTTACTGTAAATATAAAATAAAAGTACTGATCTCACATCGCAAGCCTGAGCAGTATATATATTACATTGCAGAAAACCAGAGATCTGAGCAGGAGCAGCTCACAGCCCCCTGGGTTACACAACATCGGTATCCCCTGAGGCTGCGGGTTTTCCAGGAAGGATGGAGAGGGAGAGATCCTCCTCTTCAAATTAAAAAAAAAAAGAGAATACATATCATATCAAGGGGTTAACTACTTTATATAATGTAAGAAATTGAGTGATGAGTCCATCTAAAAGATGAATTCTCACTGGTGTGGGTGAGCTTTTGCACTGTTCTCCCCGGCCTCTTTTAGCTAGGTGCACCACCCGGCACTTTTCAGTAACCACCTGGCTGTTTTTGGGTGGTTACTGATGAGTTGGGTCACAGTACAGGGCTACCACCTGCCTACAAATTCTTCCCACCCGGCTCAAAAAATATTTCTGGCTTGAGCACCGTTTTGTCATATTGAAACCCACTTAGCTTTTTGTAGGCACCCTGCAGTGATGACAAATCTAGGAACCTGTCAGCACTGTAGCCCCCAAAACTGCCATCAACTCCACCCAGGACTTCTGGGTCCTCCTAGGGAGGTCTGCATGGTAAAGTGCAAACACTCTCTCCTTCACACACTCGCTCATCAAGACATTTAAGTATTTGCATAACTTCCTCCATGAGCCACCCCACTGCTTGCTTTGGGGCTTAGAGCACTTAAAGAGGAAGTTAAATTTAAAAACGACTCCCTCATCCATACTTCCTCACATCCGTTGATCCCTGCAGAGGATTCTTGGATGGGGTCCCGCATCATCCTGGACTCCGTCTTTGTCCCATTGCAGAGGAAGCACCGGGCACCGCCATCTTCTCTCACCTTCTTCCGTCTTCTGCCTACATCACCTGATCTCTCACTGCATGGACACTTTAGATGGGGGGGGGGGAAGATTTCTACTCTCGCTGTACATGCATGAGATCGCCATTTTTCCCCCCCCATTGAAGAAAAAGCTCCTTCGGTGCATGCCCAGTCTTGGGATGCATGACATATGTATCCCAGGAGGCTGTGCACTCCCATTCTGTCTTTATCTCCGTGGTGATAGAAGGGGAGGGGCATCACCATTTTTTTCTTTAAAAAAAATCGGTTTTAAAGCCACCTTCCTCCAAAAAAAAAGAAGGTCATTTGTTCTACCTAAAGGGACGTTTTCTACCGTTTTATGTAAAGTGAAAATTTTAGTTTAGGTTTTCTTTAAGACAATAAAGCAGGATTCTGTGATGTTAAGAAAGCTATCTGCAGCACCCTTCTGCTCCTCCAACTAGTTATGATTTGCCTGCTTTGGATAAAGAAGCACAGTGATGACATTGCTATGATATGAAAATGGAAAACGTTTTAAGCAAAATCTTCATGAGCGTGTTGATGATGGGTAGGGAGGTACCAGAGAAAGAAAAATCGAAGCACCTTCAATTTCAGCTTTTAAAGCCCAAATACAGTCACTTTTTTTGTAAGGCTTAAATTAAGTGTAAGTGAAGGCCAAATAAGGAAAACACATGCAGGACATCACATGCAGAACACATGCATTGACATTTTCTGAAATGTCTGAAAATCTGCCTAGCAATCATAATTCTAGTCATTGCAGTGACCTCTGCTTTTGCCAGTGCTGATAAAAGCATCAGCAGTTGTCAAATTTCCACTGTAAATTGTGAAATGGCCTCTCATAAGCAGGATCTGGCTTCCAAATTAATATTAATATTGTTATAAAGTGCCAACATATTACACAGCACTGTACAATAAATATGGGTTTCAAATGACAGATGAATACAGACAGTGGAAGAGCTTCCAATCTAGTAGGTGAGGGAATTTACACACAATAGGATGGGAGATATGTAGTGGTGGGAAGTAGTGACAGATTCAAAAGACAGAAGAAGATGGGTAGGCAAGTTTGAAAAAATGGGTTTTGAGTGCTCTTTCAAATGAGCAGAAAGATGGAGCAAGCCGAATAGGACGAGGAAGATTCCAGAGAGTTGGGGCAACTCTACAAAAGTCTTGTATCCGTGTGTGTGATGAGGTTATGAGTAAGGAAGTCATTAGTAGTCATTGGAGGAGCGGAGAGAGCAGCAGGGGGAGTATTTTTTTTAGTTAGGAATTTGTCGGTGAGATTTGGAATTTGAGTGGGGGGTTATGATGAGTTCTGTTTTTTCCAGGTTTTGTTTCAGAAATCTGTCAGACATCCATGATGAGATGGCCGACAGGCAGCAGGAGACAAGTCGGGGTGGACAGATAGATTTGAGTGTCATCAGCATACAGATGGTACTGTAAGCCAAAGGAGCATATGAGACTACCGAGAGAGGAGCTGTACAGAGAAAAGAGGACCGGTCCAAGGACTGACCCTTGGGGAACACCAACAGGGAGGAGAGTGGGTGAGGAGGGTCAAGGAGAGAGTTTGTGCTTAGGTAATTGGGGATTCTTTTGGAGACATATGTGAAGAAGGGAGATAGGACGGTAGTTAGAGGGTAGGGAGGCGTCCAGTGGGGGTTTCTTCAGGATAATTTATACACAATGTTTTCCCCAGCCCCTTTTAGCCGGGTGCACCACCCGCCTGTTTTTGGGTGGTTACTGAGGAGTTGGGTCATAATTCAGGGGCTGCCACCCACCTACAATTTCTTCCCTCCTAGCTTTAAAAATATTTCTGTGTTGAAAACTGCAAATACTGATAAAAAGTGGGATGATGTCTTTGAGACCATGACCATCGCAGTAAAGCAAGGTGGAGAAAATATTCAAGGCATACAGAACAGAAGCTAATTAAAATATTTTCAAGCTAGGAGCTAGCCCCAGTTTTTGGCAACTTTCATGGTTTAGTAGACCTCTAATCTGCCTGGATTGCATTTGTAAATCATGTGACTGTTCGTACTGACGGTTACACATCTACATGATGGAATTCTTTGCATAAGAAGATTGCAAAATAACTTGTGAAAGAAAAGATCTTTTTTTAGTGAGGATATTTTGTAGTGATGTAAGTTCTTCTGCTTGGGAGTAGTATGTAATGACTGAATGATTATTACTTGTTTATTAAATAATGTTTGGTTTAATCTTAACTTACATTAGACTGTTGAGGACACAATGCACTGCTTGGCTGGATATGCTGTATGTTCATTTTGTAATTTTTATTTTTAGTAATGCCATGGAAATAAGGGTTGTGGATTAACAGGAACTAACAGATTTTTCAAACATATCCTGTTTGTTTCTAGGTTAACTATTGCATTTTTTGCTCTGTCTGGTCTGGACATGTTGGATTCATTGCATGTATTGAACAAAGATGAGATCATTGAATGGATATATTCCCTCCAAGTCCTTCCCACTGAAGAAAGTGAGTATCCCTTTAAATGTTGTTTGGTACCATATTTGTAAACTTACCTCTCCTCCAGATTCCATCCATAAACAAAATGTGTTCAAAGAAAATAAAAACAATCAGAGATGATGATCTCAAGTTTCCAGTTGTTGTAACCCCCCCTCTGCATTTACAAGCCCAGAAAGAATGTAATTCCTTCAAACTGACAGTAATTGCATCTGATCACAGATAGCCAATATAATGTATTATATCCTTTGTTTTAATATCTATTCTTTTAGTTGAGTTAATGTCCCGGGTTATAATTTATGTGCCAAGAGAATATAAGACCTGCCATTATGTCCGACTGTACTCCAGATCCTCTGGCCCCAAAACCCTTGGTCACTAACCAAAAACAAGAGTGTAATAAGCAAAGTCACAACTCTATTGATATACCACAACATGGTATGTGGACATCTATTTCACTTGCTAACTCATTTTGATTGCATTTGGATGCTTAAATCTTTCACCTCCCTCATGTTTCCTACTGGCTTATGTTCTTGGCCATATTTAATCTCCACTTTCATGGCCTTGTAAAATCCTAACACTTACTAAATACCCTGTTTCCCCGATGATAAGACACTGTCTTATTTTTTTTTGAAGGCCAAAATATGCTCTAGGGCTTATTTTCAGGGGGATGCCTTATTTACCCATGAAGAAGACTACAGTACACAGTTAT